>NC_061867.1:17982064-18325289 GCF_907164915.1 Impatiens glandulifera | reverse complement strand
GTGTTTGAATATTCCTAGTGAATATCCTTCTCATTGTTTGAGAAGAAGAAGTGACGTAAGAGTTTTATCTCCGAACATCCATAAACTCTTGTGTCTTGTGTTCTTTCTTCTCTCCGGTCATTTTACTATCCGAACCGACTTCCTTTTATTCCGAACCGATCCTTATTCATTCCATTCATCCTTACTAATCCAATCCGTGTGTGTTGCTTCAAGTTGAAACAAACTACTTCCGCACTTGAACCCGGTTCAAGAAGTTTGTGACAACTTGTGTGGTGTTGAGATTGGTATTAATCTCTAACCGAATTAGTGTCAACCGTTGTGAGTGTGTAAGCGTTCTCCGTTAGCCGGATCCCGGTCCCCTATCGGCGATCCCGTTCTTATCAATTGGTATTAGAGCAGCTAGTCTCAATACCCAAGCAACCCTAAGCAAACATGACTTACAGTGAGAAACATCCAATGCTATAAAGTGAAGAGTTTGCCGATTAGAAGATTCAGATACATCCTATCTGATGGTCCGATAAAGATTGAGAAGGAAAGAAGTGAATGGACGGCCGATGATAAAAGAAGGAACAACCTGGATAATCATTGCATGAGTCACATCTTCAAATCCCTGGACAAAAACACATTTGGCAAAGTCATAGAATGTAAAACTGCAAAGGAAGTATGGGAGACAGTAATCCAACTCCATGAAGGAAATGAAAGAACCAATGAGAACAAGATACTGGTGGCCACCCAAAAGTTTGAAAATATTAAGATGAGGCCCGATGAAACCATGAAAGAGTTCAGTGATTGGTTTACTAGTGTAGTGAATGAGTTGTCTACACTTGGAAAGAAGTACGATAACAAGGAAACTATTGTCAAGGCGTTGAGATCTCTTCTCAGCGTTTGTGATATAAAGACCATGGTGATGCGAGAGTCCAACAACCTCAGGAAAATGAAACTGCATGTTGTTTTTGAAGACCTGAAGGCATACGAATTCAAGATGAGATCCCTAATAGAAGATGAAGCCTCAACGTCAATCACGACTAGAGCCCTGGTGACATTAGTAGAGCCAGCCGTTCATTTACCGGTTAAAACTGCCGAACAGTTTAGCGAGGATGCGATATCTATTCTTTCAAAGAAATTTGGAAAATTCATGAAAAAAAATCAACCGTCAAACAACTACAACTATAACTATAGTGACAAATCGAACGCTAGATGTTATAACTGCAATGCGTTAGGTCATTACCGGTCAAAATGCAGAAAACCAAGAAGAGATGATAAAAAACAAGATGATCACAACCAGAGGGGTGAACATCAACAATCCGGTGAAGGCAAGGAGATTCAAAAGGCATTGATAGCTGACGATGGTGGGAGCTTGTGGGCTCATACCAACTCGGATAGCGATGACGAAGGAATCACATGCCTCATGGTTAATCAAGAAGAGGTATTTGATTTTTTTTGTGAAGAGTTTACCCGACAAGACCTTGTTACTATTCACAATGACATGGTCATTGAATTCAAGAATTTGTCAGCTCTTGTACCAACCCGGCTGAACTTCCACACCGGTGAATCGAGTGGAACTAAGACCGATGAACCGACTGAACTATCTTGTGAGAATGAGAAGCTCAAGGAGACAGTTAAATCGTTAATTAAAGAAAATGAAAGATCAAAATATATGATGGCAGCTTGGAAAAGATCTAGTGAATCTGTAAGCCAGATGTCGAGTTATCAAAGACAACACAACTGTAAATTCGGTATCGGCTATGACGACAGTAAATCGGCTAAACGGAAACCTTCCAACGGTTTGAAACTCAGTAAGGACAAGCTTCATTTCATAAGCTTTGTTAAGAGTTTTTCAACCAATAACGAAGCAGTTCATGACTCAAAACTAGCCAAAGAATTAAAATATGTATGTCCAACTGACACGGTACAATGGCTTCATCTTGAGAGAAGGAAAGCCATTCGGCCGGTTAGAAGAGAATCCAACCGAAGAGTAGAAAGAAGTTTTCAAATTTCACCAAACCATAATGAAGTACAAAGAGGCAGACAGAGAGATGTCAAGCCTGGTACATGTAAGAGTATTAAGACCATCACTAGGAAAATAATACGAATAATTAAAGTGTGGATTCCTAAGGAACTAATCAACTGCGGACCCAAATGAATGTGGGTACCAAATAGGTGTATATATTTATATTTTTCAGGTTAAGATGAACAAGCGGCTGGGAAACTCTAAATGGTATTTGGACAGCGGTTGCTCTAGACACATGATCGGAAACAACAGTTTGTTGACCGATATTGTTCATGAAGTCGGTGCAATGATAATTTTCGGGGACAACTCTAAAGGTAGAGCCGTGGGAAAGGGTAAGATTGTTCATGGCAACCTGACTATAAATAATGTGCTTCTTGTTGAAAACATGCATTTTAATTTGCAGAGTATTAGTCAAATGTGAGATGTAGGATACACTGTAGAATTTCATAAACATGCATGTTTAGTCAAGAATCCACATGGTAGCACTTTACTAACCGGAAATAGGTTAGGAAACATTTACAAAGTAGACTGGAAAACTAAAGTTGATAACCCGATTTGCATGATAGCTAAGAATGATCAAAACTGACTTTGGCATAAAAGGCTAAATCATTTGAACTTCAAATCCATAAATTACATTTGTACCAAAGAATTAGTTCAAGGAATGCCTAACATGAAATTTGCCAAAAATAAAGTTTGTTCTAAATATTAAATGGGGAAACAAACAAAATCAACATTTAAAAGTAAAGGGAAAACACAATCTAGCCGATGTTTAGAATTGCTTCACATGGACCTATATGGACCGATTAGGGTCAAAAGCCTAGGCGGTATGCATTACACTATAGTAGTTATTGATGATTACTCTACATATACTTGGGTGATATTTTTGATATCTAAAAATCAAGCAACACCGAATTTGATTAAACTGCTTAAAAGATTACAGAATAGGAAATCTATACACATAAACAAGATTAGAAGTAATAGAGGAACTGAGTTTACAAATAGTACTTTGACTACATTTCTTGAGGAATCAAGCATTAGGCACGAGTTTTCTAGTGCTAGAACACCTCAACAAAATGGACTGACCAAGAGAAGAAACCGAACTCTCAAGGAAGCCGCAAAGTCCATGATAGTCGATTCGGGTATTGCTAAAACATTTTGGGCTGAGGCTATCAACACTGCATGTTATACACAAAACCGGTCTATGGTTAACAAACGGCTCAATAAAACACCGTTTGAAGTATACCATGATAGAGTTACTAACATTCGGTATCTTAAGATCTTTGGCTGTCAGTGTTACATTCATATTAATGGCAAAACATATCTGACCGCTTTTGATGCAAAATTTGATGTTGGAATAATGTTGGGTTATTTTGTAGTGAGTAAAGCATATAGAGTGTATAACACTAAGACTTTAACTGTTGAAGCATCTTCTCATGTTGTTTTTGATGAATCGGTTGAAAATAACAATACATCATCCTTTGATTTACACAACAGATTAGAAAACTTAAATATTCAATCTGATATTGAAGATGAGGTTCCGGTCTTTAGAAGGTTTGTCTATGACAAAAAGGTTAATGATGAGATTCAGCCGGATCAAGCTGCCTCACAACAGACAGTTGACACCTCAGTGTCTGTTGAGAAAATCGGTCGTCTTGACATTGTTCAGCCTACTGATCTGTCTAACCTTGATCAGATAACCGGTCATTTAGAAGACATTTCTGGACCGAATCTTAAAAGGAACAGAGATCATCCTCCTGTGCTTATCATACGTAACCCCTCACTACCCATCCAAACTAGGCATCAACTGTTGGAAAAATATGAAAACTCTATTTTCTTAAAAAGGTGTATGAAGCATTGTTAGATCCCGATTGGATTTTATCAATGCAAGAGAATTAAACCAGTTTGAGAGGAATAAAGTCTGGCACTTAGTTCCAAGACCGAAAAATCAACCGGTCATCGAAATAATATGGATGTTCAGAAATAAACTCAATGAAAATGGTTTGGAATGAAACTAGATACTCTGACTGATTCCTTGGCTATATAATAACTCATCCACTCTCATTTTAAATCACACTCTCTATCAAACAAAATAAAATCCTCAAGCAAAAATGTCTAACTTCCTTACCAACAAAATTCTTCTTGCCGATTTTGAATCGGTCTCGCATTCTGAAGATGTTGAAATTGAAGTCCTTTTTCGGTTCATTGAACGTTCCGGTTTAAAACCATTTTTGGAAGATAGATATATCATTGACTATGATGTAATCACTGAATTTTTCAACACCGCTAGGGTTATTCGGGAGGATCTCATCCTTGCCGAAGTCCAAGGCAAATCTTTCATCTTTAGTGAGGTAGACTTCGCACTTAGTTGCGGACTACCTACTGAAGGTCTCACTGGCTTCAACTTCTCACCGATGGTCATCAATGAGATGCAACATCACTTTTCTATTTCCATGACTCCGGTCAACACTTATGGAGCCAAAAGTTCCCTCCAAAATGAATTTCAGATTCTGAGTGAGATCCTAAGTAAGAATATTATTGCCAAGGCAAACACTCAATCCTACACCCAGAAGGTCTTCGAAATGATGGTTACCATCATCGAAGGCACTCCGGTCAACTGGTCCAGGATCATCTTTAACAACCTAAAGAAGATGATATTTTCCAATAAAAGAGGATTTGCTCCTCAGCTATGCGGTTTGTTCTTTGGCATTGACGTCTACCTCGGTCGAGGAGCCACACTTTCACTAATCAGCTGCTGACGAAGGAAAGGATCCATGCATACATCTACCGGATAGATAGAGCAAGAACTAGAAGAATTCCGGCTATTGGGGCATCTCATTATTAGTCCTAGGGTCTATCTGCTTTCCTCTTTAAAATCTATGTATTTCAAGTTCATACCGATTATTTTATTTCAATATCGGTTATGATTTATCGGCTTTATGATTCATCGGTTTAATGAAATTTCGGTCAAGTTTTTAAAATGATTATCCTTGAAATCTGTTCTTTAAACCGGGCACACTTTCAGGGAGAATCTACTGTTTCTCTTACCAAAATCGGTCATTTTAAAAAATCGGTCATGTTCAAAATCGGTCATTATTTTTTAAAAAGATATTAAGCTATTTTCAAAATATTCTCAAACATGCGTTTTGAAATTTGACCCATCAGCCATTTTTTGCACATTCCCAATATATTCTTCAGAAAAAGTACCTCCTTCTCAAGGCTCAAAAAGTAACCTTTTTGGGAAATAAGACAAGACTTTTCATAACAGAAGGATTCTCTATTAAATAAAAATATTAAATTCTTTTGAAACTGACCCCCTATTTAAAGAGCAACTCACTTCATTCCAAACTACAATATTCTCGCTTTGAGTATCTCTCTAAAACTCAATCTCTTCTACTTTAGATCTTCAACATGTCTCGAACATCCCTTGTCAACAATTCCGATTCAGTGCGATCATCTGAAGATAGCAAAACAAAAGAGATTGATTTTGAATCTCTCATTGATATCGGCTTGCGAAAATTCTTGGAAGGCCCTAATTCTCTTCTGGAAAGAGATGTCGCCAACTTCATCAATCATACCACCGTTCTGGAAATGGTTCGGTCTTTTTTCTATGTAAGAGGAAGCTTCTTATTCCAAATCTATGAAGAAAATTTTTCCGGTTTCTTCGATCAACCAACCGAAGGTTTTTTGGATATTCCCCCTCCTCTCTCTCATGTAAGTAAGTAATTTTCATACTTCATCTCTGACACTTTGAGTCCGGTCAATATCCACGGACTCAAATCCAACCTCGCTCCCCACATCCAACTTCTTCATGATATCATCCAAAGATTCATCCTGTGTCAGATACTTAACCAGTTCTACACTAGGAAGGTCTATGAGATGATGATCTCAACTTGCAGCAGAAACACTCCCATCAACTGGTCTTCGATTATCTTCAACAACATGAAGATGATGATTCAGGCCTCTCGAAGAAGGATCGGTTACATTCATCAACTAAGCCGACTTCTTACAAGCATCAACCCAAATCTTGGACCGGGATCTCCAATGTTCCCGGCCCATCTCCTCACCAAGGCATTGGTTGAGAACTAGATCAGTAGGGCGGAGGATAGGCCTTTAAATTAATTTTTCTTTGTATTTGCATTTCATGAACAAACCGGCTCACTTTCTATACCGGTTGTTTTAGGTTTTTCTGTATTGCATCTATTTATCTTAACCGATCAATGATTATGTTCTCATTTTTAAATGACTCTTATAAATACACATTTCTTTTATTCGGTTCAAATTTACACCGCTACAAAATACTTGAAACCAATATTATTAACCTACCGCTTCAAATTTGACGCTTCAAATTTACCGCTCAAAATTACCGCTCAAAATTTACCGCCAAAAAGTTACCGCCGTAACTTTTGAAGGGAAAAATTGACGCCCTTTTTATTAAGAGATGCGAAGGTTCAGTGACTCAACTGCCACACTCATCACATATATAAGGACATATGCTCTTTTTTTATTCACAACTTCTCATTTTCCCAAATTTGTCTCTACTTTTGCACTCTTTCTCTCTACGAATATCTCTAAATCTTTCAGATTTCACTATGGGACGTGATAACGCACTCATCGTTCATATCGTGCGGGTGGATTTTGAGGAAATCAAGAAAAACGGAACGGCTGATGTCCAGAAGCTGATGGATTATTTCAAGGATTCTGGGATGGAATTCTTCCTTGACGGTCGGTTCATCATGTATTATGATGCGATTACGGTGTTCTTTGAGAACGCCAAAATCAAGAAGAAAGTAATTTATTCGGCGGTGGGCGGTAAAAATGTTGAAATATCAGAGGAAGTCTTCGCCAAGGCTCTTCGTCTTCCAACGGAGGGGCGCGACTTCTCGACCAATTAACTGAAGAAACAAAAGCAGAAATCCAGTTGATGATTTCTAACACCAGTGAACCGGTGGATCTCGTCGGTAAGAAAAGTGATATGAGGTTTGAATATCGGCTACTATGCGATATTGTGTCCAAGTCGCTCTAGGCTTGAGGCGGTAACTTTGGTAGCATCACACGGTCAAAGTTTGAAATGATGGTCGGCATCCTTCTCGGTGATCAAATAAACTGGCCCGACATACTCTTTGAAATCTTGTGCGAGATGGTATCTACAAAGAAAGACCCGTCTCTGAGCTATGCTATGCAGATCGGAAAGATTCTGCTTCATCTCGATATTCCGATCGGTCCAGGTATTATTCTGCCCAAGAGTAAGATTTTAAATTCGGTCAATATTGGGAAGAGTCTTGTTAGAGACGGTAAGGTTAAAGTGACAAAGGAAAAGGAATCAAAGGCTAATAAGCCAAAGGTTAAGGAAACCAAGGAAACAATCAAGAAGGGAAAAAGACGGGTGCTTGAGAAACCGGCTAGCGAATTAACTGACAGCGAGAAAATGGAAACCTCCATACCGGATAACCGCGAGGCCTCTTACATCCCTACTCCGGTCGATGATCGAACTCATGCTGAGTCAGTTCCTTCTCCGATTCTTCCTCTAACTCGTGCCAAGTCTACGGCTAGCGCGACTGGCCAATCAAAATCTAAGGAAATCTCCTTCCCTAAGGTAAATACTCCTAATTCCACTATTACTCTTGCACCTAGGGATTCTGTTGTAAAACCGGTTGGGCCTGCGGCTTTAGAGGTACAACTGAGAACTTCAGAAATAATTGACGATGTTGTGAATGAGGTCAATCGATTTGCTGAAACCGATGAGACGAGTAAAATTGCTGAAACTGACCGAGCAGGTTCTGCGAATGAGGCCGATAAGTCGGCTGAGCAAAACAAAGAAGAAAGACTGAACGAACAACCTCTGGTGCATGAGAGCGATCATACCGGAAAAGACTCAACATATTCGGTTAATGAGGAAATCCCTTTAACCGAAACTAATCAAAATCCGACTCTTGAGGAGGCAGATGATAATGCAATTCCGGATGCTGAAATTTCGGATTCTCACATGGCCGATGTTAAGGACAAAAAGGTTGTGGATAATGTTCTCAAGATGATTGCAGAAAAGGTATATGTACTATTCGACCACTACTATGAATGGGCAAACATAAGGAAGGTAGTCAACTTTAAGGACATGCTCTCAGAATGTCCTGATGAGAGCAAGTGAGCGACGGTGATTTCATTAGAAGAAACTGTGTTTGATCTCGCCAAAACATCTTACGTATCAATCGTCATAACTAGACCAAAGCTGGTCGAAACAAACGCAAAGTTGAAAGTGTTGTCCTCGGCCATTAACAACATACATCGAAGATAACTTGTAACAGGCCATGTAACCGGTGTGGATAAAATTGTGCTGGAAACATTGAAAACGGTTGAAGTAGATCTTCTAGCCGAAATTTCAAAGTATGAATATGCAATCGAAGGGAATGCTGCAATGATTACCCCTCCTTCGGCTAAAGAAAAAGATGCTGACCAGAATGGAAAACAGTCTGAAAAATCCAACTTTGAGCTCAGTCAATCTTCCAGACCGGCATGGGATCAATCTGAAGTAAGTCAACAGGAATCCCATTCTAAATCTCCGGAAAATAAAGAAAAACGAGATGGGGGTAACAGCTTCTTCATCAATCGATTCATCGGTCAAAACTCCACCAACTAAGCATTCCGACCGAAGCAGATCCAAAGAAGATTGTCTTCTTAAACCGATCAGAACTGAAGTATTGTTCCCGGTTCACTCTCAACCTCTGGTACAACATCAATCGGTTGAACCGGTGGTTCCTCTTTTGGATGAAATGAAGATCTTTATTAAGGAAACGATTCAAGAATCCATAACCTCATGAAAGACATCCATGGAGGTCAAGGTAGATGACTTAAGGGATCTGGCTACTTCCATTGACCTCAAACTGACACATGTTGATGAGTTAACCTCACAAACCCTTGAATTGGTGCATGCCATATTGGTACAATTATTTGAGTTGGCGAAGACCAAAGAATTTGCCGACGAAGAAAGAATAAGAAAAGATGAAGAGGCTACTCGGCAACTTCAAGCGGATGAAGACGAAATGGCTCTTCGAGCCAAAGTGGCTGAACGTAAAGATGCAGAATTCGCTCGGATAATTCAAGCCGATGAATTTGCAAAAACCAAAGTAATTGAGCGGTCTAACGCGGATGCGGCTCAGAAACTTCAGCAAGAATTAATACAAGAGGAAATTGATGAAGGAAGAGAAAAGTCTTCTTCACCAATCGCTAAGAAGACAAAGGCACAAGTTAATAAAAGAAAACGGGCTCAAGAAGCAGCGAAAATAACTTGTACCAAACCAGAAACTATTCCACTGGTCCTAACTCCAGCCGTTGGCTTAGAAAACTTGAATCTAGAAGAAGAAGAAGAAGAGGATGGTGAACAGTTGAACCCAAGAAAACGCAAATCGATCTACGCAGAACCAATTCAGTCTATCCCCTTAAGTGCCAGATCAGGCCGAGGAACTCGTGCAGATTCGGTTGAAAATTTCGTCCAGAGTCAAAGAATGCCTTCTTTTCATGTTCCTGTCCAACCAACAAGACCCCCATGGTCGAGAGGATTCTCTAGTCAACCGGAAAGCAGCTCCCGAACAAACTTTGATCCTCTTGCACCAGGAAAGGGTTTCGAAATTCGCTACTTCACTGAGCTGGATCAAGGGGGCCTCTAAACCTCAACCTCTATGATTTTACTTATATTTATTATGAATTATGAATATTTTTGGAAACTCATGAAATATTTTGGAAATTCAAGTTTTTCGGTTTCAGTTTCAAATTATTGGTTTTGATACTTATAATTAAAAAATATTAAAAAGAGAGAAATTGGTAGATATACAAAATTTTATCTTCAAATCAAACAGTTTTCTGTTAAACGACCAATTAATATAAGTATTTTAAAACCGACCAACGATTATAGGGCTTTGAATATTTAACTTAAATAATCAAAAAGGGAGAAATTGTTAGATAAATTAGATAGTTAATTAATAAGTAATTAACTATCTAAAGAACTTAATTAAATTCAACCTTTTGTGCAAGAAAAAACAAGGAACAGTCATATTTTCAATTGGCCGGTCAAACCGATCTCCTTAGAAGCGGCACAAACTATTGACAGATCTTCTTAGAAGATCGGCTCGGCTCAACTTAATCTTTGATCGATTGCTACTCTTCGGTAGGACCGGTCAACCGATGATGTCCGGTTGGTGCAACTTCTTGAAAATTATAAACCAACGTATATTTCCAACGGGCAGATTATTCAAAGAAAAAATCAAAGATATGGAAATAAAGGTAGTTGACATTTTGGTGCAAACAGATCTCTTTGGGAATGTGCAGAAGGAAGATCTCAATGGTTCAGACTATGTTATTGTCATTTTGATACAAGTCTGTTGATCAGATTGTAGGCAGCAGAAGACTGTCAAGTGTGCAATTACCCATGCCTTAATGGGTAACTGTCAAACCTTAGGAGCAGGTAACTGTCAAACCCGCAAGAATGATTAAATCAAGTAAAGACAAACTAGGTCGGATGTCTCATGCCTTGGGAAGCTTCAACCGCATTTAATGCAATGCTGCTCATTTTGACCAACAAATCTCACATTACAAGCTTGCAAGTGAATCTCTCAATGAGTATCCTCATGGTTTTGGTGATCATCACAAATGGACTAAGAGAAGTATTTTCTCGGAGCTTCCATATTGGTCAAAACTTCTTATTCGACATAACTTGTATTTTATGCATATTGAAAAGAATGTGTTTGAAAACATTATAAATACCATTATGAATGTGAAGCCTAAGACGAAGGATAACCTTAACGCTATGAAGGATATGTTTCTTGTTTGCAATCGTCCAGAGCTACATGTTGATCCTGATACAATGTCTCGTAAGCCTAAGAAGGATTCTTATACCTTGACGATGGAAAAAATATCATAATTTGTAAATGGCTGAAGACGTTGAAATTCCCAGATGGTTATGATTCCAATTTGTCAAGATGCATTGACATAACTGAATCTAGGTTGATCGGATTCAAAAGTCATGATTATCATGTTTTTTTAGAAAGGTTATTTCCAATTGCATTCAAGAAAGTATTACCTAAATTCGTTTGGAGAACCTTGACTGATTTAAGTAATTTCATGCATGACCTTAATTGTTCAACTTTGAGCCAAGACAATGTGGATAACTTACAAGCTCAAATTCAAGTAATTGTATGCAACCTAGAGAAGATTTTTCCACCAACTTTTTTTGATTTAACATCTTTTGATATATTTACCATATGAAGCAAAAATAGGAGGTCTAGTACAACACAGATAGATGTATCCCTTCGAGAGGTATATACATATTTTGTATTATCTCTGTACAAAATAATTACAGATACTATATAATTTGTACCCTTTTCAATTTAGGTTTCTAAAGAGTGTGAAAAATAAGGTGAAAAACAATTCTAGAATTGAAGCATCCATATGCAATGCCTATATTCGTGAAGAAATATCAACATTTGCTTCGTATTATTTTGAATCGAATGTAAATTACAAACTAAGACAACCTCAAAGGAACACAAAAGGGTCAATGAACAAAAATCAACAACTAATTTCTATTTTCAATTACCTAGGACGTGGAAGTGGTGTTTCAAAGAGATTCATGACCAACAAAGAAACATTAGTTGCTCACACATATGTCCTAGCCGATCTTTCAAAATCATCAAAAACCTACATAGAAATTGTTGGAGAGAAGTAAGTTTATTAATTTTAAGTTATGTGTATATTGTACTTTAGATATATAAAATGACTTCATTTTTAACCCTTGTATGTTTTTGAAGATTCTATCCGGATATTTTGAAGAACGTTTGGTGGGAACAATTCACGGTATGTTTTGTTTTATTACTCTAATTGATTTTCATTATCAATTAATTGTTCTAAGTCTTTAACTAATTTATATAATTGGTTGTATGAGACATTTGAGTGGGATCTCATTAAGGAGGCGGATGTGAATAAACTTTTCTAGAAGAAGGGTGGTGCCAAGATAAGAAACTTTGTTACTATGATAAAATTCGGTATGAAAAAACCCTCACATGTTACCATTGAAGACTGTAACGAAATGAAAATCAAATTTGATGAGCCAAAGTATTATCAGAAGTGCACCAAGGCCAAAGGAAATCGATATAAGTACAAAGAATATGGTGGTGTCACATATTGTGGGGGTTCAATCTCGGCTATAGAACATCAAAGAAGATTGGTAATTAAGTAATTTATTTATTTGAGTTTTATTTAATTGATTGAATTTTATATTACTAACACACACATTTATAATTTATAATAGGCAAAGGAACTTGGAAGACACCCTTCCCTTCTTCAAACATTTGAGAAGACACATAAAAAGAGGGATGGTACATGGAGTGGAAACAGGGCAGCAAATGTTGTGGTAATATTAATGTTTTATGTTCATTAAAAGGTTGAGTTTTATTTTTTATACACAACTAACTATATTTGTTTTATTATGCAACAATCTTTTACACAACTCCATCAAACTCAAGAAACTTTGGATCCAAATGAACAGAAATCTGAAACAGAGTTGTGGATGGAGGTAGCATGGTGTTCCAAGAGCGGACGTGTGTTTGGAATAGGTTATATCGAAAATAGGTATTCGAAAATGGACAATCCAGCACACAATTTTCTTTAGAGTTAAATACACTTAAAGAAACTGTTACTACTTTATAAGTTATAAATTCTGAGAAAGAGAAAGAGATTACACTACAAAAAGAAGAAGTTGAGAGATGTAAAGGCAGAATATGTAGAACAACAAGAGAGAATTAAACTATTAGAGTCCAACCAAGTTGAACTAGTTCAGGACAAAGTTCTTCTTCAAACTCAAGTGCAGTCTTTAAATGAAAATTTTGACAATTTCCTAGAAGTATGGAATAAGAAAGGGCAAGACACGATCCCAAAGGTTCCCACTCAGGACGACTGATAAAGAAGGTTAGTGATTCAACTTTTAATTTGGTAATATGTTTGATATTCAAATAAAATTCATATGCTATTATCATAATGCTATTAATGTTAGTTATAATAATAGATTTAAGTATGTTGAATTATAGGTTTGAAAATTTAATAGGTAGATTTAAGAAGTTTGCATTGAAGGTTAGTGTTTTATTTAGTAAGTTTTTAAATGATTTTCTATTATGTTCAATATATGAGTTTTTTAATATTTTCAAGTGATTTAGTTTTATGTTTAATATTGTCTAATTAATAGGTTAGTGTTTTATGGAGTTTATTTAGTAAGATTTCAAATAATTTAGTTTTATGTTCAATATATGAGGTTTTTAATGTTGTCTAATTTATAGGTTAGTGTTTTATAAAATATATTTAGTAAGTTTCAAATAATTAATTTTTATGTTCAATACATGAGTTCTTTAATGTTGTTAAGTGATTTAAATTCATGTTTATGTTTTCAAATAGTTTACTTTTATAACCAATTTATGTGTTGTATAATGTTGTCAAATGTTATTGGAGAATGCACCATGATGAGTGTGATGGGTCTTGGGCTTCAAAAGCTGTAAGAAAATTAGAATTGTATATTGTTCAATATATAAACTAATTAGTCAATCTAATCGTTCATTTTGTTGAATTGATACAGGTTTGCAGAAATGGAGAATGGATGGATTGAAGCTAGCATTATTAGGAGCTATTTAGAAATGCCATTTTATGTAAAATTTGGCATGTTTTTGTTAAATTTTTGGCCATATTTATGGAACATGCATAAGTAGTTGATAAATTTAATTTGCAAATGTGTTTTGCAAATTCTTAATGAGTTTATGTTGGTGTACTAAGAATTGATACAGGAATCATTGATGAATATAAGCTGATTTTGTTTTTTGCAAATTTTGAAAATATATTATTTAGAATTATGCAGATCGTGCATTACAAATAATGCAAATGAAGTTGTATAGATTATTGTTAATATTAATGCAAGTTTTGAATAAGGTAATTGCAGGAATAGTTGCAGTTTTATTAATAATATAATTGTATTTATGATAATGCGAAGAAAGTTACAGATATGTATAATGCAAATAATAATGCTATAATATACGAAAATATAATTTGGGTAATATAAATAGAATTTCAAATGAAATAATACAAATCAAATGGCATAATATTTGTAATTGTTATGCAAATTATAAATATAGATATTGTGAAGATTATTGCAGTAAGAAATTTAATATATTATTGCAAAGAGTATTGCGTAACATAATATTATAAGTTAATGCAGTTTTAATTGAATGTAAGTTTCCATATAAAATGTGTAGTTATTGCAGTATTTGTTAAATATACTTTTATAAAAAGATGCAAATTTTATTGCATCATTTTCATATATTTGTTATATTGGTTATTGCGAAACATATTTCAGTTCATAATTTTATACGATAGTGCAGTTTATGTTGAATATATTTTTATTATTCAATAAATTTATTTATTGGAATTTCAATTGAAAAACATTAAATTTATTATTAAAACATATATAGCAAATCTTATGGAAAATATACTTTAACTATATGGTTGGTTACAGTTTCAGAAAAAATGGATTTTCTGCAATATCTCTATTTAGTAGAAATTTTGTTAAAACAGTTAGTGTAAACACCAATGTAAATTTGCAACATGAGATTTGCAATGTTTTCCGGTTATTGCAAATGTGGTTGAGAAATTCCGAAATCATGCGAAGACATATGCTAAAGACCGTTTTTAATGCAAAGATGGTTGCGGGGCACCTGTTGCAAATGAACAGTTTTTTTTTTGTAGTGGTTGTTTTTAAAAAATAAAGTTAAGAAGAATATTTGAGTTTGGTATATTTCATTTACGGTTTAATTTTTGTAAATTTAAATTGTTCATTGTTATTCACTACTAATATAATTTAAAAAAAATAAAAGTTTTTTGGTTGAATTAAATTTATTAGTTGAACTTTATATTGAAAACATACAAATTTAAATTTTGAAATTGGGAAAATGGGTTTGTCGTTTTTATTTCTTTTTTTTGTGTAACTAGTCACCGAACTTTTAAAAATTCTCTTCTCTAAATGTGTTATTGTTCTACGCGCAAATAATTTATTTATTTTCCTAATTTTGTAAGAAAATTTAGATAGGGACTCTTTCGTCACAAACTGGTTTTTTAAACTATTTCCTGTTTTGATTTAATTTTATTCTAAAATTTTCAAAAAGATTTAAATGTTAGATTTTATTTTTTTAAATTCAAAAAATCGTTTTTCGAGCACAAAAACGTAAAAATAAATTATAAAAGTAAGAAAACAGATACATTGAGAGTTGAGTACAATCTCTCCTGAGAAAGACAATATTTTGAGATTTTAGCTTCAAATCTGTTCCTTGGAAAAAATGAATTTACTCGTTTAAAAATAAGATAAAAAATTTAAGAGTTGAATTTCTAATATATTAAAAAATTGTTAAAATTTATGAATCTAATTCCAAAAAATAAAAATTATAACTTAGTTATTTATAATTTTATTTGTCATTATTTCTGTACTTATAAATATTATATATATATTTAATTTATAACATAATTTCTGTACATACCACTACATTCAAATTTTGAAAAACTGGTACCTTTGATATCAGTATCATATTCATACTTACCAACTTTTTAGGTATAAATAAAAAAATCGATATATTATCATTATTTTGTTGTAACGTATTTTTATATATTGAATTTAACTTTATAACAGAAACAACACGTGTTATAATTCTTATGAATGAAATGGTGTTCTGTTCGCCTCCTTCTTCTGAGTTCTTCAATGGCCAATAGCTTCAAGAAAAAAAAATCATATTATTTGTTTGCTTGCAGCTTCAATGGCCAATAAAATTATATAATTGCATTAAAAGGTAAGTGTTCTTGAACCAAGATATAGGCTTTACGCTTTGTGTCTCCTTTGAAAACAAACACGTTTTAAATAACGGGTGTGTTAAATTGTCTAACCCATTCCGTACCAGAAATGGACAAGAAATAATACGTAACTCCGCAAAGCCCACATCATCTTTTCAGTTTAAGCACAAGTTCAGTCACCTTAATACTCCCAGCAATGGGTTACAGGCTTACGCTACCAAGCCCAGTGAAATCATTTAGCACCGTGTTTAATCATATAGAGCTTTCTTCTATTTTAATATTTTGATGTGGGATCAGGATGGATTTATGCTTTAAAACTACTTATGTATAAAAATGATAGAGATACAACTTCATTACTCTTTAAAATGTTACATTCGATTACAGGTGCTCGCTATTGCGATCTTGTTGGTGATTTTAACGAATGGTTAACCGAGAATTCTGCTAGAGAGAAAGAGAAGAACCAGACATTATATTTTGAATAATAAAATTATGTAGATAGATAGATGACTATGAAGTGACAATGTAGCAACTACTAAAGATGTAAATGGAGATTAACGATATACACAGAATCATTATTAAAAAGATTTTGTTCCCCGTGATGTACCAGATTTTCCTCCTTGTAAGTACTTGTGAGAAGAAAGTCATGCACCTTTTAGATGTTGGAGAAGACTAAATGTGCAGTGTGAGAAGTGTCATATGATGTGACATCACCAAAAGATTTGCAAAAGTAATCTGTAGTAAAAAGATGTGACTCAAGTGAACCTTCAGCAAAGAAATGTAGCTCAAGTTGCAAATTAGGAGGAGTTGTTCTTAGTGGAAACTTGTTTTGCGAAAAATAGTTCAAGTAATAAATGGCTTGTGGATAGTGATTGCACCAACCAAATGACATTTGACCAAGGCTTTTTTAAGGAATTAGACACATCATTCAACTCCAAAGTCAAAATTGGCAATTGAGAGTACATTATAGTCGGGAAAAGGGACTGTGGCGGTAGATAGTTTCTCATGTACTAAGTTGATTGAAGATGTGTTATTTGTTACCAACATCAATCAAAAATTTTTAAGTGTTGGTCAGCTACTCGAATGATGTTTAAAGGTGATCTTAAAGGGAAGAAGTGTCTAATCAAAGATGCAAATGTGGTGAATGTGTTCAAAGTCAACATGAAAGGGAAAAGTTTTGAGCTAAATCCACTAAAGGAGGAGCCATCAGCCTATTAACCTACAATATATCAAGCTAAGATTTCTCATAAAAGGCTAGACCATTTCCATCATAATCCACTAAGAGTTTACTATTCATATTAAATTAAGATTTGGTATAACTCTCAAGGAAGATTTTAATGATGATTCACTTTTGTTATATTTAACAATACTCTCAATTTATAAAAAAAAACTAACGGATGAGTTCCATCTTTGAAAAAGCAAAGATGGGATTCGATCTTATCCATGCGGCGATCGCGACGAAGAAGATGATCAGGGCTCAAAACAACGTCGTTTCAAGCGTGTTTGACGATCGCAGAGCGTTCCGTCAAGCGTCGTTGCAATCCATCTGCATTTTAGTCGTTTCGTCGCGTTTTGGCTGGCGGAGCTAATACTCGGTTAGCTGGTTTGCTGTTTTGCGGGTGCACAGTCCTTTGGTTGCAACGGGCCACGCGGGCACATCGCGGGTGTTGGATGAAAATCCAGTGCTGATCCAATAGGCGCAGTTGCGGCTATAGCTTTCCATCCGAATTACGGCTACACCAGATTATGATTTTATTTTTATTTTAAAACCTTAAAGGTTTGTTTCAAATTTATTTTTCTTTCACACTTTTGTCTTAATTTTAATATTTTTAAATACACCAAATATCAAAATAAATATGAAAAATATTTTTCAATTTTTTGTGTGTGCATATTTTAGGGTTAAATAAATAATTTTTGGAGATGAAATGGTTACCAAATTTCATCCTAAATTATTTATTTTTGATCCCTTGATTTTTCTAAAATTATATTAAGATAAAATTGAGTACAACATTTATCCCAAATAATTTTATTTTTTGTTTTGGCCATTACTTTAATTAATTATATTTAATTATCATAATAATTAATCTTAATTAATTGTTTAATTGGGTTTTTGATCATTGGGTAATTATTTCGATTTTTTTAAAATAAATCAAAATAAATATTTTAATATTATAAATTTGGGCATATATTTTAGTGCCTACACATATGATGTACAATAATAATCTCAATTCACGAATGAATCATCTATTACTTATTGGGAAGCTACACACCATATAATTTTTTTGGAAAAATTGGAGGGTCGAGGATTAAAACTAGATAAACCCTAGTTATAATTAAAGTATGACAATCAAACGACCCAAGAGAACCTAAATAGTAAGAATCAAACATACAAACAAAGATTACAAACAAGTATAATAAACTATATCAAATCCTAATTATCACAATCATGATTTTTATTTCCATACTAGCATGTTGTATTAATAGGTTGTCTTCTTCTTCCTCTGGTTCCTACTTTTTCCCTTCCTCTTGCAATTAAAAGAGATGAACTGAAGAGGTTGATAAATACTGTTTATTCTTATTTTGATTTCATTCTTTATATGAACCCGTTCTAATTTGATAGAAAGAATTATTTTTCAGGATTTCCAGGTTATTCACCTTGTTGTTCTCAACTTAAATTTCTAGATCATTGTCTTCATTTCTTTCAGCTTCAGTTTAGAAATCCTCAACAACTTTGGATTCCTCTATATCAACCTTAAAATTCTCTTCTTTTTCTTGATTAGTTTGAGTGTCTTCTTCTTTATTTTTATCTGCAATCACTTCAACTTGATTTGATTGCGATTCCTCAACTATCTCTTCAACATGATTAGGTTGAGGTTCTACCGCCTTCTTCGTATTACTTTCTTCTTATACATTTTTTTAAATCTTTTGTTTCATGTCCTTTAACCACATTTTTCTCTTTGATTATAGGCACCTCTGTTTCATTTTACTGCATATTTATTTTTTGAATTTTATAAATTATCTGATCTTTTCCTTAGCCAAATCACATTTTGAGCTTGAATGTTGGAAGATATTGAATAAAGAGCATTTGTCTGACCTCCACATATAAGTGATTTTCATCACAGTAGGTTTTCCTTTTTAATCTACTACTATCATACTTTTCGGCAGTGTGCTTCTATGATGAACCTCAATGTTAATTTTAGAAAATGATATTTGTTTACCCCCCACCCCTTCAGTAATTGGGTCAATGTATAATGGTCTATCCAATAAACTTCAAAATTACTAAGGGCTTTAGAATTGTACATCTGTGTAGGTATATTACAGAACTTGAACCATATTTGTGCCATTTCTTTTGACTTACTCAATAGGTTCAAGTCTTCAGATTATTTTTTCAACTTTATACAGTTGGATCCAATATATGTATGCTCATTTACTAGAATTTCCTCCAAATTAGATGCTATCTAAAATTTAAAAAATATATATCATGGACATTTGCTGAAATCTTCTCCAACCCTTTTCATTCTCATCATTTCAACAATGCATCTTTAGTAATTGGGAAAGATACTCTATTTTTCTCTATAACTTTTAAAGTTGCTGAAAGTCCAACGAGGTTGTGTTCATCCCCATATCTTTGAGTTGTTACATACACCAATAAGATTATAGAAGATGATTGATCTGCAAAACAAGACAACTAGACAAAGACAAAACAAGTTGTTGATACCCACTCACCTCGAATAGATTGGTTTTTCATAAGTACTCAAAATTAAAAAGTGTTTCTTTATTTTTCCTCCATGAAATAGGAGCATCATCCTGCATTTAGTTTTGCAAACATTCATAGTTGTTGAGCTACAAAGATTGTGCTTTAATTATTAGTAGTAGAGTTTTGGTTGAATAAAAATTAAAATTGAAATTGAAAAAGTTTAAACTTGTTATGATGATGATAATTAATTTGTAAGTGTATGGTACTATAGTTTCCTCTTCTATCTGTTTATATTTGGTTGTAGATTGAGAGTCTTGCAAGATGCATTTTATATAAACAAGAAGTTAAAGAAGGAGTTCATTGTAAATGTATCAGTTAGAGGTTTAGTGAAAAATGATGTTGATTTTCATTTTTCAAGTCCTAGCTAGTTTCAGTTACTGCAGATTGGAATTTATTAAAAAAAATCATAGCCATGACGATGTTATCTTTAGCAAACTTTCAAATATTATTAAAATGATAGATGCATTGTTAAAATGTATATATAAGTATCTTTATACGAGAATACAATTATAAGTAATGATTTAAAAAAAATGTCTATCAAGTCTGATTGGTTAGTTTAATAACTAATCGTTATAGCCTCACTAAATAGCCCCAATTGGTTGGTAAACAAATCGCTATAGACTCACTTAGTAGCATCAATTGGTTAAAAAACCAATCGTCGTAGCCTATTGGAGTTACCTAATAAGTTAACACAAAGAAATGTTCTATCGATTGAGACTGATTGAAATACAACCAATTGGTATGGGCTTATTCCGAGTGGGAATTGATTAGTACCGATCGTTTATAGGGCATTTTTTACTAGTGAAAATATATTAATAAAAATAAAAATATAAGAGTTAATAGAGAAATTATATATATGTATATATAAATATATATAATAATGCGACAATATTAAATAAATAAATATTTATATAAAATTAATTATATACATATATGCCATGAGAGATAAATTAGTAATTATTATTAAAGAGAATTTGAAGATTATTATGAGTAATGGTATATACAGCACACTTATACAGCACATTCACATAACACCTACCTCATTTGAAAAAGAAGAAAAAATATTTTCCCTCTCTTGTATTTTTTAAGATATATTTTCTCTTTCTTTCCATATAAGGTAGGTGCCATGTGAAGTTGTTGTATAAGGATGCTGTATATATCATTACTCTATTATTATATATATTATAAATATTTGTAAAAGATAAATATATATTAGGAGAGATAAATATATATATATATATATATATATATATATATATTAGAAAAGAGAAAAGAATTAAGATAAATTAGGAAATAGAAATTAACTAATGTGATGATGTGTATGATTGTTGAGAGTTTATATTTTATACGTTATTATATATATTTTATACGTTATTATATATATATATATATATATATATATATATATTATAATTGAAATATATAGTTTTAACTTTAAAATAATTAATTATAGTTTCAACTTCAAAATAATTAATTATAAATATATTAAAATTAATTAATCGTCAATAATGAGTAAGAATATAATATAATGATTGCGGACCAAAGAGATAAAATTTATTTACTACCATTTGACTATGGTGTTAATATATTATTTTTAAATATAATATATTAATTTATTGACATAATTGAGTAAAAAAATAAAAGATTTTAATAATGGTAGAAAGATTAAAATTGGAAAATAAAAATTTTAAAGGATTATTTAGCTTAGATTTTTAACAATAAAAGGAGATTCATAATTATGCGTCACTAGTAGAGGAGGACCTACTTTGTTTAAATTTGAATAATAAGACCTTGTTTAATTTGTATTTATTAATTGATTTGAGAAACGATATGGTATATGTGCCGAAATCATCAAATACAAACGTGCAATTGTTAACTAACGTGCAAAAAGCTTCAACCAAAGATGTTTGAAATATTATACCAAAAAATTGTTTTTATCCTTTTATGGTTAAAATAAGAATAAATAGGAATTGATTTCTTTTATAAAAAAATATGTGACATGATGATAAATATTTATTTGATTAAATATACTAATTTGTTTGGATGGGTGGAATTGGAATATGCATTAGAATTCAAATTTTAATTCAATGAGAATTGGAATTGAATTTCAATTGAATTTCTATATTTGGAAAACTATAGACTTGTAATTCTATTCCAATTCCTATATTTGAAAAAAATATATATATTATTTATTTTATTAAATATTGATTTGTAATAACCAAATAAGATAACTCAAGTGTTAAAATATTTTTTATGTTTCTATTTTTATTACAAAAAATTCGGTTCTATGTTAACTTCATAGATTTATTTGAAAGTGTGAAATTATTACACAAAAGGTAGAAGAGTTCAAGGACATTAAGTATACTAATCTGTTAGGAAATTTAAATGATTTCATAAGAGAATGTTCAAAGGGTTACACATACCTATCTCAGGTAGAATTCAACTGTTGAACCTTTCATCGAATTAATCTTTCAATTTTCATTAATGCGGTGATTGTTGGAATTAAACTAAATTTAATTAATTAAATAGAAATAAGAATTTGGATGAATAAATTAAACCTAATTTAATCCAAATAAATATAAATAAACTCCAAATTCAAATGTGATTTTTTGGTAAAAGTTTATGTCAATTGATAAGATCGAATACCAACCAACGAATAAGATTGAATGCCTATAGTCTAGAAATATTTAAAGTCTAGGAATAACCATCGTTGGATGAATTATATTTTTATTAGATTGATAAATTATTTTTATTGTGATGATGTAATTTTCAGCTATATATATTCCCTCGCATTGGAACTCTTCAAATATTTATTTTTCAATCTTATTATTTCTCTAGAATTTGAAAAGTCTTTTCTTGGTTTATCATGAGTGTTCTTTGAGCTCCTCATTCAACTATATTTTTTTCGAGTTTTTTCACTCAACTATGTGTTTTTCGAGTTCTTGACTCGTTGTATTTCCATTTAAACTCGGTGATCAATTCATGTGCTTTGTTAAGTTCGTTGCGTAGAGATTAATGTTGAATTGCTACTAGATTTATTGTATCATGGGAGACAACCATTTACGATAACCTCCAACAGAAGGGGAGACGATGAAATGTGTCTAACACATGAATCAAAACAATATCTCAATTCGGTGATTTCGTTCTTCAGACGTTTTACTTTATTTCATTTTTTTGTAACATTGTATTTTTAAATATTTTGTATTATTTAAAGAAAAAATACCAAACATAGGAAATAACATAAATGTATCATGATTCTACAGATTTTTAAACTAGGGAATTCGAAAAAAAGAGAAGAGAAGGAACATGGGTTGTGCGATTCTATTAGTATTGAGGGTATTCAGACAGTTTCGACAACCATCCGTCTTGCCATGCGCAATCATCAGCACATAGATTAACTTAAAGAAGTTTGGTGACTGTGAAAGTGAAATTGAAATTGAAATTTGAATCGAAGAATTTAATTCAAATTATTAGGTTTGATAGATAATTTAAATAAATTTTAATTAGAATTCTAATGGTATTTAAACCAATTAATGTATTTTTATAATTTCAATTTCATTCTTTTTAACTTATATATAATTGTAAATTTAAATATTTATTTTATAAAAAAAAATATTTTATTATTTTTTCATTCAACAAAGTTAACGTGTTGAAACAATAATATATTTTTTAATTATAAAATTAAACACCGATCTGATATGTTTTTTTAATTTAATAGTTAACATTTCGAACTAATTAATATATATATTTTAATTTTTAAAAATAACATGTCTAGCCTAGCGACAAAAGAAGGTGGATACCCAGGTCCCCAACCTCTCTAAGATTCTTGGTTCGAGCCCATTAGACGACAAGTATCGCTCATCTAGTTAAATTTATTTAGTAGATTTGCGGGCTATGTGCTTAACCCGCGAAGATTAATCGCACTCCAAATAAGAAATTGAACCCGATCGTTCTAAAAAAAACATATATGACTTAAAATCAAGCCAAAGTAAAATATACACATTTAAAAGTACTATTATTAAAATGTACATCATATTCTCCCACTTCTACCACACACACTGTGTAGTTCTCATAAGTGTGGGATAAAAATATCACTAGTAAAAAAGTGCTTATTAAGTGCTTATTAAGGAGGGCATAAACTCTCTGAGAAAGCCGCTCTACCTTCGGTGAAAGACCTCACCGAGAGCGATAAACGCCCTCGTGGATTCTCGGTAATGAATTCCTCGGTCAAAAATAAAAGGATCTTTACGAGGGCATAGGTATCCCTCGGAGATAATTGTCACCGAGAGCATTAAAGGGTTCTCGGATATACTTATAAATAATTAACGAGAGCTTCATATTACAAATAAAGAATTGCAGCAAGCTAATTGGTCAATATTAAAAGGATCTTTGCGAGGGCATAGGTATCCCTCGGAGATAATTGTCACCGAGATCATTAAAGGGCTCTCGGATATACTTATAAATAATTAACGAGAGCTTCATATTACAAATAAAGAATTGCAGCAAGCTATTTGGTCTTAAGACGTAGAAATATTAACAATGTTAGCTATTGAATTTGAATCAGTTGCAAGAGGATATTTAAAGACGGTCCACGGCAAGGGAGAAAGTAGAAACAGAATGGGAATCAAAATGGTATATGTTATGCCAAGTGACTCATCGCAATTAAGCATATCATCTATCAAACATTTTATACTAATTGCGACTGCTTCATAATACTACTTTATAAGCTTCAAACACATAAACCCTAATATATTAATTTATGCTCAAATCTGATAATTTACAGGTTAGGGTCTAGGTTAGATTTCAGAAAGAACAAACTAACTAAACAAACTAACCTGGGCGAAGGTCGTCGGCCGATCGGAGGACCGGTAGAATCTGTGGCCGGAGCGGTGGAGGGAGGACGGTCGGAATCGACAAAGGCTAGTTGTGGACGGGCGGAATCGATAAAGATATATTGTGGACGGGCGGCGGAATGAATTAAGGGAGAATGGACAGAGATATATTGTGGATCTGTGGCGAAGATCTATGGAGAAAGAAGGGGATCGGAGAAGGAGAGGCGGAAGAGAGAGGAAGAAGAAAGGAAGAAAGAAAGAAAAGGGGCGGCCCCTAAATTAAAAGCCTTTCATCGAGGACATAAACGCGGGCCCTTGAAAAGATATTTTCGCCGAAAGCTGAGGATAAAAGCCCTCAGAAATGAATCTTATCTGCGAGAGATTCATGAAGCCATTGGTGTCCTTCATATTTATCAACGAGGGAATAAAGATGCTCCGGTTATAATTATATTTCCGAAAGCATTTGATAGCTTATGTGAGTCTCCTCAGTAATTACATATTTTTTACTAGTGTATATAGGTGTCTCTTGAAAAGGATATAACCTAGATGAATGAAAAACCCTAATTATATTATTTTAGTTGGTAAACTGTCATTTGCTTTTTGGAAGATTTCGTCAACAGTTTCTCCAATATTGTTATATGCGTAACATGTAACTCATTGCTCGGAGTATTAAGTTGACTGAACTTTACTTGACTAAAAATATAACTTGAGCTTAGCTAGTCTATTACAAATAGTAACGGTAGTGCTTAATATAATTTGAAAAAATAACAAATAAATACAATATAATAAACTAAATAATGAATAATAGTCTACTCTTTTTATAAATTAAATAATAAAATAAATATTTAACTTAAAAAAAATATATTAAAATTTTAAAAAATATATATTCATTCTTTATTACTAGATGAGAAGAACATATATTTAAAGATATATTGAAATAAAGATATATTCGATTGGTCAGTTAAATCGTTAGTTTTTAATTATTTAAACTTAACCGGTAAGGATTGATACAGAAAATTATGAACCGGATAGAACTCGGTTCAGTCGGTTTTTCCGTTTTTCATCAATTCGATATTTACAATTTTGTTTACATTCCTAAGTTAGAAACACACCGTGGTTCAACTTGGTAAGGATCGCTTGCTTACATTCCTCTATATATTATTATATATAATAATAATAATAATAATAATAATAATATTCTTATAAATATTATTAAAACATTTTATAACAATTATTTATTATACTAGTATTATTCAATGAATTTTTTTAAATCAAAATTGAGACGAAAATCTTAATTCGCACATATTTTTTTAACTTGCACAATTATAGTTCCCTAATTCGCAATTATATTTTTTTAATTCGCACATATTTTAATCATACAATAATTATTTCTAGGAGTATAAGGATTAAACAACTTCTTTTATTAGCTTTGATAGCATCTTCTTAATTCAAAAGTGCTCGAATTGAGACATTATATCTGAAATATAGCGTAGTCGCAAAGTCCTCCTTAGAGTTAAAAAATCATTTACCTAAATTTTACAATAAGTTAAAACAAGCCAATAACTAAAAAAATTAACTGCTATTTTTAAATGTCTATATAATTGATTTTACAAAATTGTATAATAATATCCAACAATATTTTTTTCATGTAGGAAGCTAGTGTGATACTCTAGTGCCACGATTCTCACTTCCATTTAAAACGTTCTCGTGTGAATTGAACTGGTAAATTTTGGTATTTTATAAACCACTTCTAATTGGTAAAAAATAAGATTTTCCACAAAATCTATTCTAAAATAAGATTTTTCACAAAACTATCTTGCTTGGATCCTTAAATTCCTAATGTACAAACTAGAAAACCTATATTCTACATATTTAAATATTACACCAAATAAGGATTAAACATGACAAAATCTTCTTAATTCAAAAGAGATAACATCACATCTGAAATATAGCGTCTCTTCTTAGATTTAGGGTTTAGGGTTGAACATTGATAAAAGTTTTCAAATTAATTAAAATAACAGTAATTACTGACGGTATTAAATTATTGTACCCGACATTATTTATCACAAACAAATACTCGAACTTGATTGCCGTAGAAATCAACCATCGATCAACTATTTCCCCGTCAAAAATTTATTAATTTGCTGGAAATCTGCGTCTCCGTGTAAATCATAGACAATATCACAAAACATCTTCAAACTTAACGACAATTCATCGAAATTATGAAAGAAGATTATTAATTCACAAACCTGTATTGACTGAAACGATGGAAGAAACATTGCTTCCGAAAGACGATGAACTGCTCGGAATTGGGGTTGCCAAACAACTTGGCTTCAACTGTCCAACATTTATAACTAACACATTCTCTTCATATTCAACCGGAATCTTTTGTTTCTCGTCGCTTTTAGCCTCACCCATTTCAAGATCACGATCGCCTGAATTCTTCCCGTCTTCCAGGTATCCGGACTGTTTCCAGTAAGAACATGCCAGAATCAGCAGACCGAAAGCGATAAGTCCGAGCATCGCCGCCATTCCGCCGAATAGGTATGGAAGAGGCGAGGTCACGGAGAACGCTGCGTTATCGCCACCGCCAACGATTGTTGGCAACTCATTGTTGCGTTGGATTGACTTGCATATAAACAATTTTATTCATTCAGAGAAGTCATGATGTTTGAGGTATTAATATTGAGTTTGTTTGATAAATAAATTTAATTAATAATTGTTTGAAAAATAAATAAAGTGAGGTGACAAAAATTTAACATCAGTCGTTTAATTACAGTTAATTTAATAAATTTGAAACTTTTATCATCCTTAAGCATATAAACAACATACTCTGGTGAAATGCATCATTTTATAGGTCAAATTTTACACTAAATTAAAAATGGAAAAACTAATAACTTTTAATATAATCTAAGATGAGGATTTTGATAATATCATTTACCAATCTGTTGGTACTGCCGAATGCGGCGTTCACAGAGGAAGAGTGAGGTAAATTGGCCATGGAAGAAGCAAACAAATAATAATAATATGAATTCTAGTTGCTGGTAATGAAGTTAATGGATTCATCTTATATATATATATACAGCATAAGAAGAAGAACATAACACCATCCATTTCATTCATAAGTCATAACACGTGCCCTTTCCCACTAAAAGTTTGTTTATGTTCAAAAATTACTTATTATTATTATTACATTTATTTGTAATTTGATCATGCATATCTATAAGTCATCTTTTCCCAATTAAAATTCAATTTAAAAATATCTTCAAATTTAAAATTGGAAGTCATATATGTATGATGTGAATTCTACTTTATTTGGTAAGAATTTATTTTCTAGATTACAATACAAATTATTTTTTAATTATAAAAATGACGTATCACACGCTTTATAATATTATTTTTTAATTATATAAATGACGTATCACACGCGTTATAATATTATTTTTTAATATTTAGAACGTCATGCACTACTATTATCATAGGTTACATCTTGTAAATTTATTTGTTTATTATTTAATTTGTTACATTATTTTTCTTTTGGACAAATGCATTTCATGGGTTATGTGTTAATATATATTTTCTTTTAAGTTTACTCCTAAATAATTAAATTTGGCATCAATTCTTGAACATCAGTTTCAAAAAAATCATTGTTAAAATTTAGCATATATTTGATCTGATTTAACAATTCTTAAAGTGCAATTCAATTTTTAAGTTTTATTTGTGTTTTTCATTTTCATTCCCTCATAGCTGTAGATAATTATTTTTCACCCCAATATATTTTAAATTTCGAGCCTTTTATTTTTTCCAAAATTCATTTAAGGGTTAATTGCACATATTTTAAATAAAAAATTATTTTTGGAGACGATTTTGCATAAATTGTACCCAAAAATAATTAATTCCGGACTATAAAATTCAAAATATATAAAATAAATGATAAATTAATAAATAGGCTAAATTGGAATATAAATTTATCTATTATCAATATTATATTCTTTTAATTTTTTTTTGTAGGTATTCTAGAAAATAATAACAAAAATATAGTAGTAGTTAACCGGAAAAGTCATCACAAATTAACAAACCTCCCGCAGGCCCACCAATAAAGCCCTATCCGGTAAAGTCAGCGATCAAACCGAGCGATCAACCGAGTTACACTAGTATAAAAATAATAACAACGTATTTAGCTACTATTTACCATTACTGTCGCGGGTGATTAAGAAAATTAAAAATAAAAAGTGGAATATATACCTAAATTGTCACTAATTTTTTATACGGTGGCCAAACCATGTTTTCATTTTTTTGTTTGGTTAAGTACCAAGTATTATTTATTTATATTTTACTTTAAAATTTAACATTAAACCCAGTAAAATCATTTAGCACCGTGTTTAATCATATAGAGCTTTCTTCTATTTTAATATTTTGATGTGGGATCAGGATGGATTTATGCTTTAAAACTACTTGTGTATAAAAATGATTAAGATACAACTTCATTCCTCTTTAAAATATTACATTCTGATTACAGGTGCTCGGTATTGCGATCTTGTTGTTGATTTTAACGAATGGTTAACTGAGAATTCTAGAGAGAAAGACAAGAACCAGACATATTATATTTTGAATAATAAAATTATGTAGATAGATAGATGACTATGAAGTGACAATGTAGCAACTACTAAAGATGTAAATGGAGATTAGCGATATACACAGAATCATTATTAAAAAGATTTTGTTCCCCCTGATGTACTTTTGTAATTATCTATTTTATATGATGATTTGGAATTACAGGGTGACTATTGTCGAAATTGCCTAGAAATCCCATTAGCCAATAGAACCAATCAAATATAAGTGAAAACTAGCCGCGAAAATCACCTTTTGCACCTATCTCATAATTACCAACTTTTTACCATCACTTCGATCAAACAATAATCTCATTCACATAATTTGTTGAAGTTTACTTCAAATTGCTATTATTTCTCCTTATTTTTTTGCATTTCATTTTAGTTTGTGGTATAGTGAGTGATTTGTAGGAGAGTTTGTAGTAGATCATGTCTATGTATTTTCCTATTTTTTAGCTCCACTATCTAATCATTTAATTAATTGTATTTAAATGATTTTAGCTTAATGAAACACCACTATGTTTTCCTTTTCATCTCTTTTTCTACACTAAAAGGTATTCTTAATTTAAAATAACTAAAAGATTGGTATCAGAGCTATCTTCTTGAGGGACCTGTGAGTGACAGAAACCCACCACGACATTTATCATTTTCTATGGATTCAGATATACCCTTTACATCATTAACACAACTTGTGTTCAATGGTAACAATTACATTGTTTGAGCTGTCCGAATGGAGACTCATCTGGATGCAAATGATCTCTGGGAAGCTGTTCAGGAGGAGTATGTAGTGTCAGAATTACAAGCTAGGCCAACACTAGCACAGATAAAGAATCACAATGAGAAGAAGACAAGGAAGTCGAAGCCAATGGCTACTCTGTTTTTTGCTGTGTCAACTAAGATTTTCATCAAGATAATGACCATAAAGTAACCAATAAGGTCTGAAATTTTCTCAAAGAATAGTATGAAAGAAATGAAAAGTTTAAGAAGGATGAAGTCCTTAATTTAATTATGGAATTTGAGATGATGAAGATGAAGGATTCGGAGACCATCAAGGAGTACTCTAACAGATTACTCCCAATTGTCAACAAGGTAAGATTGTTTGGCACTAAATTTTTTTATTTCAGATTGGTTCAAAAGGTGTTGATAATTGTTCTTGAAATGTTTGAGGCTACCATTTCCTCATTAGAGAACACTAAAGACTTGTCAAAAGTTAATCTTGTAGAAATATTAAGTGTCTTCTAGGCACAAAAATAGAGAAGATTGATGAGTAATGAAGGGTTTATAGAAGGAGCATTGCTAGTAAAAGTGAAATCAAGCCAAAGTGAAAAATAGAAGAAGAACTGAAGAATCAAGAAGGTAAGTGCATGTTCAAATTCCCAAGCACAAGTAGAGGTTCCCAACCATACTTTCCTCCTTGTAAGTACTGTGAGAAGAAAGGTCATGCACCTTATAGATGTTGGAGAAGGCTAGATGTGCAGTGTGAGAAGTATCATATGATGTGACATCACCAAAACATTTGCAAAAGTAATTTGTAGTAGAAGGATGTGACTCAAGTGAACCTTTAACAAAGAAATGTGGGTCAAGTTGCAAATTAGGAGGAGTTGCTCTTTATAGCAACTTGTTTTGCGGAAAATAGTTCAAGTAATAAATGGCTTGTGGGTAGTGGTTGCACCAACCAAATGACATTTGACCAAGGCCTCTTTAAGGAAATAGACACATCATTCAACTCCAAAGTCAAAATTAACAATTGAGAGTACATTGTAGTCAAGAGAAAAGGGACTGTGGCGGTAGAAAGTTTCTCATGTACTAAGTTGATTAAAGATGTGTTATTTGGGCCCGACATCAATCAAAATTTATTAAGTGCTGGTCAGCTACTCGAAAGAGGTTTAAAGGTGATCTTTAAGGGCAAGAAGTGCCTAATCAAAGATGCAAATGTGGTGAATGTGTTCAAAGTCAGCATGAACGGGAAAAGATTTGAGCTAGATCCACTAAAGGAGGAGTCATCAGCCTATTTAGCTACAATATCTCAAGCTAAGATTTGTCATAAAAGGCTGGGCCATTTCCATCATAATCCACTAAGAGTTTTATTATTCATTTTAAATTGAGATTTTCTATAACTCTCATGCAAGATTTTAATGATCTTTCACTTTTGTTATATTTAATAATGCTCTCAATTTATAAAAAAACTAACGGTTGAGTTCCATCTTTGAAAAATTAAAGATTGGATTCGATCTTATCCTTGCGGCGATCGCGACGAAGAAGATGATCGGGGTTCAAAACGACGTCGTTTCGAGTGCGTTTGACGATCGTAGAGCGTTCCGGCAAGAGCCGTTGCGATCCATCCGCATTTTAGCCATTCCATCGTGTTTTGGCTGGAGGAGCTAACACTTGGTTAGCTGGTTCGCTGCTTCGCGGGTGCACATTCCTTCAGTTGCAACGGGCCACGCGGGCATGTCTCGAGCGTTGGATGAAAATCCAGCGTTGATTCAATGGGCGCGGTTGCGGCTGTAGTTTTCCATCCGAATTTCGGCTAAACTAGATTACGATTTTATTTTTATTTTAAAACCTCAAAGGTTTGTTTGAAATGATTTTTCTTTCACTCTTTTGTCTTAATTTTGATCTTTTCAAATAAAAAAATATCAAAATAAATATGACAAATTTTTTTCATATCTTTTTTTTTTTTGCATATTTTCGGGTTAAATAAATAATTTTAGGAGATGAAATGGGTACCAAATGTTATCCTAAATTATTTATTTTTGATCCCTTGATTTTTTCTAAAATAATTTTAAGATAAAATTGAGTACAACATTTATCCCAATTTTCTTTTGTTTTGGCCATTACCTTAATTAATTAGATGTAATTATCACAATAATTAATCTTAATTAATTGTTTAATTGAGTTTTTGTCCATGGAGTGAATTATTTCGATTTTATTTATTAAAATAAATCAAAATAAATATTTTAATATTTTAAATTAGTGTGTATATTTAGTTCCTACACATATGATGTACAACAATAATCTCAATTCACGAATGAATCATCTATAACTTATTGGGAAGCTACACTCGATATATTTTTTATTGGGAAAACGGTTAAAACCATTTCATTAAAATCCCAAAAATGGGAGGGTCAAGGATCAAAGTTAGACAAACTCTAGCTATGATTAAAGGATGATAATCAAACGACCCTGAAGAATCTAATTAGTAGCAATCAAACATACAAACAAATACTTCAAACAAAGATAATAAAATGTTTTAAATCCTAATTATCCCAATCAGGATTTTTATTTTCATACCAACCTGTTGTATTAATAGGTTGTCTTCCTCTTGTCCCTACTCTTTCCTTTTCTCTTGCAATGAAAGATGATTAACTAAAGAGGTTGATAAATACTGAATATTCTCATTTTAATTTCATTCCTTATATGAACCCGTTCTATTTTGATAGAAAGAATTATTTTTCAGGATTTTTGGATTTTTCATCTTGTTGTTCTCAACTTTAATTTTAGATGATTGTCTTCATTTCCTTCAGTTTCAGCTTTGGAATCCTAAACAACTTTAGATTCCTCTATATCAACCTTGTAATTCTCATCTTCCTCTTGATTAGTCTGACTATCTTCCTCTTTCTTTTCATATGCAACCATTTTAACTTGATTTGATTGTGATTCCTCAACTATCTCTTCATCATGATTATGTTGAGGTTCCACCTCCTTCTTCGTATTGCTTTCTTCTTGTACATATTTTTTAAAAATCTTTTGTTTCATGTTCTATAACTACATTTTTCTCTTTGATTATAGGCGCATATGTTTCATTTACCTGCATCTTTATTTTTTGACTTTTATAAATTATCTGATCTTCTTCCTTAACCAAATCACATTTTGGGCTTGCATGTTGGAAGGTATTGCAGAAAGAACATATGTTTGACCCCCACTTATAAGTGATTTTCATCACAATATGTTTTCCTGTTATGTCTACTACTATCTTACTTTTCGGCAGTGTGCTTCTAGGATGCACCTCAATGCTAATTCTAGCAAATGATAGGTTCTCCCCTCCTTCAATAATTGAGTCCATGTGTAATTAATTGGAATATGATTTACGAGGAGCGTAAATCTCAAAAGCTTTGACTTATTTTTGATTCTTTTATCATATCTCTGCTGCTGCCAAAAAGGTCTTCATCAGTCCTTACGCCAAAATAGAAACATACTGTTGAGTCCATATAAAGCTGATATCTACAGCTACCGGAAATGTGTTTATATAGTACCGAGGCTGATATATTTTAAGAATCAAGAAGCGTACCGAAACGCTTCTAAGTGAATACCGATTCTATTAAAAAACCAATTTCAATAAGATATCGGGTATTCTTCTTATAGAACCGAAGTTATATAATATCGGAAAGAAAAAATACCGGACGCGTGCTTTGCAAAATACCGATGTTAGAAAATGTCGATTCCTCTAAAATACAAATTTGGGAAAATATCGGTTCCGCTTCACATAATAACGACATCGTAAAATGTCGATTCCTCTAAAATACCGATTTGGGAAAATACCGGTTTCGCATCACATAATACCGACATCGTAAAATGTCGATTCCTCTATAATACCGATTTGGGAAAATATCGGTTCCGCTTCACATAATACCGACGTTGTAAAATGTTGATTCCTCTAAAATACCGATTTGAAAAAATACCGGTTCCGCTTCACATAATACGGACATAGTAAAATGTCGATTCCTCTAAAATACCGATTTGAGAAAATACTGGTTTCGCTTCACATAATACCGACATCATAAAATGTTGATTCCTCTAAAATACCTATTTGGGAAAATACCAGTTCCGCTTCACATAATACCGACATTGTAAAATGTTGATTCCTCTAAAATACTGATTTGGAAAAATACTGGTTCCGCTTTTGTAGAATACCGATATGTTACAAAACCGATCTTACATAATGCCGGTTACTTGTTTATAGAAAACCATTATTTAGAATGCCGATTTTATGTAAAATCAAACTTTGATAAAATACCGAAATAAAGTGCCGAGCAACTTTTTCTTCTGGTTTTTCTTTAATCTGTACAAAATTTAACATAATTAAGTTCTTATTTAATAGATAGTTAATACTATTAATTAATTATCTATTTTTACTTAACAATTTTTCTCTTTTTAATTATTTAAAATAAATATTCAAAACTTAATAATTTTATAATTTTTGAATTATTATCTTAAATTAATTAACTAATTTGATCGAATAATTTCTCTCTTTTTGATGGTTTAAAATAAATTATCAAAGTCAGTAATCTATTTCTCAGCAATATATTTAAAATTTAAAGAGAAAACTATTAAATTTGAGAATTATTATTATTATAAAAAAATAAATTAAAAAACTATATATTTAAAATTTAAAGAGAAAACTATTAATTATCACATATTTTTAATTTTTTAAATTATATATATATATATATATTTATTATTATTTTTTTATGATATGTCCAATTGTTTATCCTAATTATATTTTTAAACAATTGCTTATATTAAATTTATTCATTTTTCATTTTTTTATTAAATAGTCAAAATCAACGTAGATATAAAAAAAGCAAATGAATTAGTTACCTGATTATTTAGTACTTTATTCTTTAAATAAGCAAATCAAAACTAGGTAATATTATATTAAAGTTGAATTTTTTATAATTTATTTGGTAATTTGATTCAAAACTTAATATTTGAAATCTTTATACATTTAATCTTTTTTTTAAGTTTTTTTCAAATTAATAAAATTAAATTTTAAACTCATAGAATGATGTTTTGTAATTTTATTTATTTTATAAATTTAAAAATGTTTATTAACAATAAATTTTAATTAAAATTAATTTTTTAAAAATAAAAATAATTCAAAATTAATTAAATTTGAATAATATTATTTTTCTCCAAAATATTTATACATAAATAATATTTTGTTTATATTCGTGTACTACCGGTTCATTTAACCATATATCTAATTTAGCCAAATATAAAATAATTTTTATTTTAATTAGAAATTATCAAAAACAAAATTTATATACAAATTAAATATATAAAAATATTAACAAATATATAAATCATTTCATAATATATAATATGAAAACATATAAAAAAATGACAAGGAGATTATCATATGATGAATGTCAAAATTGGTATTGGAAGGAGAATATTATTCTGGTACGATCTATAGCTAGAGAATAATTCCACAATTCTTAGAGAGATATTACAATCTATCAGAGATAGAATCATAATATCCCCTATAAAATCATTACAAGGAAAAGAAAGTTCAAATAGTTCTTATTTGGTGACTTGTTTGTAATTTAAATGTTTTTTGTTTAGTTTTTTCTATAATTCAGTTGTTTGAAACTCAATTGGTGTTTTCAACCAAGTTAGTGTTGAGTTGTGGAGCCTACACTTATAATAAACTCTACATTGTTAATTAGAGTTTATTGAGTTTATCTTTTTTTGGTTTTGGGCTTGGGCCTGACCAAAGTTATTTAGGTTTATTACCTGAATGTTTACCCTATAAATATATAATTATTAAGGGTTTACATTTGATAGACAGAATTCTAGAGAGATAAAGTGTGAGGCAAAAACTCTGTATTCCTTCTCCTTCTTCATAGTAAATCTGGTGGTGGCTGAAGTGGATGTAGCTCAATTTGAGTGAACCACTATAAATCTGTGTTCTTGTGTTCTTCTTTCTTGTGTTTTTACAGATTGTTTTCAAGCAGGTCGGATTTGGGAGATACAAATCCTAACAAGTGGTAACAGAGCAGCTGGTCTAGATCTGATCATTGGAAACAATGACAAGTGAGAACAGTATAGGACATGGGATTGAAAGATTTGATGGGACAGATTATGCCTTCTGGAGAATGCAGATTGAAGATTATCTCTATGGAAAGAAGCTTCATGTTCCTTTGAGTGAGAAACCAGAGAAGATGGATGAAGCTGAATGGAAACTCCTTGATAGACAGGTTTTGGGAGTTGTCCGATTGATGCTAGCCAAGACAGTTGCTCACAATGTAGCAAAGGAGAAGACCACCATAGGTATGATGAAAGCTCTTTCTGATATGTATGAGAAACCATCTGCTAACAACAAGCTACACTTAATGAAAAGACTTTTTTACTTAAGAATGGTGATGGTACTTCTGTCACTACTCATTTGAATGAATTCAATACAATTGTGAATCAATTTCTATCTGTTGAGATTGATTTGGGGGATGAAGTTAGTGCCCTGATTTTGTTAGCATCTCTACCAAATAGCTGGGAACCTATGAGGGCAGCAATTAGTAATTCAGTTGGAAATGCTAAACTGAAATTTGTTGAAGTTAGAGATCGTATTCTTGCTGAAGAGGTTCGTAAAATTGATTCTGGTGAAACATTCAAAGGTTCTACTCTGAATGTGGAAAACAAGGGAAGAGGTAATGATAGAAATTTCAACCGATGTAAGAGCAGATCTATGTCAAGGAGCAGGAGGAGTCAGTTCAAGTCTGGGCGGACATTTGAGTGTTGGAATTGCGGTAAACAAGGTCATTTAAAGAGGAACTGCAAAGCACCGAAGAAAAATGGTGATGATAAAAATGATGCAGCCAACGTTGTTACAAAATCTGTCATTAATGCGTTACTTCTGTCTGTTGATAGCCCGATAGATTCATGGGTTTTGGACTCGGGAGCGTCTTTCCACACCACTGCCCACAAAGAATTAATGGAGAATTATGTGGCTGGAAACTGTGGGAAAGTTTATCTTGCAGATGGTGAGCCATTGGATATTGTTGGCATGGGGGACATCAAATTGAAGATGGCAAATGGTTCTATTTGGAAGATTAATAAGGTGAGACAAATTCCAGGTTTAATGCGCAATCTGATTTCTGTTACACAACTTGATGAAGAAGGTCACAATTTCAGTTGTGGAAATGGTGCATGGAAGGTGACTAAAGGAGCAATTGTTGTTGCTCGAGGTCACAAAACTGGAACGTTATACACGACTTCAACTTGCAGAGAAACAGTTGCTGCTGTAATTGATGACTCGAAGAACAATGAGCTATGGCATTGCAGGTTGGGCCATATGAGCGAAAAAGGGATGAAAATTCTTTTGAAGAATGGACAGATTCCAGAACTGAAGTCTGTTGAACATCAGTTATGTGAAAACCGCATTCTTGGAAAATAGAAACGAGTGAGTTTCTTAAAAACTGGGAAGGAGCTCAAGAAAGAAAGACTAGAGTTGGTACACACTGATGTGTGGGGACCTACACCTGTTTCTTCTATTGGAGGATCATACTACTATGTGACTTTTATAGATGATTCAACAAGAAAAGTATAGGTTTACTTTATGAAGCACACAAGTCTGAAGTATTTGCTATTTTCAAGAAGTGGAAGGCTTTGGTTGAAAATGAAACAAATCAGAAAGTTAAGTGCTTAAGATCCGACAACGGAGGTGAATATATCAATTCAGATTTCAAAGAGTATTGTGCTGAGAATGGGATCAGTATGGTGAAGACTGTTCCCCGAACGCCTTAAGAGAATGGAGTAGCTGAAAGAATGAATCGAACATTAAACGAGCGTGCTAGAAGCATGAGATTGCATGCAGGGCTGCCTAAAACCTTCTGGGAAGAAGCTATTAATACTGCTGCCTATTTGATAAACAGGGGACCCTCTGTTTCTCTTGAATTCAGAATTCCTGAAGAAGCTTGGAGCAATAAAAAGGTAAAACTTTCTTATTTGAAAGTGTTTGGTTTGTTATCATATGTTCATATTAATGAATGTGATAGGAGCAAGCTTGATCCAAAGTCTAATAAATGTTTTTTCATTGGTTATGGTGATATCGAGTTTGGTTATCGTTTCTGGGATAATCAAAATCGGAAGATCATTCATAGAAGAAGTGTTATCTTCAATGAACAGATTCTCTACAAAGATTGTGTTGGGAAGACATCAAATGGTGATTCCAAATTGAAAGAGACTAGTATAGTCGATTTAAGAGATTTTTCAGCTGAATATATACCGACTGTCGAAGAAGAACAATGTGTTGTTGAAAATGAAATCGTTGAGAACGTGGCTCCAGAGGTAAATCAGCAAACACCGGTTATACAGTTGAGAAGATCGTCAAGAAATCGAAAACCAGTTGAGAGGTGGTCTCAATCTCTGAACTATATCTTGTTGACAGATAAAGGTGAACCTGAATGCTATGAGGAAGCAAAACAGTGTGATAAATTAGTTAAGTGGGAGTCTACAATGAAGGATTTGGGTGATGCTAAACAAATCCTTGTGATGAGAATTTTCAAGGATGAAGAAGTTCTCAAGCTTTCACAAGAAGAATATGTGAAGAAAGTTCTTAGCAGGTTCAACTTGTATGATGCAAAACCAGTTACTACCCCCTTAGCTAGTCACTTCAGACTATCTAAAGATCAGTTGCCTTCAACAGAGGAGGAGAAAAATTACATGGAAACTGTTCCGTATGCCTTTGCCATTGGTTGTATTATGTATGCGATGGTTTGCACAAGACCAGACATAACACATGCAGTGGGAGTTGTTAGCATATTAATGAGCAACCCGGGTAAACAACATTGGGAAGTAGTAAAGTGGATTCTACGATACTTAAGAGGAAGTACGGGTCTCGCTTTGTGTTTTCGAAAGTCTAATATGGGTTTGGAAGGATATGTTGATGCTGACAATGGTGGTGATGTTGATAGTAGGAAGAGCACAACAGGGTATATTTATACTCTGGGAGGTACTGCAATCAGTTGGGTTTCAAAATTGCAGAAGATTGTTGCTCTTTCTAATTGTGAGGCAGAGTATGTTGCTGTGACAGAAGTTGCTAAGGAAATGATGTGGTTACAACCTTTTTTGCAAGAATTGGGTCAAGACTACGAGGGAAGTGTGTTGAGATGCGACAGTCACAGTGCCATTCATTTGGCAAAGAATCATGTTTATCATGGCAGGACGAAGCATATACAGGTTCGTTATCATTTCATCCGGTCAGCTTTAGAAGATGGAGTATTAGCTCTTGAGAAGATTCCCGGGAGTGAGAATCCAGCTGATATGTTGACGAAAACTGTGACAAATGAGAAACTGAAGTTGTGTGCAACTTCAGTTGGTCTTCTTCGTTAAGAAACCGAATGGAAAGCCACTACCGATCGAGAGATGATGAAGTTTGTCTCCAAGTGGGAGATTGTTGAGTTATGGAGCCTACACTTATAATAAACTCTACATTGTTAATTAGAGTTTATTGGGTTTATCTTTTTTGGTTTTGGGCTTGGGCCTGACCAAAGTTATTTAGGTTTATTACCTGAATGTTTACCCTATAAATATGTAATTATTAAGGGTTAACATTTGATAGACAAAATTCTAGAGAGATAAAGTGTGAGGCAAAAACTCTGTATTCTTTCTCCTTCTTCATAGTAAATCTGGTGTTCTTGTGTTCTTCTTTCTTGTGTTTTTACAGATTGTTTTCAAGCAGGTCGAATTTGGGAGATACAAATCCTAACAGTTAGGGTAAGTCTATCATTGTTTTTTGAAACTCATTTTCCCATTTTTGGGTTTATTAATAAAAGACAATAAACCGTTTTTCCAAAAATAAATATGACAAGAGATAAAAAAAATTAATATATATATATTATGTATAATATAGAGAGAAAATGAATAAATAATATTGATAATATATAATATAATTATATTGTACAATGTTTACATTGATAATATATAATATGAATAAATAACAAATAGGACCAACAAACATATAAAAATATATATGTAACGTATAATATGTAACCGAGTGTGACACGTTTTAAATAGTAAAAAAACAATTAATATTCTAATTTAGAAAATAAATTTTATACCAAATAAATGAAATTCACCATATCCAAAACTACATTGTGCTCATTAATTCCATTTATGTTTTCCATGTTTTATGGTTTTATTTTTACCTTTGACTAGTTTATTATATATTTAAAACACTTTCCTTTTAGAGGGAAATGGCCATGTTATGACTTATGAATGGTATTCTGTTCTTCTTCTGTATATATATAAGACCAACCCATGAACTTCATTACCAGCAGCTTGAAGTAATCAAGAGAGAAAGAGAGAGAAAGAGTTCATATTATTTGTTTGTCTCCCTTTTGCTTGCAGCTTCTTCCATGGCCAATTTACCTCACTCTTCCTCTGTGAACGCCGCATTCGGCAGTACCAGCACCATTCCCGGCGAAATGCAATTAGCTGAGAGGTTGGTATTTGATATTATCAATCCTGATCTTAGAGAAAACGCCCTTTCTGAGCTGGCCAAGGTTCATCTTCAACTTTTGCTTTCCAATTTCTTGTGTTGTTTAGTTTGATCGAAGTTGACCCATGTTATTTGTTTATCTTGTTTGTGTGTTTAGAAGAGGGAACGGTTTCAAGATTTGGGTCCATTGTTGTGGCATTCTTTCGGTATTATGGCTGTTTTCTTGCAGGTACTTCTTCTCCTTCCTTTTATAACTAACTCTTTTGTTTGAGAATATTTTTCACAATAAATAAACTCATTTCTTTTTTACAGGAAATCAAAGCTATTTACCCTGCTTTATCTCCCCCCACTCTTACTACAGATCAATCGAATCGAATTTGTAACGTTCTTGCACTCCTGCAATGTGTCGCATCACACATCGATACACGAAATTTATTTATAGATGGTATTTAACTATTTATTATGTTTCTCAAGTTTGATTTTATCTAATAACGATCTCATTAAATAGGGTAATGACTATGGGTGTTTTAATTTTGTAATTGCAGCCGACATCCCATCGTTCCTATATCCATTTCTTAGCCCAACTAGCAATTTAAGGTCTTTCGAATATTTGAGGCTCACTTGTTTGGGTGTGATAGGTGCCATGGTAAAGGTACACTAACTAACTGTAATTAGATTAAATTTTCTTACAAAACCTTCTAATAATTTTCTTTTCAATTTTTGATAGTTTAACAATACTAAGGTTACTAATTACCTTATTAAATCCGAGATAATGCCAATGTGCTTGAATACAATGGACTATGGTACAGAGTTATCCAAGACTGTTGCGACGTTTATTGTCCAAAAGATATTGCTCGATAATGCTGGCCTCAATTATGTTTGTTCGACGCAAGACCGTTTTTTGGCATTAGCACAACGTTTGGATAATATGGTGAACAACTTGGTTGAGCAGCCTTCGGATCGTCTACTCAAGCATATTGTTAAATGTTACCTTAGACTATCTGAGGATCAAAGGTACATTTATTGTCATTTTATATTGAATATAATTTTTATATATATTTGTTTAAATTATTGAATGTTTTAGGGCACTTGGAGCTTTGAAGGGTTATCTTCCGATTAAGTTGAGAGACGGTACATTCACAAGTTCTTTCCGTGTAAGTTTAGATTTATTTTTTATCCTAATAAATTATGGTCTTCCTCTGGGCCTAATAAGAATTAATATTTTTAGATGGATCCGACGACTCGAGGATGCCTACTCCAACTTCTCAAGAATGTAGAAGGATAATTTATTTGATGTTTTATATATATTTGAGGTTTCAATGATTTATTTGGTTGTAGTCATTTCAAAGGTTCTTATGAGATTCTAATAACATTTGTGGTTGTTATAGTTTAAATGAAGTTTTAATATTATAAAGTATTATTTTATTTTTGTGTTCTGTAGAATAAATTATCACCATGATGGATCGAATTCATAAGAAAGGCAGTACAATTGGAAATGTGCTAACTTAGTAGTATTTGGTTCATTGCTCTAGTTAATATAAAATAAAATTATAAAGTTTTTCTACATAAATTAAATCTTATTTAAAGTTATTTAAAAATTATTAACCAAGATACTAAATATTACGAGTTCGATTAATTAATAATTTAATGTTTTTTATTATTTTAATATTATTTATTTTAAAATACATTCTTTTTAAGAAAAGTTACACAATACATAAAGTAATAACCTTCCACCTAAATTTAAGATGGTTTTATTGGAAATTAGGCATCACTCTTACTATTTAAACAACTTAAGTTTGAAGTATATATTTTAAAAGAATATATATTTGGATTATGCTCCTAATTATGTATATTTTATAGTGAACACACATATTATTATTTTAATAATATTCTTAATCACAAAATATATTAGAATAAATGTTTAATGTATAATTTTAATAATGAATAGTCAATTTAATTTTCTTCTTCTAAAGTTGAGACAGTTGAGAATTTGCTTTAATAAATGTTTCTTTCTTAAAAGATGGAGGTTGAGACGGTTGCGAGTTTCAATGTGTGTAAACGTCATGATTTATTTAAAATTTGTAAAAGTTAAGATGATTGTGATCTTCAATTTGGAAACAATACTTTAATTAAAGTTTATCGCATATAGAATTTCAACGAGTAAATGTCACCTTCCATTAAATGTTACTTTCAAAACAACTTAGATTGTTTCGAATTGCCTTGTGTAATCGTGTAAAGAAAGTGAAATACAACTAGTCTCAATAATGTGAAACCATCAGTAGTGAAATACCACAAGTCTTAACTAGTAACCATCACAATTCAATAAAGGAACCACAAATCTTAATGTGTAACCGCCATAGTCCCATAAAAGGAGTTAAAAAGAAAATTTTCAATGTATAACCGTCCTAATTCCTGTAGACACTCATTTTACCCTCAATTTTATAGTTTATCTTCTTAATAATGCCAAGTCTATTATCGTTTAAAAATTTATACACGAATTATTTTAAGAGTAATTATTTTTAGAACATGAGTTTCCAAAATAGTTGTTTTCGAATTTTAATAAGTTAAGGTGATAATTATTCTAAGTTAAGGAAAAATTAGAAATTTTATTATACTTAACATATTTAAAGTTCAGACTGTGTCATTGTCATTTTGATACAAGTCTGTTGATCAGACTACAGGCAGCAGAAGACTATCAAGTGTGCAGTTACCCATTTTGGTATAAGTCCAAAAGCAACTTCCTAGGAGCAGGTAATTGTCAAAACTGCTAGAATGATAAAGTCAAGTAAAGACAAATTAGGCCAGCTGTCTCATGCCTTGGGAAGCTTCAACCGCATTTAATGCAATGTTGCTCATTTTGACCAACAAATCAGAGAGAGAAATATGATCGTTGTCATATTTCCACTATAAAAGGAGAAGCTAAAGAAAGAAACAACCACGGTTTTTAAAAATTAAGTTACAGAGCTATCAAGTGAGAAACCAATTGATTCATTCTTTCAGAAGTGTTAAGTGTTCATTGTATTTACATACTATCTAGTGTATTATAATTCTTATTCTGTGTGAAGAGTTGTAAGTCAATCTCAAGTAGTAAATAAGCCTTGATCATTCGACAGATTGTATTGTGTGTTTGAATATTCCTAGTGAATATCCTTCTCATTGTTTGAGAAGAAGAAGTGACGTAAGAGTTTTATCTCCGAACATCCATAAACTCTTGTGTCTTGTGTTCTTTCTTCTCTCCGGTCATTTTACTATCCGAACCGACTTCCTTTTATTCCGAACCGATCCTTCTTCATTCCATTCATCCTTACTAATCCAATCCGTGTGTGTTGCTTCAAGTTGAAACAAATTACTTCCGCACTTGAACCCGATTCAAGAAGTTTGTGACAACTTGTGTGGTGTTGAGATTGGTATTAATCTCTAACCGGATTAATGTCAACCGTTGTGAGTGTGTAAGCGTTCTCCGTTAGCCGGATCCCGGTTCCCTATCGGCGATCCCGTTCTTATCAATTGGTATTAGAGCAGCTAGTCTCAATACCCAAGCAACCCTAAGCAAACATGACTTACAGTGAGAAGCATCCAATGCTATAAAGTGAAGAGTTTTCCGATTAGAAGATTCAGATACATCTGCATCTGATCACTATGGATGACGAGATGATGTTCATCCTATCTGATGGTCCGATAAAGATTGAGAAGGAAAGAAGTGAATGGACGGCCGATGATAAAAGAAGGAACAACCTGGATAATCATTGCATGAGTCACATCTTCAAATCCCTGGACAAAAACACATTTGGCAAAGTCAGAGAATGTAAAACTGCAAAGGAAGTATGGGAGACAGTAATCCAACTCCATGAAGGAAATGAAAGAACCAATGAGAACAAGATACTGGTGGCCACCCAAAAGTTTGAAAATATTAAAATGAGGCCCGATGAAACCATGAAAGAGTTCAGTGATTGGTTTACCAGTGTAGTGAATGAGTTGTCTACACTTGGAAAGAAGTACGATAACAAGGAAACTATTGTCAAGACGTTGAGATCTCTTCCCAGCGTTTGTGATATAAAGACCATGGTGATGCGAGAGTCCAACAACCTCAGGAAAATAAAACTGCATGATGTTTTTGAAGACCTGAAGGCATACGAATTCGAGATGAGATCCCTAATAGAAGATAAAGCCTCAACGTCAATCGCGACTAGAGCCCTGGTGACATTAGTAGAGCCAGCCGTTCATTTACCGGTTAAAACTGCCGAACAGTTTAGCGAGGATGCGATATCTATTCTTTCAAAGAAATTTGGAAAATTCATGAAAAAAAATCAACCGTCAAACAACTACAACTATAACTATAGTGACAAATCGAACGCTAGATGTTATAACTGCAATGCGTTAGGTCATTACCGGTCAAAATGCATAAACCAAGAAGAGATGATAAAAAACAAGATGATCACAACTAGAGGGGTGAACATCAACAATCCGGTGAAGGCAAGGAGATTCAAAAGGCATTGATAACTGACGATGGTGGGAGCTTGTGGCCTCATACCGACTCGGATAGCGATGACGAAGGAATCACATGCCTCATGGTTAATCAAGAAGAGGTATTTGATTTTTTTTGTGAAGAGTTTACCCGACAAGACCTTGTTACTGTTCACAATGACATGGTCATTGAATTCAAGAATTTGTCAGCTCTTGTACCAACCCGGCTGAACTTCCACACCAGTGAATCGAGTGGAACTAAGACCGATGAACCGACTGAACTATCTTGTGAGAATGAGAAGCTCAAGGAGACAGTTAAATCGTTAATTGAAGAAAATGAAAGATCAAACTATATGATGGCAGCTTGGAAAAGATCTAGTGAATCTGTAAGCCAGATGTCGAGTTATCAAAGACAACACAACTGTAAATTCGGTATCGGCTATGACGACAGTAAATCGACTAAACGGAAACCTTCCAACGGTTTGAAACTCGGTAAGGATAAGCTTCATTTTATAAGCTTTGTTAAGAGTTCTTCAACCAATAACGAAACAGTTCATGACTCAAAACTGGCCAAAGAATTAAAATATGTATGTCCAACTGACACGGTACAATGGCTTCATCTTGAGAGAAGGAAAGCCATTCGGCCGGTTAGAAGAGAATCCAACCGAAGAGTAGAAAGAAGTTTTCAAATTTCACCAAACCATAATGAAGTACAAAGAGGCAGACAGAGAGATGTCAAGCCTGGTACATGTAAGAGTATTAAGACCATCACTAGGAAACTAATACGAATAATTAAAGTGTGGATTCCTAAGGAATTAATCAACTACGGACCCAAATGAATGTGGGTACCAAATAGGTGTATATATTTATATTTTTCAGGTTAAGATGAACAAGCGGCTGGGAAACTCTGAATGGTATTTGGACAGCGGTTGCTCTAGACACATGATCGGAAACAACAGTTTGTTGACCGATATTGTTCATGAAGTCGGTGCAATGATAATTTTCGGGGACAACTCTAAAGGTAGAGCCGTGGGCAAGGGTAAGATTGTTCATGGAAACCTGACTATAAATAATGTGCTTTTGTTGAAAACATGCATTTTAATTTGTGGAGTATTAGTCCAATGTGAGATGTAGGATACACTGTAGAATTTCATAAACATGCATTTTTAGTCAAGAATCCACATGGTAGCACTTTACTAACCGGAAATAGGTTAGGAAACATTTACAAAGTAGACTGGAAAACTAAAGTTGATAACCCGATTTGCATGATAGCTAAGAATGATCAAAACTGATTTTGGCATAAAAGGCTAAATCATTTGAACTTCAAATCCATAAATTACATTTGTAGCAAAGAATTAGTTCAAGGAATGCCTAACATGAAATTTGCCAAAAATAAAGTTTGTTCTAAATGTTAAATGGGGAAACAAACAAAATCAACATTTAAAAGTAAAGGGAAAACACAATATAGCCGATGTTTAGAATTGCTTCACATGGACCTATATGGACCGATTAGGGTCACAAGCCTAGGCGGTATGCATTACACTATAGTAGTTATTGATGATTACTCTACATATACTTGGGTGATATTTTTGGTATCTAAAAATCAAGCAACACCGAATAAACTGCTTAAAAGATTACAGAATGAGAAATCTATACACATAAACAAGATTAGAAGTGATAGAGGAACTGAGTTTATAAATAGTAGTTTGACTACATTTCTTGAGGAATCAAGCATTAGACACGAGTTTTCTAGTGCTAGAACACCTCAATAAAATGGACTGACCAAGAGAAGAAACTGAACTCTCAAGGAAGCCGCAAGGTCCTTAATAGTCGATTCGGGTATTGCTAAAACATTTTGGGCTGAGGCTATCAACACTGCATGTTATACACAAAACCGGTCTATGGTTAACAAACGGCTCAATAAAACACCGTTTGAAGTATACCATGATAGAGTTCCTAACATTCGGTATCTTAAGATCTTTGGCTGTCAGTGTTACATTCATATTAATGGCAAAACATATCTGACCGCCTTTGATGTAAAATTTGTTGTTGGAATAATATTGGGTTATTTTGTAGTAAGTAAAGCATATAGAGTGTATAACACTAAGACTTTAACTGTTGAAGAATCTTCTCATGTTGTTTTTAATGAATCGGTTGAAAATAACAATACATCAACCTTTGATTTACACAACAGATTAGAAAACTTAAATATTCAATCTGATATTGAAGATGAGGTTCCGGTCTTTAGAAGGTTTGTCTATGACAAAACGGTTAATGCTGAGATTCAGCCGGATCAAGCTGCCTCACAACAGAAAGTTGACACCTCATTGTCTGTTGAGAAAATCGGTCGTCTTGACATTGTTCAGCCTACCGATCTGTCTAACCTTGATCAGATAATCGGTCATTTAGAAGACATTTCTGGACCGAATCTTAAAAGGAACAGAGATCATCCTCCTGTGCTTATTATAGGTAACCCTTCACTACCCATCCAAACTAGGCATCAACTGTTGGAAAAATATGAAAACTCTACTTTCATAAAAAGGTGTATGAAGCATTGTTAGATCCCGATTGGATTTTATCAATGCAAGAGAATTAAACCAGTTTAAGAGGAATAAAGTCTGGAACTTAGTTTCAAGACCGAAAAATCAATCGGTCATCGGAACAAGATGGATGTTCAGAAATAAACTCAATGAAAACAGTTTGGTTACGAGGAACAAGGCTAGATTAGTGGCCCAAGATTATAAACAGGAAGAAGACATTGATTTTGAAGAATCATTTTCTCATGTGTTCAGACTTGAAGCCATTAAAAATTTTCTAGCTTTTGCAGCTTTCAAAAATTTTAAAGTTTTTCAAATGGATGTTGAAAGTGCATTTTTAAATTGTGTACCAGCTGGATAAAGCTCTTTATAGTTTAAAACAAGCTCTTAGAACTTGGTATGACAATTTGACAAAAAATTTGTTCAAACATGATTTCACTATAGGATCGGTAAATAAGACTCTATTTAAATTTGAGAAAAATGGACATATCTTACTTGTTCAAATTTATGTGGATGATATTATTTTCTGGTCAACCGACACTAAGCTATGTGATAAATTTTCTAAAATTATTATTGAAAAAATTTGAGATGAGAATGATGGAGGAGTTGAGTTTCTTTCTAGGTCTCCAAGTTCGGCAGATCGAAGGAGGAACATTTATCAATCAATCCAAATACACAAAAGAGTTGCTAAAGAAGTTTGGAATGAAGAACTGTTCCGCAGTCTCCACTCCAATGAGTTCATCAATCAAGCTAGATAAAGATGAAGATGGTCAAGGAGTGGAATTAATTGCCTATCGTGGGATTATCGGTTCACTTTTGTACCTGACAGTTAGCCGACCGGACATTCTGTTTGCGGTTGGAGTGTGCGGGAGATATCAGGCTAATCCTAAAAAATCTCACTATACTGCTGCTAAAAGAATCTTAAAATATTTAAAGGGCACTCAAGATGTGAGACTATGATATCCGAAGGTTTCCAGTTTCAATCTAACGAGTTACTCTGATGTAGACTATACAGGTTGTAAAATCGACCGTAAGAGTACTAGTGGGACATGCCAGTTCTTAGGTGACCAGCTTGTTTCCTGGTATAGCAAGAAGCAGACTTCGGTTACAACCTCAACAGCGGAAGCAGAGTATCTTGCAGCCGGAAGCTGTTGTGCTCAGCTTCTATAGATTCAACAGCAACTGAGGGACTTCGACATTACGGTTGATGAATCTCCAATTTTCCGTGACAATACCAGTGTAATAACAATAACATACAATCCGGTGTTGCATTCGAGAACCAAACACATTGACATTAGGCATCATTTCATTCGGGAGCATGTGCAGCAGAAACACATCAGGCTGAAATATGTTTCCACCGAATAGTAAGTGACCGACATTTTCACAAAGCAATTACAGGAAGCTAAGTTCTCTTATTTTAGAACTATTTTGGAACTTGCTGATAGCAGTCAACTTATTTCTTAAACGCATTTTCTCATGAAAAATCGGGTATGATCTTAGGGAGAAGCTCGCGCTTCTCAAATCATGTTTTCGATATTTTTATAAAACTAATTCAATCTTTCAAAATGTATGCATCTTATTTAAAAACCGGTCAAGCACGTACATGCATTTGTTATGTGCATAAAGGAATAAGGACTCAAGTATGTAAAATTGGACAGTTTTCTCCTGTTGAAGTCGGCTAAATCACTTCACCGAAATATCTGTAAACAAATCAAGCAGTCTAAGTGAATCGGATAAAACAAATGGATTGCTCTATAAACTGAACAGTTGCCGGCTTTGAGCAAAAGCGGTACCTCTTCAGAACAGAATAACCTATTTCGATAAACCGATCAATAAAAAACCAGCTGATTATTTACAATTTTATTCCGGTGATTTCATTTTCTAGTCAACATGGGACAACTGGACAATGTTTGTCATATATGTTTGAACAAAATCCTGCGAACAAGTAAAATAGTCTAACCTCAAAGAACGTGAAGACTTATGTCTATCATCGTTTGAAGGAAAGACTAACATTTCACCAAAATAGCATTTCTTGAAAATATAATCCATATTTGCTTTTTCATCATTAGTTGTCTTGGAAATGACCATTATTCATATCTAACTACATTTAGAATGAAACTAGATACTCTAACCGATTCCTTGGCTATATAATAACTCATCCACTCTCATTTTAAATCACACTCTCTATCAAACAAAATAAAATCCTCAAGCAAAAATGTCTAACTTCCTTACCAACAAATATCTTCTTGCCGATTTTGAATCGGTCTCGCATTCCGAAGATGTTGAAATTGAAGTCCTTTTTCGGTTCATTGAACGTTCCGGTTTAAAACCATCTTTGGAAGATAGATATATCATTGACTATGATGTAATCACTGAATTTTTCAACACCGCTAGGGTTATTCGGGAGGATCTCATCCTTGCCGAAGTCCAAGGAAAATCCTTCATCTTTAGTGAGGTAGACTTCGCACTTAGTTGCGGACTACCTATTAAAGGTCTCACTGGCTTCAACTTCTCACCGATGGTCATCAATGAGATGCAACATCACTTTTCTATTTCCATGACTCCGGTCAACACTTATGGAGCCAAAAGTTCCCTCCAAAATGAATTTCAGATTATGAGTGAGATCCTAAGTAAGAATATTCTTGCCAAGGCAAACACTCAATCCTACACCCAGAAGGTCTTCGAAATGATGGTTACCATCATCGAAGGCACTCCGGTCAACTGGTCCAGGATCATCTTTAACAACCTAAAGAAGATGATATTTTCCAATAAAAGAGGATTTGCTCCTCAGCTATGCGGTTTGTTCTTTGGCATTAACGTCTACCTCGGTCGAGGAGCCACACTTTCACTAATCAGCTGCTGACGAAGAAAAGGATCCAAGCATACATCTACCGGATAGATAGAGCAAGAACTAGAAGAATTCAGGCTATTGGGGCATCTCATTATTAGTCCTAGGGTCTATCTGCTTTCCTCTTTAAAATCTATGTATTTCAAGTTCATACCGATTATTTTATTTCAATATCGGTTATGATTTATCGGCTTTATGATTCATCGGTTTAATGAAATTTCGGTCAAGTTTTTAAAATGATTATCCTTGAAATCTGTTCTTTAAACCGGGCACACTTTCAGGGAGAAGGTTTTTCGGATATTCCCCCTCCTCTCTCTCATGTAAGTAAGGAATTTTTATACTTCTTCTCTGACACTTTGAGTCCGGTCAACATCCACAGACTCAAATCCAACCTCGCTCCCCACATCCAACTTCTTCATGATATCATCCAAAGATTCATCCTGTGTCAGATACTTAACTAGTTCTACACTAGGAAGGTCTATGAGATGATGATCTCAACTTGCAGCAGAAACACTCCCATCAACTGGTCTTCGATCATCTTCAACAACTTGAAGATGATGATTCAGGCCTCTCGAAGAAGGATTGGTTACATTCATCAACTAAGCCGACTTCTTACAAGCATCAACCCAAATCTTGGACCGGGATCTCCAATGTTCCCGGCCCACCTCCTCACCAAGGCATTGGTTGAGAACTAGATCAGTAGGGCGGAGGATAGGCCTTTAAATTAATTTTTCTTTGTATTTGCATTTCATGAACAAACCGGCTCACTTTCTGTACCGGTTGTTTTAGGTTTTTCTGTACTGCATCTATTTATCTTAACCGATCAATGATTATGTTCTCATTTTTAAATGACTCTTATAAATACACATTTCTTTTATTCGGTTCAAATTTACACCGCTACAAAATACTTGAAACCAATATTATTAACCTACCGCTTCAAATTTACCACTCAAATTTACCGCTCAAAATTTACCGCCAAAAAGTTACTGCCGTAACTTTTGGAGGGAAAAATTGACGCCCTTTTTATTAAGAGATGCGAAGGTTCAGTGACTCAACTGCCACACTCATCACATATATAAGGACATATGCTCTTTTTTTTTCACAACTTCTCATTTTCCCAAATTTGTCTTTACTTTTGCACTCTCTCTCTCTCTACGAATATCTCTAAATCTTTCAGATTTCACTATGGGACGTGATAACGCACACATCGTTCATATCGTGCAGGTGGATTTTGAGGAAATCAAGAAAAACGGAACGACTGATGTCTAGAAGCTGATGGATTATTTCAAGGATTCGGGAATGGAATTCTTCCTTGACGGTCGATTCATCATGTATTATGATGCGATTACGGTGTTCTTTGAGAACGCCAAAATCAAGAAGAAAGTAACTTATTCGGCGGTGGGCGGTAAAAATGTTGAAATATCAAAGGAAGTCTTCGCCAAGGCTCTTCGTCTTCCAACAGAGGGGCGCGACTTCTCGACCAATTAACTGAAGAAACAACAGCAGAAATCCAGTTGATGATTTCTAACACCAGTGAACCGGTGGATCTCGTCGGTAAGAAAAGGGATATGAGGTTTGAATATCGGCTACTATACGATATTGTGTCCAAGTCGCTCTAGGCTTGAGGCGGTAACTTTGGTAGCATCACACGGTCAAAGTTCGAAATGATGGTCGGCATCCTTCTCGGTGATCAAATAAACTGGCCCGGCATACTCTTTGAAATCTTGTGCGAGATGGTATCTACAAAGAAAGACCCGTATCTGAGCTATGCTATGCAGATCGGAAAGATTCTGCTTCATCTCAATATTCCGATCGGTCCAGGTATTATTCTGCCCAAGAGTAAGATTTTAAATTCGGTCAATATTGGGAAGAGTCTTGTTAGAGCCGGTAAGGTTAAAGTGACAAAGGAAAAGGAATCAAAGGCTAATAAGCCAAAGGTTAAGGAAACCAAGGAAACAATCAAGATGGGAAAAAGACGGGTGCTTGAGAAACCGGCTAGCGAAGTAACTGGCAGCGAGAAAATGGAAACCTCAATACCGGATAACCGCGAGGCCTCTTACATCCCTACTCCGGTCGATGATCGAACTCATGCTGAGTTAGTCCCTTCTCCGATTCTTCCTCTAACTCGTGCCAAGTCTACGGCTAGCGCGACTGGCCAATCAAAATCTAAGGTAAATACTCCTAATTCCACTATTACTCTTGCACCTAGGGATTCTGTTGTAAAACCGGTTGGGCCTGCGGCTTTAGAGGTACAACTGAGAACTTCAGAAATAATTGACGATGTTGTGAATGAGGTCAATCGATTTGCTGAAACCGATGTGACGAGTAAAATTGCTGAAACTGACCGAGCATGTTCTGCGAATGAGGCCGATAAGTCGGCCGAGAAAAACAAAGAAGAAAGACTGAACGAACAACCTCTGGTGCATGAGAGCGATCATACCAGAAAAGACTCAACATATTCGGTTAATGAGGAAATCCCTTCAACCGAAACTAATCAAAATCCGACTCTTAAGGAGGCAGATGATAATGTAATTCCGGATGCTGAAATTCCGGATTCTCACATGGCCGATGTTGAGGACAAAAAGGTTGTGGATAATTTTCTCAAGATGATTACAGAAAAGGTATATGTACTATTCGACCACTACTATGAATGGGAAAACATAAGGAAGGTAGTCAACTTTAAGGACATGCTCTCAGAATGTCCTGAAGAGAGAAAGTGAGCGACGATGATTTCATTAGAAGAAACTGTGTTTGATCTCGCCAAAACATCTTACGTATCAATCGTCATAACTAGACCAAATTTGGTCGAAACAAACGCAAAGTTGAAAGTGTTGTCCTCGGCCATTAACAACATACATCAAAGATAACTTGTAACAGGCCATGTAACCGGCGTGGATAAAATTGTGCTGGAAACTTTGAAAACGGTTGAAGTAGATCTTCTAGCCGAAATTTCAAAGTATGAATATGCAATCGAAGGGAATGCTGCAATGCTTACTCCTCCTTCGGCTAAAGAAAAAGATGATGACCGGAATGGAAAACAGTCTGAAAAATCCAACTTTGAGCTCAGTCAATCTTCCAGACCGGCATGGGATCAATCTGAAGTCAGTCAACCGGAATCCCATTCTAAATCTCCGGAAAATAAAGAAAAACGAGATGGGGGTAACAGCTTCTTCATCAATCGATTCATCGGTCAAAACTCCACCAACTAAGCATTCCGACCGAAGCAGATCCAAAGAAGATTGTCTTCTTAAACCGATCGGAACTGAAGTATCGTTCCCGGTTCACTCTCAACCTCTGGTACAACATCAATCGGTTGAACCACTGGTTCCTCTTTTGGATGAAATGAAGATCTTCATTAAGGAAACGATTCAAGAATCCATAACCTCATGAAAGACAATCATGGAGGTCAAGGTAGATGACTTAAGGGATCTGGCTACTTCCATTGACCTCAAACTGACACATGTTGATGAGTTAACCTCACAAACCCTTGAATCGGTGCATGCCATATTGGTACAATTATTAGAGTTGGCGAAGACCAAAGAATTTGCCGACGAAGAAAGAATAAGAAAAGATGAAGAGGCTACTCGGCAACTTCAAGCCGATGAAGACGAAAGGGCTCTTCGAGCCAAAGTGGCTGAACGTAAAGATGTAGAACTCGCTCGGATAATTCAAGCCGATGAATTTGCAAAACCCAAAGTAATTGAGCGGTCTAACGCGGATGCGGATCAGAAACTTTAGCAAGAATTAATACAAGAGGAAATCGATGAAGGAAGAGAGAAGCCTTCTTCACCAATCGCTAAGAAGACAAAGGCACAAGTTAATAAAAGAAAACGGGCTCAAGAAGCAGCGAAAACAACTTGTTCCGAACCAGAAACTATTCCACCGGTCCTAACTCCAGTCGTTGGCTTAGAAAACTTGAATCTTGAAGAAGAAGAAGAAGAGGATGGTGAACAGTTGAACCCAAGAAAACGCAAACCGATCTACGCAGAACAAATTCAGTCTATCCCCTTAAGTGCCAGATCAGGCCGAGGAACTCGTGTAGATTCGGTTGAAAATTTCGTCCAGAGTCAAAGAATGCCTTCTTTTCATGTTCCTGTCCAACCAACAAGACCCCCACGGTCGAGCGGATTCTCTAGTCAACCGGCAAGCGGCTCCCGAACAAACTTTGATCCTCTTGCACCGGGAAAGGGTTTCGAAATTCGCTACTTCACTGAGCTGGATGAAGGGGGTCTCTAAACCTCAACCTTTATGATTTTACTTATATTTATTTTGAATTATGAATATTTTTGGAAACTTATGAAATATTTTGGAAATTCAAGTTTTTCGGTTTCAGTTTCAAATTATTGGTTTTGATACTTTTAATTAAAAATATTAAAAAGAGAGAAATTGGTAGATATACAAAATTTTATCTTCAAATCAAACAGTTTTCTGTTAAACGACCAATTAATATAAGTATTTTAAAATCGACCAACGATTATAGGGCTTTGAATATTTAACTTAAATAATCAAAAAGGGAGAAATTGTTAGATAAATTAGATAGTTAATTAATAAGTAATTAACTATCTAAAGAACTTAATTAAATTCAACCTTTTGTGCAGGAAAAAACAAGGAACGGTCATATTTTCAATTGGCCGGTCAAACCGATCTCCTTAGAAGCGGCACAAACTATTGACAAATCTTCTTAGAAGATCGGCTCGGCTCAACTTAATCTTTGATCGGTCGCTACTCTTCGATAGGACGTCAACCGATGATTTCCGGTTGGTGCAACTTCTTAAAAATCATAAACCAACGTATATTTCCAACGGGCAGATTATTCAAAGAAAAAATCAAAGATATGGAAATAAAGGTAGTTGACATTTTGGTGCAAACAGATCTCTTTGGGAATGTGCAGAAGGAAGATCTCAATGGTTCAGACTATGTTATTGTCATTTTGAACAAGTCTGTTGATCAGATTGTAGGCAGCAGAAGACTGTCAAGTGTGCAGTTATCCATGCCTTAATGGGTAACTGTCAAACCCTAGGAGCAGGTAACTGTCAAACCCGCAAGAATGATTAAATCAAGTAAAGACAAACTAGGTCGGCTGTCTCATGCCTTGGGAAGCTTCCACCGCATTTAATGCAATGCTGCTCATTTTGACCAACAAATCTTACATTACAAGCTTGCAAGTGAATCTCCCAATGAGTATCCTCATGGTTTTGGTGATCATCACAAGTGGACTAAGAGAAGTATTTTCTCGGAGCTTCCGTATTGGTCAAAACTTCTTATTCGACATAACTTGTATTTTATGAATATTGAAAAGAATGTGTTTGAAAACATTATAAATACCATTATGAATGTGAATCCTAAGACGAAGGATAACCTTAACGCTATGAAGGATATGTTTGTTGTTTGCAATCGTCCACATCTACATGTTGATCCTGATACAATGTCTCGTAAGCCTAAGAAGGATTCTTATACCTTGACAATGGAAAAAAATATCATAATTTGTAAATGGCTGAAGACGTTGAAATTCCCAGATGGTTATGATTCCAATTTGTCAAGATGCACTGACATAACTGAATCTAGGTTGATCGGATTCAAAAGTCATGATTATCATGTTTTTTTAGAAAGGTTATTTCCAATTGCATTCAAGAAAGTATTACCTAAATTCGTTTGGAGAACCTTGACTGATTTAAGTAATTTCATGCATGACCTTAATTGTTCAACTTTGAGCCAAGACAAAGTGGATAACTTACAAGCTCAAATTCCAGTAATTGTATGCAACCTAGAGAAGATTTTTCCACCAACTTTTTTTGATTTAATGGAACATCTTTTGATATATTTACCATATGAAGCAAAAATAGGAGGTCTAGTACAACACAGATAGATGTATCCCTTCGAGAGGTATATACATATTTTGTATTATCTCTATACAAAATAATTACAGATACTATATAATTTGTACCCTTTTCAATTTAGGTTTCTAAAGAGTGTGAAAAATAAGGTGAAAAACAATTCTAGAATTGAAGCATCCATATGCAATGCCTATATTCGTGAAGAAATATCAACATTTGCTTCGTATTATTTTGAATCGAATATAAATTGCAAACTAAGACAACCTCAAAGGAACACAGAAGGGTCATTGAACAAAAATCAACAACTAATTTCTATTTTCAATTACCTAGGACGTGGAAGTGGTGTTTCAAAGAGATTCATGACCAGCAAAGAAACATTAGTTTCTCACACATATGTCCTAGCCGATCTTTCAAAATCATCAAAAACCTACATAGAAATTGTTGGAGAGAAGTAAGTTTATTAATTTTAAGTTATGTGTATATTGTACTTTAGATATATAAAATGACTTCATTTTTAACCCTTGTATGTTTTTGCATTTTCTATCCGGATATTTTGAAGAACGTTTGGTGGGAACAATTCACGGTATGTTTTGTTTTATTACTCTAATTGATTTTCATTATCAATTCATTGTTCTAAGTCTTTAACTAATTTATATAATTGGTTGTATGAGACATTTGAGTGGGATCTCATTAAGGAGGCGAATGTGAATAAGCTTTTCTAGAAGAAGGGTGGTGCCAAGATAAGAAACTTTGTTACTATGGTAAAATTCAGTATGAAAAAACCCTCACATGTTACCATTGAAGACTGTAACGAAATGAAAATCAAATTTGATGAGCTAAAGTATTATCAGAAGTGCACCAAGGCCAGAGGAAATCGATATAAATACAAAGAATATGGTGGTGTCACATATTGTGGGGGTTCAATCTCGGCTATAGAACATCAAAGAAGATTGGTAATTAAGTAATTTATTTATTTAAGTTGTATTTAATTGATTGAAATTTATATTACTAACACCTACATTTATAATTTATAATAGGCAAAGGAACTTGGAAGACACCCTTCCCTTCTTCAAACATTTGAGAAGACACATAAAAAGAGGGATGGTACATGGAGTGGAAACAAGGCAGCAGATGTTGTGGTAATACTAATGTTTTATGTTCATTAAAAGGTTGAGTTTTATTTTTTATACACAACTAACTATATTTGTTTTATTATGCAACAATCTTTTACACAACTCCATCAAACTCAAGAAACTTTGGATCCAAATGAACAGAAATCTGAAACAGAGTTGTGGATGGAGGTAGCAGGGTGTTCCAAGAGCGGACGTGTGTTTGGAATAGGTTATATCGAAAACAGGTATTCGAAAATGGACAATCTAGAACACAATTTTCTTTTGAGTTAAATACACTTAAAGAAACTGTTACTACTTTATAAGTTATAAATTCTGAGAAAGAGAAAGAGATTACACAACAAAAAGAAGTGGAGAGATGTAAAGGCATAATATGTAGAACAACAAGAGAGAATTAAACTATTAGAGTCCAACCAAGTTGAACTAGTTCAGGACAAATTCTTCTTCAAACTCAAGTGCGGTCTTTAAATGAAAATTTTGACAATTTCCTAGAAGTATGGAATAAGAAAGGGCAAGACACGATCCCAAAGGTTCCCACTCATGACGACTGATAAAGAAGGTTAGTGATTCAACCTTTAATTTGGTAATATGTTTGATATTCAAATAAAATTCATATTCTATTATCATAATGCTATTAATGTTAGTTATAATAATAGTTTTAAGTATGTTGAATTATAGGTTTGAAAATTTAATAGGTAGATTTAAGAAGTTTGCATTGAAGGGTTAGTGTTTTATTTAGTAAGTTTTCAAATGATTTTCTATTATGTTCAATATATGAGTTTTTTAATATTTTCAAGTGATTTAGTTTTATGTTTAATATTGTCTAATTAATAGGTTAGTGTTTTATGGAATTTATTTAGTAAGATTTCAAATAATTTAGTTTTATGTTCAATATATGAGGTTTTTAATGTTGTATAATTAATAGGTTAGTGTTTTATAAAATATATTTAGTAAGTTTCAAATAATTAATTTTTATGTTCAATACATGAGTTCTTTTAATGTTGTTAAGTTATTTAAATTCATGTTTATATTTTCAAATAGTTTACTTTTATAACCAATTTATGTGTTGTATAATATTGTCAAATGTTATTGGAGAATGCACCATGATGAGTGTGATGGGTCTTGGTCTTCAAAAGCTGTAAGAAAATTAGAATTGTATATTATTCAATATATAAACTAATTAGTCAATCTAATCGTTCATTTTGTTGAATTGATACAGGTTTGCAGAAATGGAGAATGGATGGATTGAAGCTAACATTATTAGGAGCTATTTAGAAATGCCATTTTATGTAAAATTTGGCATGTTTTTGTTAAATTTTTGGCCATATTTATGGAACATGCATAAATAGTTGATAAATTTTATTTGCAAATGTGTTTTGCAAATTCTTAATGAGTTTATGTTGGTGTACTAAGAATTGATACAAGAATCATTGATGAATATAAGCTGGTATTGTTTTTTGCAAATTTTGCAAATATATTATATAGAATTATGCAGATCGTGCATTACAAATAATGCAAATAAAGTTGTATAGATTATTGTTAATATTAATGCAAGTTTTGAATAAGGTAATTGCAGGAATAGTTGCAGTTTTATTAATAATATAATTGTATTTGTGATAATGCAAAGAAAGTTACAGATATGTATAATGCAAATAATAATGCTATAATATACGAAAATATAATTTGGGTAATATAAATAGAATTTCAAATGAAATAATACAAATCAAATGGCACACATATTTGTAATTGTTATGCAAATTATAAATATAGATATTGTGAAGATTATTGCAGTAAGAAATTTAATATATTATTGCAAAGAGTATTGCGTAACATAATATTATAAGTTAATGCAGTTTTAATTGAATGTAAGTTTTCGTATAAAATGTGTAGTTATTGCAGTATTTGTTAAATATACTTTTATAAAAAGATGCAAATTTTATTGCTTCATTTTTATATATTTGTTATATTGGTTATTGCGAAACATATTTCAGTTCATAATTTTATACGATAGTGCAGTTTATGTTGAATATATTTTTATTATTAAATAAATTTATTTATTGGAATTTCAATTGAAAAACATTAAATTTATTATTAAAACATATATTGCAAATCTTATGGAAAATATACTTTAACTATATGGTTGGTTACAGTTTCAGAAAAAATGGATTTTCTGCAATATCTCTATTTAGTAGAAATTTTGTTAAAACAGTAGTGTAAACACCAATGTAAATTTGCAACATTAGATTTGCAATGATTTTCGGTTATTGCAAATGTGGTTGAGAAATTCCGAAATCATGCGAAGACATATGCTAAAGACCGTTTTTAATGCAAAGATGGTTGCGGGGCACCTGTTGCAAATGAACAGTTTTTTTTTGTAGTGGTTGTTTTTAAAAAATAAAGTTAAGAAGAATATTTGAGTTTGGTATATTTCATTTACGGTTTAATTTTTGTAAATTTAAATTGTTGATTGTTATTCACTACTAATATAATTTAAAAAAAATAAAAGTTTTTTGGTTGAATTAAATTTATTAGTTGAACTTTATATTGAAAACATACAAATTTAAATTTTGAAATTGGGAAAATGGGTTTGTCGTTTTTATTTCTTTTTTTGTGTAACTAGTCACCGAACTTTTAAAAATTCTCTTCTCTAAATGTGTTATTGTTTGTTGGGTCAGCTCATTTGGTAGCTGGGCCTAACAAATTAATAAAGCCCATTAGGGCATATTTAATTAAGAGAAAAAAACACAGCAGTTTTTTTGGGTTGATTTTTCTCTCTCTCTCTTCCAGCAGTTCTTCCTCCATTGAAGCAGCAATTCCTCCATTGCAGCAGCAGGTTCTTCTTCTGATTTCCTTTATCTCTTCTCCATTTGGTTAACCATCTTTAGTGATGATGATAATGTATGTGAATGACAAGTTAGGATGATGTCAATTGATAACTTTTGTTAGATTACCTCTAGGCTTGTATTGAACTACATTGTATATCCATTTGATATAGTGGATGATTTAAGTGGCCGAAGTGTCCCGTGGTTTTTACCTAATTTGGGTTTTCCACGTAAAATCTTGGTGTCCTGCTCTCTGTTTTTTGATTGTTTGATGCTCAACTGTTTTGGCTGCCTATTTGATTACACAAAAGGGAAAAAGAATTGTTAGGCCTTGTTGTAGCTTGTTTATTTCTGAATTGCTAAACAGGTGCTATTATTCGATTTCTCCAACAAGTGGTATCAGAGTTGAGTTCGTTTGGTGGTGATTCTTGTATAATTCAAATGGAAGAATCGTTGAGCAGTAATGGAACGATGATCAAACTCACAGCTACCAATTACACAATCTAGAAGTCACGGATGGAGGACTTATTGTGTAATTATGATTATGAAGATACTATTTTGGGTGATAAAGGCAAACCAGAGGCTATGATAGATGGAGATTGGAAGAAGCTGAACAGAAAGGCAGTTGGTAAAATTAGGCAATGGGTTGACAACAGTGTGTATCAGCATGTGGCTACTGAAGTTAATGCTTATAAGGTGTGGACTATTTTGAGTGAGTTGTATGAGAAGAACAACACTCAAAACAGAGCATTTCTATTTAGGAAGCTTTGCTCGTTGAAATATCAAGATGGGTCTTCTATGTCTGAGCATCTAAATGCTTTTCAGGGGATTCTAAATGAGTTGGCTGCGATAGGAATGAAATTTGATGATGAGCTTCATGCTATGTGTTTGATTAATTCTATGCCTGATAGTTGGGAAACACTTGTGGTTTTAATTACCAATTCTGTTCCACAAGGTAAGCTCACTTTGAAAATGATGCAAGAGAGCGTGCTGAATGAAGAGGCTAGAAGAAAAGAACAGGGCTTCTCGACTCCAAGTCAGGTGTTCGTGACTGAGAAAATGGGTAGAAGTAAAAGTAAAACTCTAAAGAATCGCAGTGGCAGTTCAGACAGGTCACGGGGAACATCCAGCTCGAGAAAAGAGATAACATGTTATCATTGTGGCAAGCCAGGACACAAGAAGTATCAGTGCAGATCTTTGAAGCGGGAACAAAAGGAGAATAAGCAAGATGGAAGTAGTAAGGTTGCAGATGTGGGTGGTAACGACATCGATATTGTTTACGACAATGATAGTATCAACCTTGTTTCTCAAGATACACAATGGGTGGTAGACTCAGGTGCTTCTTATCATGTCACCAATCGCTGTGATATATTTGCTTCTTACACTAGTGGACAATTTGGTTCAGTGACGTTGGAAAACCATGTTACGTGTAAGATTGTTGGAAAAGGAGATGTCTGTTTGGATACTAACACTTCGTGCAAGCTACTTTTGAAGAATGTTCGACATGTTCCTGATATTCGGATGAATTTGATCTCTACTGGTATTCTTGATGATGAGGGCTATCATAGTTACTTTGGTGAAGGAAAATGGAAACTCACTAAGGGATCTTTAGTGATAGCTAAAGGAAAGAAGGTCGGTTCTCTTTATGTGACAGAGACTAAGTCTTACGGGGGAGAAGCAAATGCAGTTAATGATTGTTCAGCACAACTTTGGCATAAGAGACTTGGTCACTTAAGTCAAAATGGCATGCGAGTTCTCTCCAAGACAATCGATCTTCAAAGCTTAAAGTCCACAGATTTGAAGACATGCACAGATTGCTTAGTTGGTAAGCAACATAAAGTTTCCTTCAAAAGTTTCTCTCCATCTAGGAAGCCCAATATCCTAGATATGGTTCACACAGACATATGTTTTATGGATTCCTTGACTTTAGGTGGTGCTCATTATTACATCACTTTTATCGATGATTGCTCAAGGAAGGTGTGGGCATATTGCTTGAAGACTAAGGATCAAGCATTGAATTACTTCAAGTTTTTTCATGCTGAAGTGGAGAGAGAAACTGGGAAGAAGTTGAAATGTGTTCGTTCGGACAATGGTGGCGAATACAGAGGACCATTTGTGGAATACTGTAAAAGTCATGGGATCAAGCTTATGAAGATTGTGCCAAAAACACCTCAACAGAATGGAGTTGCAGAGAGGATGAATAGGTCTATCAATGAGAGAATTTTGTGTATGTTGTCTCATGCTAAGTTGCCAAAATCCTTTTGGGGAGAGGCAATGAAGACAGCGGTTGATTTGATAAATCTTTCACCCTCAAGTCCTTTAGATGGAGACGTTCCAGAAAGAGTTTGGAGAGGTAAAGACGTCTCTTATGATCACTTGAGAGTTTTTGGTTGTAAAGTGTTTGTTCATGTTCCTCGAGATGAGAGAGCTAAGCTTGATAGCAAGACGAGACAGTGTATCTTTATTGGGTATGGCCACGGAGAATTTGGGTACCGATGTTGGGATCCGGTTAACAAGAAACTCAATAGAAGTAGAGATGTGGTATTCTTTGAAGATCAGACCATTGAAGACTTTGAGAAAAAGGAAAAGCCGAAGTCTACAGAGAATGAATTGCCTGACAATGATAGGATTCGTACACCACAATCACAGCCCAATGATGTGGAGAATGCCCAAGTTGAGGTTGATGAGACTCCTTTAGTTGATGCTGAGCCAACAGAGGAAGCTGAACAAGATGATGATAGTTCTCTAGAGCCACCTGATGATCAGCATATTAGAAGATCTAGTAGGCAGAGACAACCTTCTAGTAGGTATCCTCCCAATGAGTATGTGATGTTGACTGACGGGGGAGAACCAGAAACCTATCAAGAAGCATTGTCTCATGAAAACAAGAACAAGTGGTCGGTGGCAATGCAAGAAGAGATAAATTCCTTGCAAGAGAACGAAACTTATGACTTGGTGAAAATTCCAAAAGGAAAGAAGACTTTGAAGAACAAGTGGGTATTCAATTTGAAGCACCAAGAGAATAGCTCACAACCTCGATATAAAGCTAGACTGGTTGTGAAGGGCTTTGGACAGAAAAAGGGGATTGATTTTGAAGAGATCTTATCACCGGTTGTGAAGGTCATCCATCAGAGTTGTGTTAGCATTGGCTGCTAGTCAAGATTTGGAAATTGAACAACTGGATGTGAAGACTGCATTTCTCAATGGTGACTTGGAGGAAGAGATCTATATGGAACAATCCGAGGGTTTCAAAGTTAAAGGTAAAGAAGATCTTGTCTGCAGGTTGAGGAAAAGCTTGTATGGGCTCAAGCAAGCGCCTAGACAATGGTACAGGAAATTTGACTCCTTCATGGAAGTAAATGGGTACAGTAAGACCACTTCTGATCATTGTGTTTTCATCAAGAGATACGGTGTTGATGATTATGTTATTCTTCTACTCTATGTTGATGATATGCTGATTGTTGGGCAAGATATTGCGAAAATTGAAAAGCTCAAAAGGGATTTGAACAAGTCTTTTGCAATGAAAGATTTGGGTTCAGTGAAACAGATCCTAGGCATGGAAATCATAAGAGACAGAAAGAACAGAACACTTTGGCTATCACAAGAGAAGTACATTGAGAAGGTACTTGAGAGGTTTGCAATGAAAAATGCAAAATCGGTTTCAGTTCCACTTGCAGGTCATTTTAAGTTGAGTTCTAAACAATGTCCTACAAGTGAGAAAGAGAAAGATGAAATGAAGAATGTACCTTATGCCTCTGCAGTTGGTAGTCTTATGTATGCCATAGTATGTACAAGACCGGACATAGCACACGCAGTTGGTGTTGTTAGTCAGTACCTCTCCAACCCTGGAGAAGAACATTGGTTGGCTGTTAAGTGGATTCTCATATATCTTCGAGGCTCTTCGAAATCACGTTTATGCTTCGGAAGTGATACTCCTATTTTGGAAGGTTTTACAGATTCGGATATGGCAGGTGATGTTGATTCAAGAAAATCTGTATCAGGTTTTTTGGTTACCTTTGCAGGCGGTGCTATTTCGTGGCAGTCAAGGTTACAAAAGTGTGTTGCTTTGTCTACTAAAAAAGCTGAGTATATTGCAGCTACCGAGGCATGCAAAGAGGTGTTATGGATGAAGAAGTTCCTACAAGAGTTGGGCCAAAAGCAAGAGAAGTTTACTTTGTTTTGCGACAGTCAAAGTGCCATTCATCTCTCAAAGAATTCAGCTTTTCATTCGAGATCCAAACACATCGACGTGAGATATCATTGGATACGTGATGTGCTTGAGGCAAAAGAGCTGAACTTGGAGAAGATTCATACAAGTGAGAATGGTGCCGATATGTTTACGAAATCCTTGCCTAAGGACAAGTTTGAAGATTGTCGGGAGAGAGCGGGTTTATTGGAGCCCGCGAAGTTGCGCTGACGGGGGAGATTTGTTGGGTCAGCTCATTTGGTAGCTGGGCCTAACAAATTAATAAAGCCCATTAGGGCATATTTAATTAAGGGAAAAAAACACAGCAGTTTTTTTGGGTTGATTTTTCTCTCTCTCTCTTCCAGCAGTTCTTCCTCCATTGAAGCAGCAATTCCTCCATTGCAGCAGCAGGTTCTTCTTCTGATTTCCTTTATCTCTTCTCCATTTGGTTAACCATCTTTAGTGATGATGATAATGTATGTGAATGACAAGTTAGGATGAGGTCAATTGATAACTTTTGTTAGATTACCTCTAGGCTTGTATTGAACTACATTGTATACCCATTTGATATAGTGGATGATTTAAGTGGCCGAAGTGTCCCGTGGTTTTACCTATTTTGGGTTTTCCACGTAAAATCTTGGTGTCCTGCTCTCTGTTTTTTGATTGTTTGATGCTCAATTGTTTTGGCTGCCTATTTGATTACACAAAAGGGAAAAAGAATTATTAGGCCTTGTTGTAGCTTGTTTATTTCTGAATTGCTAAACAGGTGCTATTATTCGATTTCTCCAACATTGTTCTACACGCAAATAATTTATTTATTTTCCTAATTTTGTAAGAAAATTTAGATAGGGACTCTTTCGTTACAAACTGGTTTTTTAGACTATTTCCTGTTTTGATTTAATTTTATTCTAAAATTTTCAAAAAGATTTAAATGTTAGATTTTATTTTTTTTAAATTCAAAAAATCGTTTTTCGAGCACAAAAACGTAAAAATAAATTATAAAAGTAAGAAAACAGATACATTGAGAGTTGAGTACAATCTCTCCTGAGAAAGAAAATATTTTGAGATTTTAACTTCAAATCTGTTCCTTGGAAAAAATGAATTTACTCGTTTAAAAATAAGATAAAAAATTTAAGAGTTGAATTTCTAATATATTAAAAAATTGTTAAAATTTATGAATCTAATTCCAAAAAATAAAAATTATAACTTAGTTATTTATAATTTTATTTGTCATTATTTATGTACTTATAAATATTATATATATATTTAATTTATAACATAATTTCTGTACATACCACTACATTCAAATTTTGAAAAACTGGTACCTTTGATATCAGTATCATATTCATACTTACCAACTTTTTAGGTATAAATAAAAAAATCGATATATTATCATTATTTTGTTGTAACGTATTTTTATATATTGAATTTAACTTTATAACAAAAACAACACGTGTTATAATTCTTATGAATGAAATGGTGTTCTGTTCGCCTCCTTCTTCAATGGTCAACCAATATACCTCAAAATAAAATTATATAATTGCATTAAAAGGTAAGTGTTCTTGAACCAAGATATAGGCTTTACGCTTAGTGGTTCATTTGAAGAAGCCACTTAATAACAAACACGTTTTCAATAACGGGTGTGTTAAATTGTCTAACCCATTCCGTACCAGAAATGGACAAGAAATAATACGTAACCCCGCAAAGCCCACATCATCTTTTCAGTTTAAGCACAAGTTCAGTCACCTTAATACTCCCAGCAATGGGTTACAGGCTTACGCTACCGAGCCCAGTGAAATCATTTAGCATCGTGTTTAACCATATAGAGCTTCTTCTATTTTAATATTTTGATGTGGGATCAGGATGGATTTATGCTTTAAAACTACTTGTGTATAAAAATGTTTAAGATACAACTTCATTACTCCTTAAAATATTACATTCTGATTACAGGTGCTCGCTATTGCGATCTTGTTGGTGATTTTAACGATTGGTTAACTTAGAATTCTGCTAGAGAGAAGGACAAGAACCAGACATATTATATTTTGAATAATAAAATTATGTAGATAGATAGATGACTATGAGGTGACAATGTAGCAACTACTAAAGATGTAAATGGAGATTAGCGATATACACATAATCATTATTAAAAAGATTTGTTCCCCATGATGTACTTCTGTAATTATCTATTTTATGTGATGATTTGGCATTACAGGGCCACTGTTGTTGAAATTGCCTAGAAATCCCATCACCCAATAGAACCACTCAAATATAAGTGAAAACTAGCTGTTAGATCAGCGAAAATTACCTTTTGCACCTATCTCATAATTACCAACCTTTTACCATCACTTCAATCAACCAATAATCTCATTCACATAATTTGTTGAAATTTATTTGAAATTGCTGTTATTTCTCCTTATTTTATGCATTTCATTTTACTTTGTGGTGCAGTGAGTGACTTCTAGGAGAGTTTGTAGTAGATCATGTCCATGTATTTCCCTATTTTTTAGCTCTACTATCTAGTCATTTAATTAATTGTATTTAAATAATTTAGCTTAATGAAACACCACTATATTTTCCTTTTCATCTCTTTTTCTACACTAAAAAATATTCTTAGTTCAAAATAACTAAAAGATTGGTATCATAGCTATCTTCTTGAAGGACCTGTGAGGGAGAGAAACCCACTACGACATCTATCTTTTTCCATGGATTCAGATATACCCTTTACATCATTAGCACCACTTGTGTTCAATGGTAAGAATTACATTGTCTGGGCTGTCCGAATGGAGGCTCATCTGGAGGCAAATGATCTAAGGGAAGCTGTTGAGGAGGAGTATGTAGTGTCAGAAATACAAGCTAGGCCAACACTAGCACAGATAAAGAATCACAATGAGAAGAAGAGTATGAAGGAAATGAAAAGATTAAGAGGGATGCAAGTCCTTAATTTAATTATAGAATTCGAGATGGTGAAGATGAAGGATTCAGATACCATCAAGTAGTACTCTAACAGATTACTCACAATTGTCAACAAGATAAGATTGCTTGGCACTAAAATTTTTATTCCAGATTGGTTCAAAAGGTGTTGGTAATTGTTCTTCAAAAGATTTGAGGCTACCATTTCCTCCTTAGATAACACTAAATACTTGTCAAAAGTTAATCTTGTAGAAATCTTAAGTGTCTTCTAGGCACAAGAATAGAGAAGATTGATGAGGAATGAAGGGTTTATAGAAGGAGTATTGCCAGTAAAAGTGAAATCAAGCTAAAGTGAAAAATGGAAGAAGAATTGAAAAATCAAGAATGAAAGTGCAGGTTCAAATTCTCCAAGCACAAATAGAGGTTCCAAACCAGATTTTCCTCCTTGTAAGTACTGTGAGAAGAAAGGTCATGCACCTTTTAAATATTGGAGAAGGCTAGATGTGCAGTGTGAGAAGTATCATATGATGTCACATCACCAAAACATTTGCAAAAGTAATCTGTCGTAAAAGGATGTGACTCAAGTGAACCTTCAGCAAAGAAATGTGGCTCAACTTGAAAATTAGGAGGAGTTGCTCTTTGTGGCAACATGTTTTGCAGAAAACAGTTCAAGTAATAAATGGCTTGTGGGTAGTGGTTGCACCAACCAAATGACATTTTACCAAGGCCTCTTTAAGGAATTAGACACATCATATAACTCCAAAGTCAAAATTAGCAATTGAGAGTACATTGTAGTCAAGGGAAAAGGGACTGTGGCGGTAGACAGTTCCTCATGTGCTAAGTTGATTAAAGATGTGTTATGTGTGCCGACATCAATCAAGATTTATTAAGTATTGGTCAGTTACTCGAAAGAGGTTTAAAAGTGATCTTTAAGGGCAAAAAGTGCCTAATCAAAGATGCAAATGTGGTGAATGTGTTCAAAGTCAGCATAAAAGGGAAAATATTTGAGCTAGATCCACTAAAGGAGGAGCCATCATCCTATTCAGCTACAATATCTCAAGCTAAGATTTGTCCTAAAAGACTGGACCATTTCCATCATAATCCACTATGAGTTTACTATTCATTTTTAATTGAGATTTTCTATAACTCTCATGGAAGATTTTAATGATCTTTCACTTTTGTTATATTTAATAATGCTCTCGATTTATAAAAAAACTAACGGTGGAGTTCCATCTTTGAAAAATCAAAGATGGGATTCGATCTTATCCCTACGGCGATCGCGACGAAGAAGATGATCGGGGTTCAAAATGACGTCGTTTTGAGCACGTTTGACGATCGTAGAGCGTTCCGTCAAGCGTCGTTGCGATCCATCCACGTCAAACGGCTACACTAGATTACGATTTTATTTTTATTTTAAAACCTTACAAGTTTGTTTGAAAATGATTTTTCTTTCACCCTTTTGTCTTAATTTTGATCTTTTAAAATACACAAAATATCAAAATAAATATGACAAATTTTTTTCCAATTTTTTTTTCATATTTTAGGGTTGAATAAATAATTTTAGGAGATGAAATAAGTACCAAATTTCATCCTAAATTATTTATTTTTGATCCCTTGATTTTTTCTAAAACTATTTTAAGATAAAATTGAGTACAACATTTACCCAAATATTTATTTTTGTTTTGGCCATTACCTTAATTAATTAGATTTAATTATCACAATAATTAATCTTAATTAATTTTTTAATATTGGGTTTTTGGCCATGGAGTTAATTATTTCGATTTTATTTTTTTCAATAAATCAAAATAAATATTTTAATATTTTAAATTGAGGTGTATATTTTAGTGCCTACACATATGATGTACACCAATAATCTCAATTCACGAATAAATAATCTATAACTTATTGAGAAGCTATACTCGATGTATTTTTTATTGGGAAAACGGTTAAAATTATTTCATTAAAATCCTAAAAATGGGAGGGTCAATGATCAAAATTAGACAAACCCTAATTATGATTAAAGGATGATAATCAAACAACCTTAAAGAATTTGATTAGTAGCAATAAAATATACAAACAAAGATTACAAACAAAGATAATATAATGTATTAAATCCTAATTATCCCAATTAGGATTTTTATACATACCAACCTGTTGTATTAATAGGTTGTCTTCCTTTTGTCCCTACTCTTCCCTTTTCTTGTACAATGAAAGAGGATGAACTAAAAAAGTTGATGAATACTGAATATTCTCACTCAAAGTTCTAGTAGTTCGTTCGTTGTCTTTGGGATTCTTTAAATAAGGAATAGGTACTAACGGTCGAATCTTCACAATGACACGTGGCGAGCTTCCATTGGGATGCCTCCATAGTACACAACAGACTCTAAATACAAGGATCGTGGCCGTACACAACATGTAGTGCGCCGAATATTCTTCAGAGATGTACCTGCAAAACAAATAATGTGAAGGATATTCGCTTATGTGGCATTGGTTGATTAGTTGCAGCTGACTTTCGTATTGATCTTCACTAAAAAGTGGAGCAGGAGTAGCGTACAACTAGAGCATGTGGCGGGTGCTAGCTTCAAGCAACTTCTTAAGCATGACATTAGACATATTTCAATTAGACGACCTCGTCTAATGAAATCAGACGTCTCCGTCTAATAACAGGGTCCATTAGACCACCTAGTCTAATGGGATTAGACTTCACGTCTAATTACAATCACTTCAGACTAATCTGAAGGAGTTAGACTACACGTCTAACTTTCACCAGTTAGATTGCACGTCTAACTCCTCTAGTTAGACTACACGTCTAACTTTCACATTCCATTAGACTCCACGTCTAATTACGGTTCCACTTCAGACTAGTCTGAAGGAGTTAGACTGCACGTCTAACTTTCTCTTTCCATTAGACTCCACGTCTAATTCAACTAGTTAGACTGCACATCTAACTCAACCAGTTAGACGTGTAGTCTAACTTCACTAGTTAGACTGCACGTCTAACTCCGATAGTTAGACTGCACGTCTAACTCAACTAGTTAGACTGCACGTCTAACTCAACTAGTTAGACTGCACGTCTAACTCCGTGTATTAGATTGTACGTCTAACTCAACTAGTTAGACTCCACGTCTAACTCTACTAGTTAGACTGCACGTCTAACTCCGCTAGTTAGACTGCACGTCTAACTCCACTAGTTAGACTGCACGTCTAACTCAACCAGTTAGACTGGATGTCTAACTCTACTAGTTAGACTGCACGTCTAACTCCGTGCCTCTAATGCCAAATCGGTCTAATGAAACTCATTAAAACCAAGTCAAAGGTAATCTGATTTCGATACACCTACATCAAAAACAATTCAGACGCATAGATAATCCATTCATCATCAAAATTCCAATAGTCAAACTATTTCAACACTTAGTCAAAATAATTTGACCCAACAAACTGGCATAAACATTTCTTGTGTTCTGAGGAAAATGCATAGGGGGCCGCTGGACACCAAAGAACACCATCAACTTCAACCGGATGTAAGGAATGTTTTATGTTCATTATGACCAAATCTTTCCTTACTTTAATTCCATCCTTGGTCTTTTCTTTGAAATTCATTAAAGTTCCCAACAAACTATCACATATATTCTTCTCAATATGCATTACATCCAAATTATGTCTCAACATAAAAATTTCTAGTAAGGCAATTGAAAGAATATACTGAATTTGTTCCAATTATCACCTCGGGATTCATGAATAACTTTCGTTTTTTTGGGTAGGTACTTTGTCAAACAAATTTGCTTTAGATCTTTTACTTGCAATTGAATTTCGGAACCTGATAGTAGTACAGAAGGACCTCTATGCTCAGTACGCCCGTCAAACATATCGGTCTCTTTGTGTCATCGATGATTAGGCAGGAGGAATCGTCGATGATTCATGTAACACTCCTTTTGGAAATTTGTTAACCTCAAAGATGTAGTGTTCTGATTACAAGACGGACATGCCAATTTCCCCTTTGTACTCCATCTAGACAAATTTGCATATGCCGGGAAATCATTAATAGTCCACATAAGAGCTGCCCGTAAATTAAAATATTTTTTTCTACTTGCATCGTATGTCTTCACACCGGTATTCCATAATTCCGTCAACTCTTCAATAAGTGGCTCAAGAAATACGTCAATACAATCTCCGTGACTTTTTGGTCCTGGAATGAGCATTGAAAGAAGAAAATTGCTTTTGTCCATGCATGTGGTAGGAGAGACATTGTAAGGGATGAGAATAATTGGTCAAATGATGTACGATGTTTTTTACGCTCGCAAAAGGTTGAAAACCATCACTTGCCAAACCAAGTCGCACATTTCGAGGTTCTGTTGAGAAATTTGGGTACAAGTTATCAAAGATCTTCCATGTCATTGAATTAGCATGATGCCTCAACACACATCTTCAGGATTGTTATCTTTATACCAAGTCATGCGTGGAGAAGTTTTGGAACACATATATAATCTTTGCAACCTCGGTTTTAATGGAAAATACCGCAGCACCTTATTGGGTATATAATTGTCATTCACCTTCGTTCAAATTGCACCACTAGATTTATTGACATTCCACCTAGAAAACCCACAAATTTTACATTGCTGCAAATCCTTATCCTGTTTACGAAAAAGCATGCAATCATTCTTACACGCGTCAATTATTTCGTACGATAGACCCATGTCTTTAATGAATTTCTTGCATTCATAATACGAATTTGGTAGTTGATTATGAATTGGCAGTATTTCCTCTTTCAATAAACTCAACAATAAATCAAATGACGTGTTTGTCCACTGGCCTAGATTCTTTATGTGAAGAAGTTTAAGAAGAGATGAGGCTTTGGAAATGCGAGAACCTTCATACAAAGTTAGTTTCGAATCGTCCAACAATTTATAAAACGTCTTAGCATCATCAATGAGATGATCATTTTCACTCGGATGTTCATTATCATTATTGACATTAGGGTACAAATCAGCAATAATATCTTCCATTAGATGATCCTCACAAACATCAAAAGGTTCGTCTTCCATGATATTAGTCTCGTTATTTGGTGGTACATTGATCGGTTCGTCTTCAAGTTCATCATCCGATTCATCTTCCTCCACATTCTCAGTAACAATATTTACATTCTGACGTTCAATTCTCTTTTCACCGTGAAAATACCAAAAACCATAATTTTGTCTTATTTCGAATCCAATCAGATGGGATCTAACCACAGTTTTATTCTCATGTACTCGATTTGCACACCTTACACAAGAACATGCAATCAATGATCTACCCGTAGACCTTTCAGAAAATTCTATGAATTTGTCAACCCCCTCAATATATTTAGGATCGGTACGAAGTATAGTCATCCATGTTTTGTCTGGGACTTCTATTATCAAAACCTAACTAGTCCAATTATTTAACATATAATTCAATAAACTATCATAACCTAATAAGCATGTACAATTCAATAAACTATCATAACCTAATCAACATTTACAATTCAATAATCCAATAAAGCAATAATCCCATAATATAACATAATCTAACATAATTCATTAATCTAACATTCAAATAATCTAACTTCATCTAACAATCGAAAAATCCAACTTAATCTAACAATCGAATAATCTAACTTCATCCAACAATGTAACATTCAAATAATCTAACTTAATCTAACAATCCAATAATCTAAGATTCAAATAATCTCACTTAATCTAACATCAAATAAACCAACATTCAATCATCTAGCCTAACATACAAATAATCTAATAATGCTATTAATCTAAGCATGCTATTAATCTAACCATGCTATAAAATCAAACTATCAAACATTCATTTTAAAGAACTAACTTGGATTTGAAAGAGAAGCAGTGACAGACACTCAACAGTAGAGGCAACTTAAAACAGGGCAAAACTTAAAGCCAAATAGAGAAATATAAATCGAATCAACTAACCTGGATTTTATCTGATTTATGAAAAATATTCAAAAGAAACAAATTTTGACAAATATTGAAAGAAAGAACTTACATGAACGTTTATCGTTTGCCAAATCAGTCAAATTGTTTTGCTGTTCAATTCATCCTAACAAAATCAAATAAATTCAGTTTAATTCAACTTCAAAATGAACGTTTATTGTTTGAAGAAGAACTGTATACTTAACTGAATACAGAAGAATTGGCGACGGCGACGGGAAGACTTGTTTAAACCGGCGGCGGAAGAAAAGAAAGAAAGAGGGAAGAAAAGAAAGAACCGGAGAAGAAGAAGACAGAGTGGAGAATAAGAAGAAAGAAAGAGGGAACTTACCTGTTTGCATATCGACGGCGGCGAATATCAGTAACTTGTTTGCAGATCGACGGCGGCGGAGGAAGAAAACGGAGAAAGAAAGAGAGAAGAAAGAAGGAAGGAAAGGGAAAGAGATCGGCGCAATCGGGTTAAATTAGAGTATTAGTAACGACTTTCAAAAAACCGTTACTGATAAGTATTTAAGCATTTCTAACGGTAATATAAAAAATCGTTATTGATGTTCCTTTAGTAACGGTTTCCCTCATAAACCGTTACTGATAATCATCGAATAAATATTAAAGTTAATCAATATTAGTAACGATTATATTAAAAACCGTTACAGATAACCCTAAAGAAGACGAAACGGTTAATAATGTATTAGTAACGGTTATCACTAAACTGTTACAGATATGTTTTCAGTAACGGTATCCGTCCAAAACTGTTACTAATAAGGATCCCACAATTGTAAACGTGAAGCAGTATTAGTAACAGTTATACCGAAAATCGTTATTGATAAGCCTGAAAAAGGCGAAACGACAGCTAATGCATCAGTAACGGTTATCAACAAACCGTTACAGATACATTTTCAGTAACGGTATCCGCCCTAAACCATTACTAATAATAATCCCACAGATTTTGACATGATGCAGTATCAGTAACGGTTATACTGAAAACCGTTACTGATACCTTTAATTCGAAAAAATAAAATTAAGCTGTTATTATCTGTAACGGTTCTTTCTTATGTCCGTTACTGTTTCCTTATATTAGTAACGGTCTTTAATAGCCGTTACTGATATATTTATAACAGTAACGGTTTATGATAACTGTTACCGATAAAAATCTTCAGTAAGGGCGTTTGACTGTCGTTACTAAGCTTCGTTACATAAGCCTATTTTTCCACTAGAGTATTACTGTCCTTCCCAGATTTTCCTTAATTTCTTTTCTTCATCATTGTTCTTAGAAGATCCGATCATCGAAACGAACATTTGGTATAAAATTTTATGTGAAGAACATGTCGTCGACAAGATCAACTAGAGATACGACAATAATAAAGATTAGAAGAGAAGAGAACGTGACGCTCTCTTTATTTCATGGACTCATCAAACACATTGACACTTAGTTCAACTTTATCCGTGAATGTGTCGAGAACCAACAGATCATGTAGAGTTTGTAAGCACTAGAGCAACATGCAGACATTTTCACCAAGACCCTATTAAAAGTCAAATTCGCGGAGATGCAAGAGCTTCTTGGCGTAAAAAATCTCGAACCAAATCAAAATTACGAGGGAGATTGTGGAGTTGTTCGAAGGGTTGATATACAACACCTTTTTCCTTTTCAACAAATCTTATTGTCATTTCCAGTTTTTTCAACGTTTTTTTTTTTATAATTATTTTTAGAAGATCCGAACCAAACACTCATATAATTCAAATCAACGTTCAAACCTCATACGATAAAAACACCTAAAGTTTGAGTCCATATAGTAATTGGGCCGGGATTAATGATTACCCTTCTTTATGGAAATATATCATTCCACTTTATTCCATATATTGTTATTATTATTGGTTTGACATATATAATATTAGTTGGAATTACAATTTCTTCTTTTTTTTTTATATATATGTTGTATCATGTTATTAATCTTCTTCAACATCATCTTGAGCTTTCTTTGTTAGTATATTCTACTTTTTGGCGTTTACAGTATCACCAAATGCAGTTATGATCTCGGGTAAGACAAATTGGACCACATCTTCCATTAGTCCTCCAAACATAGCTAACGGCTGATCAGAACAAAACCCTTAATTAATCCAGGATCGAACTATTAATTAATATATTAATGCATGGAATTAATTAAGAAGTTTACAAATAATTTAAATTAATCTAATTATAAGCGAGCTAACCTGTGGGGGCGGAGCTTGGTTGAGTAATCGTGTCTCTCTCTGCGCGCAATATTGAATAATAATAATAATAATTAAATATATATATATATATATATATATATATATATATATATGTATGTATATATATGTGTGTGTGTGTGAAGATAGCTAGAAAATGATGATGAAATTATTTGATATATTCCTTAATTATAAATATATATAGTGTGTATAATTTGAGTGAACGTATAGAAGATGAAAACGAAAAACTTGCCTTAGCCTTTTTTACAGTTGTCTTGGCTAGACCGGTGATTTGGTTTATCTTTGTCAAGAAGTGCTTCCACACGGATGCACATTTGATTGGACTTAGCAGCGTGTCTTCTTTTGATATCTGCATATATATTTCAATTTCAATTTTAATTTCAATTTCACGATTGTAATTATACATGTAAGAATTTGTTGGGAAAAACGTATATTTTATTCCCTACTTGATTGAAAAACTTAGGAGCAAATAAAGCACAAGTAAAAGCGGAAATAAATAACACAATGCACACACGGAATTTTTACGTGGAAAACATCCTTAAAACAAGGAGTAAAAACCACGGGACTTTACGTCCAGTTCAAGCTTCACTAAAATCAGAGTTGGGAATACAATCAAGGTATAACAACCTTTAATACCGCAAAAAGATAAAAAGGCATACCCAAAAAGATACAACTTTTTTTGGTCCCAAACAAGTCAAATAAAAACTAAAATTAGGAAGAACCTTTAAGCCCCAGAAAGAACTCCGTTTGAATCTCCGACGTGAGTTTGATGAACCTGCGTGACTGTAGGTGAAAGTCTGCTACAAGAATTTCTCTTTCTTCCTCTCTTTTAATTTTTGACTTCTTCTTCTTAATGACGGTTGCCGCTCTTTTAATACTGGAGCAATTAGGTTATAACATAACCCTTTAAATATTATAATACCCTTAATGAATTAAAAGTGAACTTGAACCCTATTGGGCCTTTTTCATAGTTGGGAGCCCAAATAAAACCCAACAAACTCCCCCTTCACAACTATGGGAAAGATGTTGTCAACCCGGCGGTTGAACAACAAAACTTGAACTTGTTTAGTGGTAGTGCCTTAGTCATCATATCGGCGCCATTATCGTCTGTATGCACCTTTTCTAAAATCAACAACTTTTCATCTAACGCATCCCGTATCCAATGATACCTCACATCAATATGTTTAGATCTAGAATGAAATGTTGAATTTTTCGCTAGATAAATAGCGCTTTGACTATCGCAGAGAAGCACATACCTTTCTTGCACAATATCAAGTTCAAATAATAACTTCTTAACCCAAATCAGCTCCTTACAAGCTTCCGTAGCTGCAATAAGCTCAGCCTCCGCGGTTGACAATGCAACACACTTCTGTAGTCTCGATTGCCAAGAAATAGCTCCCCCTCCAAAATTAATCAAATAGCCTGAAGTGGATTTTCTTGAATCAGCATCACCTGCCATATCGGAGTCGGTATAACCAACTAAATTTGGATTCTCATTTCCAAGGCAAAGTTTCATACTTGATGTGCCTCTAAGATATCTCAATATCCATTTCACCGCTTCCCAATGTTCTTTACCCGAATTTGAAAGAAACCTGCTGACAGTACCAACAGCATAAGCTAAATCTGGTCTCGTGCTAACCATAGCATACATAAGACTACCAACAGCTGAACTATAGGGAACATTCTTCATATATTCCTTCTCATCATCATTTGAAGGACTATATTCGGAGCTCAATTTAAAATGAGCCGCTAAAGGTGTGCCGACACTTTTAGCATTCTCCATATTGAATCTTTGTAACACTTTCTCAATATATTTTTCTTGAGACAACCATAACCTTTTCATCTTTCTGTCACGACTGATTCTAATTCCAAGAATCTGCTTTGCTTGTCCAAGATCCTTCATTGCAAAGGATTTCCCTAGGTCTTGTTTCAACCTATCAATTCTCGCAGCACTTTGACCAACAATAAGAATGTCATCAACATAAAGTAACAGAATAACAAAATCATAAAGAGAGAATTTTTGCACAAACACACAATGATCGGAAGTAGTCTTTTTATATCCGTGCTGCTTCATAAATAACTCAAACTTCTTGTACCATTGTCGTGGAGCTTGCTTCAATCCATACAAACTCTTATTCAACTTGCAAACACAATTCTCTTTACCCTTGACCTCAAAACCATCAGGTTGATCCATATAAATCTCTTCCTCTAAATCACCGTGAAGAAAGGCCGTCTTCACGTCCATCTGTTCAACTTCCAAATGAAGACTAGCTGCCAAACTCAATATAGTTCTAATTGAAGTCATCTTAACAACAGGAGAAAAAATTTCGTCAAAGTCAATTCCCTTTCTTTGACTAAACCCTTTGACAACCAAACGAGCTTTGTATCGTGGAGCTGAAGTATGATCATCTTGCTTCAGTCTGTATACCCACCTGTTCTTCAAAGCTTTCTTTCCTTTTGGTAATTCTACCAACTCAAAAGTATGATTATCATTTAGAGATTGCATCTCATCTTTCATAGCATCAACCCATTTATGCTTGGATTCACTATCCATAGCTTCTTCATATGACTCTGGCTCTCCCCCATCGGTCACTAAAACATATTCATTAATAGAATATTTCGTAGAAGGTTGTCTATCTCTTGTTGATCTTCTAGATGGAATTGTAGATAATTCCTCCTGCTCGTTACTAATATTCTCCACTTGAACGTCATGTTCATCTTGAGAATCATCCTGTTGCAACTGAATTTCTGTTGAATTAGGTGATTCAGATAATTGAACTGGATCTGAATCTATCCAATCACATTTTTCCTTCAACTCACTATTTTTAGCTTTATCAATGTTTTCAATAGTCTCATCTTCATAAAAGATGACATCACGACTTCTGACAAGCTTCTTTGCAACTGGATCGTATAATCTGTAACCAAATTCATCTTGGCCATAACCCAAGAAAATGCATTCTCGACTCTTTACATCCAACTTTGATCTTTCATCCTTTGGAATATGAACAGAGCACCTGCATCCAAATACTCGTAAATGATCATACGAAATATTTTTACGAGTCCATACCTTATTTGGAACTTCACCGTCCAAAGCAACTGTAGGACTCAAATTAATAACATGTACTACAGTGAGTAATGTTTCACCCCAAAACGTTTGAGATAACTTTGCTTCTGAAAGCAAACATCTGATCCTCTCAACAATTGTTCTGTTCATCCTTTCTGCAAGACCATTCAATTGAGGAGTCTTTGGAGGTGTTTTCTGATGTCTGATCCCTTGTTGTCTGCAATAGGCATCAAATGGACCACAATATTCACCACCATTATCACTACGAATGCACTTGATCTTCTTCCCGGTCTCTCTTTCAACAAGAGCATGGAACTCTTTGAACTTGTCTAAAACCTCGTCTTTAGACTTTAAAACATATACCCAAAGCTTCCTGGAATGATCATCAATAAATGTTACAAAATAAAGAGCACCACTAATAGTTCGTACCTTTAAAGGACCACAAACGTCTGAATGCACCAGCTCTAAGACTTTTGACTTTCTTGAAGGAAGATTATGCTTGAACGATACTCTAGTTTGTTTTCCAGCAACACAATGAGAACATTTCTCCATATCAGTCTCACTCAAACCAGAAATAGCATTTTTCTTAACCAACAGATTCAATCCCTTTTCACTAATGTGACCAAGTCTTCTGTGCCATAATTTAGAAGCATCTTTACTCCGTACAACATTCACACTATCCTTGCATATCGAAGTTTGCATCAAATATAAATTAGAATATTTCTCTCCTCGAGCTATAATCAAGTTACCTTTAGAAAGTTTCCATTTTCCAGAACCAAAACTACTCGTGAAACCATCATCATCAAGTTTTCCAGTTGATATCAAATTCAGCCTAATATCTGGAGCATGTCGAACATCCTTAAGTAGTAATTTTGACCCATTACCAGAATCCAAGCAAACGTCACCAATACCAATAACCTTACTTAAGCCGTCATTACCCATCTTCAATACTCCAAAATCGCCTGAAGTATAAGACGTAAAATAGTCTTTCCTTGGCGTAACATGCAAGGAAGCTCCGGTGTCAAACACCCAACTCGACTCATTACATACAAGGTTAATTGTATTCTCATCGTGGACAGTTACAAGATCATTTGAAGTCGCTATTGACACGCGATCTTCACCAGCATCTTTATTTTGATTAGATCCGCTCATTTCGCGTTTCAACTTAAAGCAGTCTTTCTTAATGTGCCCCCTTTTACCGCAATAATAACATTCAGTTGACTTGTACTTGGATTTGGACTTACTTCGACTCTTATGTCTCGCATTGTCTTTTCCACCCACGTTCATCTGTCTCCCCCTATTTTCAATAACCAACACATTTGAATTTATCGAAGACCCTTGAGATTTTCTTCTTAATTCCTCATTCATGACGCCACCTTTGGCCATCTGTAGAGTTACTGCACCATTAGCAACAGAATTACAAAGAGAAACCTTAAACGTTTCCCACGAATCGGGTAGAGTAGTCAATAACCAAAGTCCTTGAACATCATCTTCAAACTTAATTCCCATGCCTGACATCTGATCAAGAACACCTTGAAACTCATTTAAATGATCAGCCATAGAAGCACTATCATTATATCTTAAATGAATTAATTTCTGAAGCAAAATAATTTATTACTTCCAGTCTTTGAAGCATATAAATTTTCAAGTTTATTCCATAAAGATTGTGCATTTGTCTCATGTTGGATGTGGTTGTAAACATTCTCTTCAACAAACTGACGAATAAAACCACGTACCTGTTCATGCTCAAAATTCCATTCCTCGTCAGATTTGGATGCAGGTTTCTCACTACCAAAAACGGGTAAGTGTAAAGCCTTAACAAATAACAAATCCTTCATCTTTCCTTTCCAAATTTGATAATTTGAACCATTGAGCAAAATCATCCTACTTGTGTTTATCTCCATAATTCAATCAAGTCATAAACAGCTAACCAAGCTCTGATACCACTTGTTGGGAAAAACGTATATTTTATTCCCTACTTGATTGAAAAACTTAGGAGCAAATAAAGCACAAGTAAAAGCGGAAATAAATAACACAATGCACACACGGAATTTTTACGTGGAAAACCTCCTTAAAACAAGGAGTAAAAACCACGGGACTTTACGTCCAGTTCAAGCTTCACTAAAATCAGAGTTGGGAATACAATCAAGGTATAACAACCTTTAATACCGCAAAAAGATAAAAGGGCATACCCAAAAAGATACAACTTTTTTTGGTCCCAAACAAGTCAAATAAAAACTAAAATTAGGAAGAACCTTTAAGCCCCAGAAAGAACTCCGTTTGAATCTCCGACATGAGTTTGATGAACCTGCGTGACTGTAGGTGAAAGTATGCTACAAGAATTTCTCTTTCTTCCTCTCTTTTAATTTTTGACTTCTTCTTCTTAATGACGGCTGCCGCTCTTTTAATACTGGAGCAATTAGGTTATAACATAACCCTTTAAATATTATAATACCCTTAATGAATTAAAAGTGAACTTGAACCCTATTGGGCCTTTTTCATAGTTGGGAGCCCAAATAAAACCCAACAGAATTAAGCTACGTCGTTATTTGATTAATTATATATTTAAAAAAATTAATAAAATACTGACCCCGTTCCAAGTGGTACTTGCCAATGCACCGTAAGATGGATGTTCATGATCATCTTCGTCTCCCAAAAAAGCCATGCTTAGTGTATCCTCGATTTGATCACCGTTTTCAGATTCTAAGCGGATTGCAGCCATGACCGCTAGCATCTTTAAGCTCTATATATATATGATTGATCAGTTGTTAAATGCATGCATGGGTTGAGAATTATTATTAATAATTAATTTGTGCATGTATAATTTTAGATATATATATATATACTTGAGTCTTGGCAATCCTAATGATTTTGTTGATGTCAATGTTATCTGCATCCCATGAGCGTGGCATAGAATCGGGATCTTGGAGAAACATTGTGATGAACCTATTATATCAAATTAATGTTGTTATAATTATAATTGAAAAAAAAAACATTATTAAGCTGACCTGTCTTGCATAAGATTTGTCACTTTAGGAGCCTCCGTCTTTGCTTTTGTTACGATAATTTGTCTTAAGTAGCCCTGAAATTGCGTCTGTATGTCGTCAAGGGAAGTCTCCTGCTCTGCACCATATCGGGACATGGCCTGGTAGTAATCGTCGGCAATTTCCTTAGACTGCGTGGCGAGGAGTTGTCTTATATTTGGCCACGTTTGAGACCACGGGTATCCTAGAATGGCCTCCAATGGTTCCCTTGTCGCATCCCTTAACTTTTCCTTGTATAATTCGTGAATCAGATCATTCATTTTTCCTCCTCGGGCTTGCCCAACAATTGCATATACTTCATTCATAAACTTCTTCTTCTCTAGCGAAGAATCCAAATTACCTTTTGGGATACTAATATCTGCATGTATTATTATAATATTTAGTTACTTCATTGATTACAATAGTGTTAATTTGGTACATTCATGATATGCCAGAATATATTAATTATTTACGCACCTTCAAATGCTTTGTCCAATAGACTCGAATAACGGTCAATACAATTATCAACCGCATCGAAAAAACTTTTCCCGCATTTCAAATCATTATCAAATGCATCTTTGAATTCCTTTACCTTTCCCGTAATTATAACTTGTAAAGAAGAATAATAGGCTGGTTTTATACTCTGAGATTTTCATTAATTTTAAATAAGATGATTAATAATTATTTTGCATGAATGAACCATTCAATAAATAAATTAATTAATTACTAGCATTAAGTTGTCCACGAGCATCCGTTGCTCTTTTCTTATATCATCTTCGTAAAGTTGAGCATCTTCGTCGTATCTGTATATATCATAAAAAAAAAAAAAGTTTATTTTATTAATTAATTAGGAAAAATTTGAAAAATAATTTCACAAATAAAATGTATAAACTTACTGTGATAGACAAGCATCAATGAGTGAGCTAACCTTGTTGCCGAAACCTGGCACTGAATTAGTAGTTCTATTTGCATCACTTAATTCACACCATTCCTAATTAGGAATAATATTTGTTATGTACAAAATTAAATATGTAATTTATATTAAAAATTCAAATGATCAGAAAATAATTTATAATATCAATTGATTTACATTGTATTTAGCAATGAAAGCTTCAAGTTTTTCCCTCGCAATTTCTTCACAACGCACTTTGGAAAACATCACCTAATTAATAATGTTATATATATATATATATAATTATATAATTATATAATATTATAAATAATTATAAATAAATATATTAATTACTGTTGGAGGTGGAATGTTAAGGTCCTTATTGTCTCTGATAGTCTTCCAAATTTGTTCGAAGGTGCTGATTGAAAATCCAAGGCTCTCATCACTTGACATTTCCCCACTCGTTAGTTTTTCCTTTAGCTCACTTACCTAATTCATTTTACCAATACCATATATTTATTTACTTTCTTTCTAATTAACTTACATCTTATAAATTATATTTCAATAATTACGAGTTTATATATACCTCTTTAAGATATGCTTCATTTTCTTCTTTGTAACTAGAAAGTGACACAACACTAATCTGTTGTTGTTGGAATATCCATCATCAATCATATAATTATTATCAAAGAGAATTTTATTAATAATTAACGAGAAATTTATAAGAAAATAACCGAACCAAGGAAACCTACTACTTACATTGAAGAATTTGCTGAAGGGTGTTTCCTCGAGAGATTGCGGTTTAAGAATTGAATTCCATATCTGAGATAGCATAGCATGCATGGATGCATGTAACTAGTATGTAACTTATTAATTAAATCACACTAGCTATCTATAACAAATTAATACAATTTCGAACATACCAGTAGCTAGCTAGTAAAAAGAAGAAAAGAAAAAAAAAAGGAGCTCAAATGAAAGAAAAAATTGAGTACAGTTGTGTTGAAAACAAGTGCTACTAATTAAAATTGTAAAATAGAATTACAAAGTAAATACAAATATGGGATGTATTTAATATATAATTACCTCAAGAGTGTCTTTCTTTAGGATTTCTTCCAACTTTGTAAAAGGCGTCTGTATGATGCAATCATATTCCATGCATTCCACGTAATATTTTAACTTAAATGATATATAATTTTGATTGTTAGTTAATTAAATAATTAATTATATATTCAAATTACCTTTGTTTTATCTCGCAGTACAAACAAAAGAGTGGTTTGACGAGGCTTGAAGAAGCGCATCATGACCTGCACATGTCATGACATGATCTGGATGAGTATATATAATATAAATTAATTAAGTACGCTATTAATATAAATGAGATAATATATATTTATATATATAGACCTAAATGATGTTACCTGAAAAACAGTTCTTAATAAGGATTTATTTGTCGTATTTTTCCGTTCAACATCTTCACACCACCTTAATTATAATGAATTAAGAGACAAATTAATTAAGTTGTGTTTAAATTTTGTAACAAAGGGTTTAATTTATATAGTACTAACATGTTTACGAGGACTACGTCTGAAACTGCAAGCGCAAAGAGTGCGATTTGTTTCTCGAAGAATGTATCAATCTGAAGATGAAGATGATATCAATATTCAATTAATTTTATATTATAGTATTATATGTATTATTGAGTATATAGTTTGAGAAAAAGAAAGGGAAACTAAGATGCTTAAAGAGGATGAATGGTGAATTTATTATATATATACTTACATGACTACTCTCTGTTCCATCGTTACCCTTTAAGTCCATGACAAGAGTACATGGTTCAACATTGACACATTTTTCTAACCAAATACCCAACGTTGTTTGAGACCTGCTTATTAATTTAAGACAATAATTAGCTAGCTAGCAAACAAACAAACAAACAAACAAACAAACAAACAGGCTTATTTAATTAAGGATAAATAAGAATTACAAAACATGTTTGGGGACATGCCTGTCTTTGGTTGCATCCATCTCAACGAAATTTGTATGGAACATGTGATTCAACAGCGTGCTCTTCCCTATTAATTAATTAATTAATTAATTAATATTAATATATATAATCTCTCAGAATAGTAATAGTAATAGTAATAGTAATAATAAAAATGAATATATACCGCTGCTTTGAGGGCCCATGATCGAGATAACTTTGTAGGATTTGACAGATTGATATAATTTAGCATTCTCTGTCAAGCTCTCTAGCCCCGACCTATTGAACTTTCCTTCTCCATCTATCAGGTGTGTGGATGTGGAATAGCTTGAAGAAGAAGAAGAAGAAGAACCACCTTGTTTACAGTTCAAAATATAATATATATATAAGATCATCCATCAAAAATAAGTTATATTATTTATACTTGTTTGGCTGGCTTCTTACTCATGATTGATGATTTCTAGCTTTTGCTTATTCAAGAGAAAATAGAGAGAGAGAATTAATGATGATGATGATGATGGGCTAGCGTGAATATTTGGGTGTATGTGATGCTCTCTCCAAGTTTTATAGACATATCTTATTATTTCAATTTTATTTAAAAAACCAAATACCAACCTACCAAACATCACTTAGAATATATATATAAACAATATTAGGAATAAATCTCATTAATATTAGTTCTGTCCTACTAAGTATATATATATATGTCATTTATTTATCTAAATTACTCTGAATTAGCCAAAATGTTGACAATTTATAACATTGATATTGTCATTCATTTTAAATTAATGGTAACATAACAACTGTTATTTATTTCAACATGCTTGGAGTATGAAACAATTAATTATCATACATCAATTTTCTTTTCTTTTTCCTTTTCTAGTTGGGCAAGCTAATAACTAATTAATGTATTACCGCACCTAACTCCTAGGAAGTTTCTTTCGGCCGGATTGTTTTGTGTGAATTCTCTTTCTTATTCTTTTTTTTTTTTAATGAGGATTTATAAAACTTAATTAGTCTCCACACACAAAATATATATATACCACCATAATCAAAACCAATTGGGGCAAAATTTTCCATTGCAATGAATAACTCTGAATTACTTTCCATCCAAATATTATGATTTGAGAATGAATCAATTGGTACTCTCGTTAAATTATTTTGATGAAATTTTATAAATGACTAATCATTCACATGACTAAGTTACTTACAGCTCATTATTTTATTTTTTTATATAGAAAACAAATCGAACACTATAACAAATATTGTTGGACATAATTTATAATATTGAAAACACCAAATTAAAGACTAATTATATATATACATAAGTATAATAAAATATTATTACAAAAGTCAAAAGTTAAAAGTCATTACAAATTAATCTATTTAAAAGTGCAAGTAGAACAAAGAAAAATGACAATGGAAAAAAAATAATCTCGACAATAACTCTTCAATTTAAGAATGATTGATGGTAATTCTGTCACTACTCATTTAAACGAATTTAATATAAATGTGAATCAATTGCTATCTGTAGATATTGATTTTGGGAGCGAAATTAGTGCCCTGATTTTATTAGCATATTTACCAAATAATTGGAAACCTATGAGGGCAACAATTACTAACTCAGTTGAAAATGTTAAACTAAAATTTATTGAAATTAGAGATCGTATACTTGCTGAAGAGGTTCGTAAAATTAATTCCGGTAAAACGTTCAAAAGTTTTACTCCCAAGGGAAGAGGTAATGATAAAAATTTCAACTAAGGTAAGAGCATATCTATGTCAAGGATCATGTGGAGTCAGTCCAAGTCTGGGCGGACATTTGATTGCTGAAATTATGGTAAGCATGGTCACTTGAAGAGGAATTGCAAAGCACCAAAAAGAAACTATGATGATAAAAATGATGCAACGAACATAGTTATAGAAAATGGTACTAATGCACTCCTTCTGTCAGTTAATAACCCGATCGACTCATTGGTTTCGGACTTGGGAGCATCTTTACACATCACTGCCCACAAAAAATTAATGGATAATTATGTGGCTGGAAACTATGGGAAACATTTTCTCGCAGATGGTGAGCCATTAAATATTCTTAGAATGAGGGACATCAAATTGAAGATGACAAACAATTATGTTTGGAAGATTAATAAGGTGAGACATGTTCTAGGTTTAATGCGGAATTTAATTTCTATTACACAACTTAATAAGGAATGTCACATTTTCAGTTGTAGAAATGGTTTGTGGAAGGTGACTAAAGGAGCAATAGTTATTACTAAAAGTCACAAAACTGAAACATTATACACGAATTCAATATGCATATAAACAATTGTTGTTGTAGTTAATGACTCGAAGAATAATGAGCTATGACATTGTAGGTTAGGCCATATGCGCGAAAAAAGAATGAAATTCTTTTGAAGAATGATGAGATTCCAAAACGCTATGTGAAAACTGAGTTCTTGGTAAAGAGAAACGTGTGATTTTTTCTTAAAGATTGGGAAGGTGCTCAATAAAGAAAGACTAGAGTTGGTACACACCGATGTGTGGGGACATGTACTTGTTTCATTTATTGGCGGATCATACTACTACGTGACTTTTATAGATGATTCGACAAGAAAAAGTATGAGTTTACTTTATGAAAACAAGTTTGATTATTTGTTGTTTTCAAAAAGTGGAAGGCTTTAGTTGAAAATTAAACAAATTAAAAGGTTAAGTTCTTAAGATCCGGCAACGGAGGTGAGTACATCAATTCAGATTTTAGAGAGTAATTTGTTGTGAATGAGATTAATATGGTGAAGACTGTTCCTCGAATACCTCAAGAGAATAGAATAGATGGACGAATGAATCGAACATTGAATGAGAGTGCTAGAAGCATGAGATTGCACGTTAGGCTACCTACACTACTGCCTACTTGATAATCAGGGGACTCATTATTTCTCATGAATTCAGAATTCTAGAAAAAGTTTGGAGTAATAAAAAGGTAAACCTTTCTTATTTGAAAGTTTTTGATTGTTTATCATATTAATAAATGTGATAAAAATAAGCTTGATCCAAAGTCTAATAAGTGTTTTTCATTGGTTATAGTGATATCGAGTTTGGTTATTGTTTCTAGGTTTAATCAAAATCGGAAGATAATTCATACCAGAAACATCATCTTCAATGAACATGTTCTTTGTAAGGACATTGTTGGGAAGACTTCGGATGGTGATTACAAATTAGAAGAGACTAGTACATTCGATTTGAGAGATTTTTCATCTAAGCATACACCGATTGTCGAAGAAGACCGATGTGTTATTGAAGAAATAATTGTTAAAAATGTGGCCCTAGAGGCAAATCAGTAAACACTAGTTATACAGTTGAGAAAATTGTCAAGGAATCGAAAACTAGTCGAGCGGTGGTCCTCATCTCTGAACTACCTCTTGTTGATAGATAGACGCAAACCTAAAGACTATGAGGGAAGTTTATTGTGATGCAACCGTCATCATCCATTCATTTAAAAAAGAATATGGTTTATCATGGCATGACGGAGAATATACAAGGTCGTTATCATTTCATCCGATCAACTTTAGAAGATGGAGTGTTAGCTCTTGAGAAGATTTTCGGGAGTGAGAATCTAGTTGATATGCTGAAAAAAGCTATGACAAACAAGAAATTGAAGTTTTGTGCAACTTTAGTTGATCTTCTTTGTTAAGACACCGGATGGAGAGCCGCTACCGATCGAGAGATGATGAAGTTAGTTTTCAAGTGTAAGATTATTGAGTTATCAAGTTTACACTTATAATAAATTCTATAAGAGTTAATTAAAGTTTATTGGGTTTGTGTTTGGAGTTTGAGTTTAGGCCTGATCAAAATATATTTATGTTTAATTACCTTAAAGTTTATATTATAAATATGTTGTTGTAATTATTTAATAAAGTAAGATAAAATTCTAAAGAGATAAAGTGTGAGGTAAAATATTGTATTCCTTCATTTTCCTCATAGTGAAATTTGGTAACGACTAAAGTGGACATAACTCATTTCAGTGAACCGCTATAAATTTGTGTCTTCTCGTATTCTTTTTTTTTTTTTACGTTTTTACATATTGTTTCAAGAAAATCAGATTTGGGGTATCCAAATCCTAACACTTAAAGTAATCTCGAATGATTCGAGCTGAAGTTGTTGATCCATCCTAGTTCATCCTAGTTCAGAAGGAATCCAACATTCACTAATTCTCAAATGTATTTGTATTAGAGGAGAATAATTTCTACAATTCAAAAAATCCAAAACTCTTTAAGGCTCACATTGTGAATAGAAAGAAAACATATAATGAGTAATTCTATTCTTCCACACATTTCAACAGATGGTAGCAAGAAAATTATTATTAAAACTTTCATGTGAGGTTTTAGATTAATTATTAAGCATTCCAAAAAACCACATATCAAATCTCTTCATAGACATCTCAGAATTATTAGTACCAAACATGAACCATGTACTATGATTTTCTTGATATAATATTATCTCGTCTTTCATTATCTCAATAGAAATAGAGCAACTATAACATATGGGAGAAGGAGAAATTTTCCTTTTAAAACAAATTTTTTGTGGTGTGAAATTGTGACATGCTTTCCACATAAATGTTTTTATTTTAGGGGGAATTTAATATTCCAAATTAAATTCCAAAGTTTGGGATTAACCTGTGATGATGAAGAGGGAGAGTTAGATCTAATATATGTAAATATTTTAAAGGCAAAGCTATAACCCGAGCTAGTTGTGTATATTCCATTTGAGGGGCCATTCCAAATGAATTTATATCCTTGGGAAAATAAACTAATAGGGAGTTTAGTGATAAAGTTTGTGTGTTGGTTCCCAAGTAGGTTTAGTAAATGATCAACATTTCACATGCAATTATGTTTGATAACAGAGCTAACCAAGGTATGGGGAAATTCACTATGGGGAATGAGATTTGAATGACAATTAAATTGAGTCTCACTATTATGTTTTTTAAAGGGTAACCATTTATCATTCCAAAAAGAGGTATATTTTCATAAAATATTTGATAATGTCTTTTACTTTTAAGTAAGTCTCTACCAAGAAGAATACTAGACCAACTCCAAAAACAACCTATTTTTCTTATCAACATGCCAAATAGTGCTATTATGGAAGTAAATACCCTAAGAGGACAATATTCTACTTGTTTAATTTTCTATATCCCATACCACCCTCAGATTTCCTAATCGTGAGTTTATCCCAACTAGCCCAAAGAAATGTAATATTTTAGAAGTTTAAAGATGGAGAGATAATGTAAAGGAATTTCTTTCACAATAGATTTAATAAGTACCAATTTTCAAGCTTGTCTAAGGATATTACTTTTCCATCTACCTAATATTGACATTATCCTATCTTTTAAGTGTCTTAATATTTCTTCTTTAGAAACTCCCCCAATGTAATGGAATATTCAAATATTTACCTGGTTTTGAGTTAACTTTGATTTTAAATATACCACTCAATATCAATTGAAGTTGTTGTGGAAAATTCCATGAGAAACTCATGAAAGATTTGTGTATATTTATTTTTTGAACTGAGGAACACGAGAATTTGTGAAAGAGGTCATATATACACCTGAAATTACTTTGACTAGCTTTAGTAGAAATCAACATGTCGTTAGTAAACATGAGAAGGCCAATGGAAGGGCAATGCCTGTTCAATTGAAATCCATGAAACATATTCCTACAACTTGCATTCTAAAACAAATCATATAAACAATTAGTAATCAAGTTAGATAGGTAGGGGTAAAGTGGACCTCATGCCGAAATCCTCTCAAAGGTAAGAACTTGGTAACGACTTGACCTTGGATGCACATATTATACAAAAACAGAAAAAATGCAAACCATAAGAAGGTCAACCATTTTAATATGAAATCCTAGTTTGGTTAGAAAATCTCTAAGAAATATCCATTCAACACAATCATATTTTTTATTCATGTCATTTTTTTTGCACAGTCAAATTTCTCATTTGTTTTGTAGTTTTTAAAGTTATGAAACAATTTTAAGATAATAAAGATATTGTTATGGATTTGTACCCTTTAATGAAAGCTTTTTGTTCATCACTCATAATATGATCTAATTGGCCTTGAAATCTAAGTACCAAGATTTTGGAAATAACTTAGATTATAAAAGCTCTTTATGCAAAATTACAAAAAGATCGATAGGGCGAAATTGACTAACATGTTCAAGATTTGGTATATTCGGAATCATGACTAAATTTGTTTAGTTAAGATAAGGAGACAAGATATCTAATAATATGAAGAAATTATTGCAAAGTTGGAAGAGATCAATTTTAATAGTATCCCATCTATTTCGGAAAAAAGTGCTTGAGAATCCATTAGGTTCGGGGCCTTATTAGCCCTACACTAAATTCTGCAAGCCGAATTTCTCTAAAGTTACAGGTTTGAGCCGTTGTGAATTAATATCTTCGATAATTCTTGGTCGAACATGGTGTATTATGTGGTCAGGATTAACTGAGACTTCCGATTGATAGAGATCCTCGTAATATTTACGAATAAGTTGGTAAATACTAGGAGGGTCTAAGACTCAAGTGTCAAATTGATCATTATGTCTTAAAATCTTATTATTCTACTTTATATAGATTACAGTTGTATGAAAATATCTCGTATTAGAATCAATGTAAAGTAAGTTTTTAATTCTCGATCTCGCTCATCAATACTTCTCTTTTTTCTTCCTAAGTAACCAATATTTCTATTTAATTTGTTTGATTTCAATACCTAAACCCATATTCCATATAGAATTCATAAGATTAGACGTCTAACTAGTAACACGTCTAATTAACCTGTTTCAGTTCACGTCTAATTTAGCATAGTTTTATTGAACCGGCACAAAAAAACAATTAGACGTCTTAGCTTCATTCTTAATCAAAGTTTTCCTAATACATCATTAAAATAACTTTAGTCAAACTAATTTGACCCAACACAAATCAACTTGAGAGTTATAGAATGTTGGATTCCTCCGGAACCAAGATTGACAAAATTTAACACTAATACCTCTTATATTGTTGATGGATCAAAAACTTCAACTAGAATCATTATTGAGGTCACATGGAAATACCAATTTGTAACCTTGCACACAATTTTAAAAGAATCTCTCCTACGACAGCGGATACATTGGTCATCTGATATGCATTGTGTTTTTCATCGACAATTAATGACAAAATGTGATTTTTGAATCTGTTGCTAGAGGGTACAAACTCACGATTCAAGCTTATTCCCCGTAGTGAATTTTTCGTACCTCAGTTAACTATGTTATCAATCATAATCGAATGTTGATCTTTTACGTAACCTACTTAGGAACTAACTCAAAAACTTTGTCAATAAGCTCCTTATTAGTGTGTTTTCCAAGGGGATAAATTCATTTAGAATTGCATCTCCAATGGAATATACACAACTAGCTCGGGTTATAGCTTTTCCTTTAAAAGTTTAGCATCTTATAGATCTAACTCACCATCTTCATATTCACCAGTTAATCCCAAACTTTAAACTTAATTTAGAAGATTGAGTGTCCCGAAAATAAAAAATAGTTTTCTGGATAGCATGTCACAATGCCCTTTATGAAAGAAAATTATTTTACTAGGGATATTTATTATTCTCCCATATGTCATAGGTGCTGTACTTCTATTAAGACAATGGAACACAAATTACTATTATGACAAGAAAATCATAGTACATGGTTCATGTTTGGTACTGATATTTCTGAGATGTCTATTAAGAGATTATATACGTTGCTTTTTAAAACGTTTAATAATCAATCTAAAACCTCACATAAAAGTTTTAATAATAATTTTCTTGCTACCATTTGTTGAAAATGTGTGGAAGAATAGAAATTACTCATTATTTAATAAATATAATGTTTTCTTTCTATTTACAATGTGAGTCTTAAAGAGGTTTAAAGAGGTTTATGATTTTTTCAATTCTAGAAATTTTGATTCTCTTCTAATTCAAACCAACTTGGGATCTAGAGAATGTTGGATTCAGAACCAAGATGGATAAAATTTAATATTGATACCTCTTATATTGTTGATGGATTGAAAACTTCAGCTAGAATTATGGTTCGAGGTCACTTGAAAATACGAATTTGTGTCCTTGCACACAATTTTAGAAGCAAATCTCTTACAACAGCAGAGACAATGGTCATCTGATATGCAATGTGTTTTTTCATCGACAATAAATGACAAAATGTGATTTTTGAATCTAATGCTAGAGGGGATAAACACACGATTCATTCTCATTTCCCATAGTGAAATTCCCCATACTTCAGTTTACTATGTTATCAATCATAATTGCATGTGGGATGTTGATCTTCTACGTAACCTACTTAGGAACCAACTCACAAACTTTGTCACTAAGCTCTCTATTAGTTTATTTTCCAAGGTGATAATTTATTTGGAATAGCATCTCAAATAGAATATACACAACTAGCTCGGGTTATAGTTTTTCCTTTAAAAGTTTAGCATCTAATTTATCTAACTCTCCATCTTTATCTTCACCGGTTAATCCCAAACTTTAGAATTTAAATTGGAAGATTCAGTGCCTCCGAAAATAAAATAAAAAAAGTTTTATGGAATGCATGTCACAATGCCCTTTACCAATGAAATTTGTTTTATAAGGAAAATTTATCCTTCTCCCATATATCATAGGTTCTTTACTTCTATTAAGACAATGGAACACAAATTACAATTATGAAAAGAAAATCATAGTACCCATATTTCTGAGATGTCTATTTAGAGATTATATATGTGGCTTTTTTAAACGCTTAATAATCAATCTAGCTAAAACCTTACATAAAATTTTAATAATAATTTTTGAATCTGATACTAAAGGGGCGTATCATTTATCTCGACTCTTCAATTGGATGTCAGTGGGGTCTTGGTCCAATCATTTAAGATATTAAGTTTTTAATAGACTATCATCATTTTTCAAACTTCAGTTTGTCCCAAGCAATGACAACGAACCTACAGATTGCGTAGCACCCCATTGTCGAGATTATTTCTTTCTATTGTCATTTTTCTTTGTTCTATTTGCACTTTTAATTGGGTTGCATTGTAAGGACTTTTCACCTTCTTAATAATATATAATAATACTTTTATAATATATATATATATATATATATCTTAATTTTGTGTTTCCAAAATTATAAATTATGTCCAACAACTTCTTGTTATTGTTTTTTATTTGTTTTCTATTTAAAAAATGAGCCGTAAGTAATTTAGTCATGTGCATGATTAGTCATTTATAAAATTCCATCAAAATAATTCAATGAGAGTACCAATTGATTCATTCTCAAACTATATATTATTGTTTCAATTAAATAAAATTAATTGTGTATGATAACTGGATGGAAAGTAATTCAGAGTCATTCATTGCAATGTAAATTTTTGCTCCATATATATATATTGAGAGAGAGACTAATTAAGTTTTATAAATTTTAATAAAAGAAATTAATAAGAATGAGAATTCACACAAAACAATCAGGTCGAAAGAAACTTACAGGGACCAAATAAAAATTTGGCTAAACCCGGTTTAAATTATTTAAACATAACTATTTTAAAAGATTATTTATTTGAAATCAAAATCGCCAAATAATTTTATAAAAATCAATAAAATGACACGTGTATAAACGTATTTATACTAGAATTTATGTAAAGGGTTCGTTTTTTGTTACACTCGGGAAAGGGATTTTGCGCAATGTCTTCTGCGGGACGGTTTTAAATTTTGTAAAATAAACAAAGTCTTTCTATTTAAGATTTATTTTTAACAAGGATAGGTTTTGATTGTGTAAATAATTGTACAAAATTATATAAAAGCGTAAATGCGATTGCATTGATATAATATTGAGTTAAAACCCTGTAAATTATAAAAAACAGTGTTAGAATTTAAAAATAAATTTCAAATAAGGGCTTAGCCAAAATAATTGTTTAAGAAATATCCCGAGAATCTTTAAATATCATTTTCTGACCCTTCGAGATTATTTAAAAATGGATTCGGGTTCCAAAATTACAAAAATAACTTTGCATATTAAAAGGTTGAACCAAACAAGCCTCTAGGACCTGAGTGATCTAGACCAAGTCTTGAGAGAATGGGTCAAGGGACCTGAGATCTTGGTTCTGGGTTCGGGATGCTCGGTCCTAAACTTAGGCCGCTAGGTCCTAGGCTTGGGAGGCTCGTTCTTAGGTCTAGTTTATCGGTCTAGGTCCTTAGTCTTAGGGTTAGGTGGTTCTTGGTCCTAGGTGAGGATGGAACTCAGTCCTATGTTAGAAAAATCGGTCCTAAGCTAAAGGTAGTGATCGGTCCTAGGTTAGAAAACTCGGTCGGGTTTCACGCTCCTAGGTCTTGTGTATCAATCATGGGGCTTTTTCCTTCCTCAAGAAGACCTGGTCGTCATCCTCGGTCCTAGCTCAAGAACACTAAGTCCTGACTCATGAACACTAGTCATTGGTCTCGGTTCGGACCGATAATTATCGGTCTTGTTTCTCGATTCCGGTCTTACAGGACTTGGTCCTAGGATCGAGTCTTCTTCATTTAGTATGTAGAAATTATAAGTCTTATAATATTTTATATGTATCATGGAATCGTGTTTTATAAGTTACAGTTATTTCATATGATTTCGAAGAATAAAATCCCTAACATAAATCATGATCATTGAATCTTTACAAAGATCAATTTCTAAAAATATTTTGTAGGTCAAAGCTTGAGATCTTTTTATAAATTAGGTCATTCCAAGGTCAGTTTTTTGTTTTATTAGCTTTGTGATGATGAATATAGTTGAACACTAGCAAAAGAAGAACACCATTACATCATTACAACGATTTTTTAAGAAGGAATTAAAATCTAAAATTTTCAAAAACATAGTTTGATCAAACATGATCAATGTTAAAGTGATTGAGAAATCATCCCAACATGTTCACAAACATGTTTCGCAGCTATTTGAATAAAAAAAATCAAGATTAAAACGGAAGAACATGAATTTTCAAAAATCGAGATATTCAAAGTGATTTTTTGAAATATTTTATTTTGGTTAAAATTGCAGCTATTTTATTTCATTCTCCATTTAAACATTTTAGGCATGAAAGCTTCTTAGGTATCTAATAATTACAATTTACTTAATAAGTAGATAAGGTGACTAATGTTACAAATAAGGAAAGTTTTTCATATTTGTTCTAGACTTTTAACTAACATTATATGAAAATTTATTTGATATATTACAGGTTTAGATATGAAGACAAATATGAAGTTATCATATTGAGGTGTACCGTGAATAGTTTAGTATGTAATTGTACAATTTGTTTGTGATGAATTCATAAATATTTATTATTTTGATTTATTAATTTCATTGTTTGAAACAATTTAATATAGTATTATAAATGGAATAAATTTTGACAACAAAAGAAAAATGGAATTTAAAATAATAAATTGGAAAATGATACATTTAGCGACGGTCTTTTATTCCTGTTGCAAATTTTAGCCACGGTATTTGAATTGTGTCGCTAAAAAATAGCTACGGAAGCAATAGCGTCGCTTGTCAACGGGTGCGAATACTGTCGTTATTGATATTTAGCAACAGTAAATTAATCAGTAGCTACGGTAATTCCCGTCGATACTGATCTGTTTTACACTAGTGCAAACCCAATAAACTCTAATTAACTCTTGTATAATTTATTATAAGTGTAAACTCCACAACTAAAAAATCTCCCACTTGGAGACTAAATTCATCATATCTCGATCAGTAACGACTCTCCATTTAGTGTCTTAATGAAGAAGATCAATTGTAGTTGCACACGACTTCAATTTCTCGTTTGTCACAGCTTTCGTCAGCATATCAGCTAGATATGGGGACCACCGCTCAACTAGTTTTCGATTCCTTGACGATTTATCAACCATATTATTATTGGGTTTCTAATTTTCCTCTAGGGCCACGATTTCAATAATATCTTCTTCAATAACACATCGGTCTTGTTCAATCGGTGTATGCTTAGATGAAAAATCTCTTAAATCAACCATACTAGTCTCTTTTAATTTGTCATCACCATCTAAAGTCTTTCCAAAAATGTCCTTATAAAGAACATGTTCATTGAAGATGATGTTTCTAGTATGAATGATCTTCCAATTTTTATTAAATCTAGAAACGATAACCAAACTCGATATCACCATAACCAATGAAAAACACTTAATAAACTTTGAATAAAGCTTATTTTTATCACATTTATTAACATGATAAACAATCAAACACTTTTAAATAAGAATGGATTACCTTTTTATTGCTCAAGACTTTTTCTAGAATTCTGAATTAATGAGAAATAATGAGTTCCCTGATTATGAAGTAGGCAGTAGTGTTGATAGCGTCTGCCTATAAGGTTGTAGGTAGCCTAACGTGCAATCTCATGCTTCTAGCACTCTCATTCAATGTGCGATTCATTCGTCCATCTATTCCATTCTCTTGAGGTATTCGAGGAACAGACTTCACCATATTAATCTCATTCACAACAAATTACCCTCTAAAATCTGAATTGATGTACTGATCACCTCCGTTGCCGGATCTTAAGAACTTAACCTTTTAATTTGTTTAATTTTCAACTAAAGCCTTCCACTTTTTGAAAACAACAAATAATCAAACTTGTTTTCATAAAGTAAACTCATACTTTTTCTTGTCGAATCATCTATAAAAGTCACGTAGTAGTATGATCCGCCAATAAATGAAACAAGTACAGGTCCCCACACATCAGTGTGTACCAATTCTAGTCTTTCTTTATTGAGCACCTTCCCAATCTTTAAGAAAAAATCACACGTTTCTCTTTACCAAGAACTCAGTTTTCACATAGCGTTTTGGAATCTCATCATTCTTCAAAAGAATTTCATTCTTTTTTCGCGCATATGGCCTAACCTACAATGTCATAGCTCATTATTCTTCGAGTCATTAACTACAACAACAATTGTTTATATGCATATTGAATTCGTGTATAATGTTTCAGTTTTGTGACTTTTAGTAATAACTATTGCTCCTTTAGTCACCTTCCACAAACCATTTCTACAACTGAAAATGTGACATTCCTTATTAAGTTGTGTAATAGAAATTAAATTCCGCATTAAACCTAGAACATGTCTCACCTTATTAATCTTCCAAACATAATTGTTTGTCATCTTCAATTTGATGTCCCTCATTCTAAGAATATTTAATGGCTCACCATCTGCGAGAAAATGTTTCCCATAGTTTCCAGCCACATAATTATCCATTAATTTTTTGTGGGCAGTGATGTGTAAAGATGCTCCCAAGTCCGAAACCAATGAGTCGATCGGGTTATTAACTGACAGAAGGAGTGCATTAGTACCATTTTCTATAACTATGTTCGTTGCATCATTTTTATCATCATAGTTTCTTTTTGGTGCTTTGCAATTCCTCTTCAAGTGACCATGCTTACCATAATTTCAGCAATCAAATGTCCGCCCAGACTTGGACTGACTCCACATGATCCTTGACATAGATATGCTCTTACCTTAGTTGAAATTTTTATCATTACCTCTTCCCTTGGGAGTAAAACTTTTGAACGTTTTACCGGAATTAATTTTACGAACCTCTTCAGCAAGTATACGATCTCTAATTTCAATAAATTTTAGTTTAACATTTTCAACTGAGTTAGTAATTGTTGCCCTCATAGGTTTCCAATTATTTGGTAAATATGCTAATAAAATCAGGGCACTAATTTCGCTCCCAAAATCAATATCTACAGATAGCAATTGATTCACATTTATATTAAATTCGTTTAAATGAGTAGTGACAGAATTACCATCAATCATTCTTAAATTGAAGAGTTATTGTCGAGATTATTTTTTTTCCATTGTCATTTTTCTTTGTTCTACTTGCACTTTTAAATAGATTAATTTGTAATGACTTTTAACTTTTGACTTTTGTAATAATATTTTATTATACTTATGTATATATATAATTAGTCTTTAATTTGGTGTTTTCAATATTATAAATTATGTCCAACAATATTTGTTATAGTGTTCGATTTGTTTTCTATATAAAAAAATAAAATAATGAGCTGTAAGTAACTTAGTCATGTGAATGATTAGTCATTTATAAAATTTCATCAAAATAATTTAACGAGAGTACCAATTGATTCATTCTCAAATCATAATATTTGGATGGAAAGTAATTCAGAGTTATTCATTGCAATGGAAAATTTTGCCCCAATTGGTTTTGATTATGGTGGTATATATATATTTTGTGTGTGGAGACTAATTAAGTTTTATAAATCCTCATTAAAAAAAAAAAAGAATAAGAAAGAGAATTCACACAAAACAATCCGGCCGAAAGAAACTTCCTAGGAGTTAGGTGCGGTAATACATTAATTAGTTATTAGCTTGCCCAACTAGAAAAGGAAAAAGAAAAGAAAATTGATGTATGATAATTAATTGTTTCATACTCCAAGCATGTTGAAATAAATAACAGTTGTTATGTTACCATTAATTTAAAATGAATGACAATATCAATGTTATAAATTGTCAACATTTTGGCTAATTCAGAGTAATTTAGATAAATAAATGACATATATATATATACTTAGTAGGACAGAACTAATATTAATGAGATTTATTCCTAATATTGTTTATATATATATTCTAAGTGATGTTTGGTAGGTTGGTATTTGGTTTTTTAAATAAAATTGAAATAATAAGATATGTCTATAAAACTTGGAGAGAGCATCACATACACCCAAATATTCACGCTAGCCCATCATCATCATCATCATTAATTCTCTCTCTCTATTTTCTCTTGAATAAGCAAAAGCTAGAAATCATCAATCATGAGTAAGAAGCCAGCCAAACAAGTATAAATAATATAACTTATTTTTGATGGATGATCTTATATATATATTATATTTTGAACTGTAAACAAGGTGGTTCTTCTTCTTCTTCTTCTTCAAGCTATTCCACATCCACACACCTGATAGATGGAGAAGGAAAGTTCAATAGGTCGGGGCTAGAGAGCTTGACAGAGAATGCTAAATTATATCAATCTGTCAAATCCTACAAAGTTATCTCGATCATGGGCCCTCAAAGCAGCGGTATATATTCATTTTTATTATTACTATTACTATTACTATTACTATTCTGAGAGATTATATATATTAATATTAATTAATTAATTAATTAATTAATAGGGAAGAGCACGCTGTTGAATCACATGTTCCATACAAATTTCGTTGAGATGGATGCAACCAAAGACAGGCATGTCCCCAAACATGTTTTGTAATTCTTATTTATCCTTAATTAAATAAGCCTGTTTGTTTGTTTGTTTGTTTGTTTGTTTGTTTGCTAGCTAGCTAATTATTGTCTTAAATTAATAAGCAGGTCTCAAACAACGTTGGGTATTTGGTTAGAAAAATGTGTCAATGTTGAACCATGTACTCTTGTCATGGACTTAAAGGGTAACGATGGAACAGAGAGTAGTCATGTAAGTATATATATAATAAATTCACCATTCATCCTCTTTAAGCATCTTAGTTTCCCTTTCTTTTTCTCAAACTATATACTCAATAATACATATAATACTATAATATAAAATTAATTGAATATTGATATCATCTTCATCTTCAGATTGATACATTCTTCGAGAAACAAATCGCACTCTTTGCGCTTGCAGTTTCAGACGTAGTCCTCGTAAACATGTTAGTACTATATAAATTAAACCCTTTGTTACAAAATTTAAACACAACTTAATTAATTTGTCTCTTAATTCATTATAATTAAGGTGGTGTGAAGATGTTGAACGGAAAAATACGACAAATAAATCCTTATTAAGAACTGTTTTTCAGGTAACATCATTTAGGTCTATATATATAAATATATATTATCTCATTTATATTAATAGCGTACTTAATTAATTTATATTATATATACTCATCCAGATCATGTCATGACATGTGCAGGTCATGATGCGCTTCTTCAAGCCTCGTCAAACCACTCTTTTGTTTGTACTGCGAGATAAAACAAAGGTAATTTGAATATATAATTAATTATTTAATTAACTAACAATCAAAATTATATATCATTTAAGTTAAAATATTACGTGGAATGCATGGAATATGATTGCATCATACAGACGCCTTTTACAAAGTTGGAAGAAATCCTAAAGAAAGACACTCTTGAGGTAATTATATATTAAATACATCCCATATTTGTATTTACTTTGTAATTCTATTTTACAATTTTAATTAGTAGCACTTGTTTTCAACACAACTGTACTCAATTTTTTCTTTCATTTGAGCTCCTTTTTTTTTTCTTTTCTTCTTTTTACTAGCTAGCTACTGGTATGTTCGAAATTGTATTAATTTGTTATAGATAGCTAGTGTGATTTAATTAATAAGTTACATACTAGTTACATGCATCCATGCATGCTATGCTATCTCAGATATGGAATTCAATTCTTAAACCGCAATCTCTCGAGGAAACACCCTTCAGCAAATTCTTCAATGTAAGTAGTAGGTTTCCTTGGTTCGGTTATTTTCTTATAAATTTCTCGTTAATTATTAATAAAATTCTCTTTGATAATAATTATATGATTGATGATGGATATTCCAACAACAACAGATTAGTGTTGTGTCACTTTCTAGTTACAAAGAAGAAAATGAAGCATATCTTAAAGAGGTATATATAAACTCGTAATTATTGAAATATAATTTATAAGATGTAAGTTAATTAGAAAGAAAGTAAATAAATATATGGTATTGGTAAAATGAATTAGGTAAGTGAGCTAAAGGAAAAACTAACGAGTGGGGAAATGTCAAGTGATGAGAGCCTTGGATTTTCAATCAGCACCTTCGAACAAATTTGGAAGACTATCAGAGACAATAAGGACCTTAACATTCCACCTCCAACAGTAATTAATATATTTATTTATAATTATTTATAATATTATATAATTATATAATTATATATATATATAACATTATTAATTAGGTGATGTTTTCCAAAGTGCGTTGCGAAGAAATTGCGAGGGAAAAACTTGAAGCTTTCATTGCTAAATACAATGTAAATCAATTGATATTATAAATTATTTTCTGATCATTTGAATTTTTAATATAAATTACATATTTAATTTTGTACATAACAAATATTATTCCTAATTAGGAATGGTGTGAATTAAGTGATGCAAATAGAACTACTAATTCAGTGCCAGGTTTCGGCAACAAGGTTAGCTCACTCATTGATGCTTGTCTATCACAGTAAGTTTATACATTAATTTATTTGTGAAATTAATTTTCAAATTTTTCCTAATTAATTAATAAAATAAACTTTTTTTTTTTTTTTATGATATATACAGATACGACGAAGATGCTCAACTTTACGAAGATGATATAAGAAAAGAGCGACGGAAGATGCTCGTGGACAACTTAATGCTAGTAATTAATTAATTTATTTATTGAATGGTTCATTCATGCAAACTAAATATAATGCAAAATAATTATTAATCATCTTATTTAAAATTAATGAAAATCTCAGAGTATAAAACCAGCCTATTATTCTTCTTTACAAGTTATAATTACGGGAAAGGTAAAGGAATTCAAAGATGCATTTGATAATGATTTGAAATGCGGGAAAAGTTTTTGCGATGCAGTTGATAATTGTATTGACCGATATTCGAGTCTATTGGACAAAGCATTTGAAGGTGCCTAAATAATTAATATATTCTGGCATATCATGAATGTACCAAATTAACACAAATTGTAATCAATGAAGTAACTAAATATTATAATAATACATGCAGATATTAGTATCCCAGAAGGTAATTTGGATTCTTCGCTAGAGAAGAAGAAGTTTATGAATGAAGTATATGCAATTGTTGGGCAAGCCCGAGGAGGAAAAATGAATGATCTGATTCACGAATTATACAAGGAAAAGTTAAGGGATGCAACAAGGGAACCATTGGAGGCCATTCTAGGATACCCGTGGTCTCAAACGTGGCCAAATATAAGAGAACTCCTCGCCACGCAGTCTAAGGAGATTGCCGACGATTACTACCAGGCCATGTCCCGATATGGTGCAGAGCAGGAGACTTCCCTTGACGACATACAAACGCAATTTCAGGGCTACTTAAGACAAATTATCGTTGCAAAAGCAAAGACGGAGGCTCCTAAAGTGACAAATCTTATGCAAGACAGGTCAGCTTAATAATGTTTTTTTTTTTTTCAATTATAATTATAACAACATTAATTTGATATAATAGGTTCATCACAATGTTTCTCCAAGATCCCGATTCTATGCCACGCTCATGGGATGCAGATAACATTGACATCAACAAAATCATTAGGATTGCCAAGACTCAAGTATATATATATCTAAAATTATATATGCACAAATTAATTAATTAATAATTCTCAACCCATGCATGCATTTAACTACTGATCAATCATATATATATATATAGAGCTTAAAGATGCTAGCGGTCATGGCTGCAATCCGCTTAGAATCTGAAAACGGTGATCAAATCGAGGATACACTAAGCATGGCTTTTTTGGGAGACGAAGATGATCATGAACATCCATCTTACGGTGCATTGGCTAGTACCACTTGGAACGGGGTCAGTATTTTATTAATTTTTTTTAAATATATAATTAATCAAATAACGACGTAGCTTAATTATTAACCTTACATGTATAATTACAATCGTGAAATTGAAATTAAAATTGAAATTGAAATATATATGCAGATATCAAAAGAAGACACACTGCTGAGTCCAATCAAATGTGCATCCATGTGGAAGCACTTCTTGACAAAGATAAACCAAATCACCGGTCTAGCCAAGACAACTGTAAAAAAGGCTAAGGCAAGTTTTTCGTTTTCATCTTTTATACGTTCACTCAAATTATACACACTATATATATTTATAATTAAGGATTATATCAAATAATTTCATCATCATTTTCTAGCTATCTTCACATATATATATATATATATATATATATATATATATATATATATATATATATAATTATTATTATTATTTAATATTCGCATATTGCGCGCAGAGAGAAGCACAAGTCAACGACGCTCTGCCATCATCACAGATTAGCATCGTAGCTGCAACAGGTGCTGATGCAAACGCTGTTAATCAGGTTAATAACTATTAATTAAAAATAATGTTTTTCTTATATCAATTTTTAATGTCACACTAACCTCAAATATAAATAAATACGATAACAATATTAATATTACAGATAAATGTTCAAGAAGCTGGAAAATGTGACAAGGCAGTAGCCAAAATGGAAAAGAAAAAGAACAATACAAATAGGAAAACTCAAGATGAAGAAACACAATAAGGGTAATAACAATATACAACAAGATCAAGAAGGAAAGGAATTGCACTTCCAACTATAATATATATATATATATGCCAAACCAATAATAATAATATATGAAATAAAGTGGAATGATTAAAGGTTTGTAATAATAATTGACATTGGTTTCCTATTATTATTAATAGGATTTGTGTGTGGAGAATTGTGGTTCTTTGGAAAGAGCCAATTAATTATATTAATGTTTATTAAGGCTCTTTTTTATGTTATGTTTTGTTTTCGTAGTGTGTTTATACGATTTTATTTTTATTAATGAATCAATAAAAAAAATATTAAGAACTTTTTTTTCCGGATCTAGGTAGATAAATCTACGGAGGTAAATATAAATATATAAATAGCATTCATCCCTTCTTCAAATAAGAGCCCGCTTTCATTGAGAATAAGGTTGCAAATGAGTCAAGCTGCTAGTGACTCGATCGCAAGCTGACTCGTTTAATATTCGAGTCGAGCTCCAACCGACTCGTTTAATATTCGAGTTGAGTTCAAGCTCATATAATATTTCTATTAGATAAGGTTAAATAAAGAAAAAAAAAGAAATAATTAATTAAGAAAAAATATTTTAGTTGATTAAAATGAACTTAGGTGAATAAAAATAAGTTTAATCAATACGACATGGTTTTAATGATGTGATCGTGAACAAAACTAAGTTGTGTAAATGTTTATGCACATATACAACTCAAGAAGCGCAAGCAGACGTCTCTTTTCATCAGACGTGTTGGTATAAAGAAGCGCGAGCAGACGTCTTGGGCTGAAGAAGCACGAACAAACGTCTATCTTCATCAGACGTGTTGGTCTGAAAAAGCGCGAGCAAACGTCTCTCTTCATCAAATGTATTGGTCTGAAGAAGCGCGAGCAGACGTCTCTCTTCATCAGACGTTTTGGGCTGAAGAAACACGAGCAAACGTCTCTTTACATCAGACGTGTTGATATGAAGAAGCGCGAGTATACGTCTCTTCATCAAACGTTTTGGTCTGAAGAAGCGTGAGCATACGTCTCTTCATCAGACGTGTTGGTCTAAAGAAGCGCGACCATGCTTCAGCAGCAGTCTGAAGAAGCGCGAGCAGACGCCTTGCTTCAGCAGAAGTTTAAAAAAGCGCGAGCAAACGCCTTTCATTAGCAGCAATCTGAAGAAGCGCGAGCAGACGCCTTGCTCCAGTAGCAGTCAAAAGAAGCGCGAGCAGACGTCTTGCTTTAGCAGCCGTCTAAAGAAGCGTCTACTTATCTGCATAGCTCATCGGCATAGCGAACAACAGTGTTCGTTATCAGTAGTCTAACAAGTCACTTTAATACGACGAATGTACAACTTCCACGTACATTATTATTCCACTATCCAGTGCAGTACTATCTAATACAACACGTTTCAACAAATATTCTGCGCACTACCAATCTGTTATACCACGATCCAACAAATACATTTTTGTGTACGATCATGTACATTTGGCGTACATCTAACGGAAAGTAACACGTATCCATGAGAAAGATTTGACTGTTGCTATGACTTCAATATAAAAGGTGATTAGAGTACAACGATGATTCTCTGGATTCTCTATGCTCTCTTCCACAATTACGAATTCTGAACGTCTACGCTCTGTGTTTACTCTCTTTCTAAGATTATTTTGTAATTCACTAAGCTAAACTGAGCGATAATTTACTATACTACCTGAGTGTATTTTCAGTATTGTAAGTTGAACAGAATGTTGTATGTTCAATAGAGTGATAGCTAGTAGTTCAGAACATGAAGTTGTTAAGTCTTGTGTTCTGACTAAGTTTGTGTAGGACCTATACAAATCAAAGTCTTCTAGTGAAATCCTTTTGGAAATCGAAGAAAAAGGGTGATGTAGGAATTTTATCTTCGAACATCCATAAAACTCTTGTGTTATTTCATTTCTGCATCTAACCGTCTTGCATCTCCCGCTTCAAATTTAGCAAGCACTTCCACACTTGAATCCGTTCAAGAGTTTGCAACAATTTGTGAAGAATAAAAACAAATTTTAATATCTAACAACACTAAAATCGAATTGAAAGTGATAATTAGCTCAACAATATTCAACCCCCTTCTATTGTTGAAGCCAATCCTAACAAATGGTATTAGAGCGATGTTTTCTATTCTCAATCAAATCAAATATCTATCATTTCTATCCTAAACAAAATCACAATGTTCTCAATGAAAGATTATAACGATTGAAAGATCATAATGCAAGCTCATTTGGCTGCTCAAGATGACGACATGTGGTATGTCATCATTGATGGTCCAATGAAAAATATGAAAATCGGCACAACCACAACTTCAACTGATGGTGCTCCTGAGATGAAGGAGAAACCAAGATTTGAGTGGACCGTTAAAGATAAGAGGAAGGCCGACCTCGATAATGTTCCCAAAGATATTCTTTACAAGACGCTGGAGAATAATATGTTCAGTAAAATCAAGTCATGCTCGAGTGCCAAAGAAATTTGGAAGAAGCTAACTCAGCTATGTGAGGGAAACAACCAAACGAACAAAACAAGCTAATGGTTGCTATATGCTACAGAGAAATTTGAAAATATCAAGATGCGTCCGGGAGAGACGATGGCTGAATTTGATAAAAGATTCAGCAGTATTGTCATTGAACTCTCCACTCTGGAAAAGACATATAAAAATAGAGAGGTTGCAATTAAGGTCATGAGAGCTCTGCCTAGAGAATGAGACATAAAGACGATGGTGATGAGGGAGTTAAAAAATCACAACAAGCTTGAGCTGCACGACATGTTCGCCGATCTGAAAGCCTATTTGTTTAAAATAAACTCAAGGAATGAAGATGATTCATCCACATTTGTAACAAAGGTGTTGGTGATTACTGAAGAGCCATCTCACAATATCTGCGAAGTCGACTAAACAGATCAGCAACGATGCTATGTTACTCTCCGTGAAGAAGTTTGAAAAATTCATGAAGAAGACTCATTCTAACTCAAACTCTAATAATAGTAATTATAAGAATGAATCCAAAGCTAACTTGAAGTGCTTTAATTGTGATAAACCAGGTCACTTCAATGTGGATTTCAGAAATCCAAAGAGAGATGACAAGAAGCATCATGATAAGAAGAATAAGAAGGATCAAAAAGCTCTCCTAATAGACTCTTTTAATGAACTAAATTTTAAAAAAAACTAATAGCACATCTTTATCTTAGAACACTAAACAAGAAGTTTTGAAAATAACTAAGCTCTCATCTAAGAATGAGAAGCTCAAGGAAACGATTCAAACTCTTATTACTGAAAACCTAAGATTAAACTATGTGGTTAGTTCCTAGAAAAAATCTAAAGATGCCGTCAGTCTACTAATTCGTCAGCAAAGGCCTGCCGGATACAAATCCAGTCTATGATTTGTTAATGACAACCTAGATGAGTCCAACAAAAAGTTGAACCCAGTAAAAAGAGAGCTTAAATCTATAAGCTGTCAAGGGACATTTAACTGAAAGTGGAACTAATCACATATGTGACGATTTAACTTTAAAGGATGAGATTAAATATGTAAAGACAACTTCAAGCCGACTGAAACCCAAAAAGAGGGCAGCCAGCAGGTCTGGCAAACAAAAACTTGATAGAAAGTCAAGAAGTTTTCATCAAAAACCATCATCTAAAGTTAAGGGATCATCTCCTGGCAGGAAGACGTCTGTTGAGCCTATATCATACGCACTACTAACAACTCAAAATGGGAGATCCATAAAAATAACCCAAATATGGATCCCCAAGGGACTAATCAACCATGCACCCAAGTGAATATGGGTACCAAAGCTGTAAATATGTATATTTGTAAGTAATTCAGGACAGCTGCATGGAGGAGTCGGTTTGGTATATGGAGGTCTGGCTATACTGTAGATTTTTAAAAACATGCATGGCATGTTAAAGATCAGTAAGGGAATACCCTGTTAACAGGGAGTAGAGTATGAAATTATTATAAGATGAACTGGAAGTATAAGACTTCTGATCATGTTTGCATGATTACTAAAAATGATCAAAACTGTTATGGCATAAGAGACTAAATCATCTTAATTTTAAAACCATTAATAATATTTGCTCAAAAGATTTAGTAAGTGGTTTACCTAAGTTAAAGTTTTCTAAAGATAATGCATGTCATGTGTGTTAGATGGGCAAACATGTCAGATCAACTTTTAAAAACAAAGGGAATACTCAATCCGACAAGTGTTTGGAATTATTGCACATTGATCTGTTTGGTCCTATTATAGTAATCAGTTTAGGGAAATGAGATATACCCTTGTCATTATTGATGATTATTGTAGATTTACTTGGGTTATATTTTAGCATCTAAAGATCAACATGTTGAAAATTTGATTAAAATCCTTAGAAGATTACAAAATAAAAAATCTTTAAGTATCATAAAGATTAGAAGTGATAGAGGAACTGAGTTTACAGACATCTGTCATCTTTCCTTGAGGAATCTAGTATTAGACAAGAGTTGTCTAGGGCTAGAACTCCACAGCAAAATAACATTGTTGGAAGGGAAGATAACACTAAAAGAAGAAGTGAGATCTATACTAGCTGATTCTGGTGTTTCTCAAAAACTTTGGGCAGAAGCCATAAACACTACATGATATACTCAATATAGATCAATGATTAATAAACGTTTTAATAAAATATCTTATGAAATCTTTTATGGTAAAGTTCCTAAAATTTCATATTTTAGGATATTTGAATGTAAGTGTTTTATTCATAATAATGGAAAAAATCATTTGACTGCTTTTGATGCTAAAGTTGTTGCTGACATAATGTTAGGCTACTCTTTAGTTAGCAAAACTTATAGAGTGTTTAATAAATTAACTCTAACTGTTGAAGAATCTACCCATATTATTTTTGATGAATCTATTAAAAGTAATTTTAACGAAATTATTGAAGTTACTAACATATTGGAAGCTGTTAATATTCAATCTGATAATGACGATGAAGTTTAGGTCATCAGAAATAACTCGTCCGGTCAGCCAGCTGAACCTCTTGATGATCAACCAAATAACCAGACTATAAGTCAACAGGTTGTTGACAGTCTGGATGTTACGGAGCGAGTTGACTAGACGACTGATCCTTTAGGACTAAACCTCAGATGGAACAGAAATCACCCACCTGAACTAATCATAGGTAATCCTAATGCACCTCTTATGACCAGACACTAATTAATAGATGAACTTGCAAACTCTACTTTAATCTCTCTAATTGAGCCTAAGAAAATAGATGAAGCATTTCTTGATCCAGATTGGATCAATGTTATGCAAGAAAAGTTAATTAATTTGAAAGAAACAAAGTGTGGTATCTAACTCCAAGACCGAATGATCAATCAGTTATTGGAACTAGATGATTTTTAGATACAAGCTTAGTGAAGATGGCTTAGTTGTTAGAAAAAAGTCAGATTAGTAGCTCAAGGCTATAGACAGGAGGAAGGAATTGACTTTGAGCAGTCATTCGCCCGTGTAGCTAACTTGAAGCTATTCGAATCTTCCTAGCTTATGCAGTTTTTAAAAATTTTAAAGTATATCAAATGGATGTTAATAGTGCATTTCTTAATGGACTATTAAATGAAGATGTTTATATTGAACAACTGCCTGACTTTTAAAATCATTCTCTTCCTAATCATGTTTTCAAATTAGATAAATCTTTATATGGTCTTAAACAAGCACTTAGAGCTTGGTATGACACCTTGACTAAATTTTTGTTTGATCATGATTTTGTTATTGGCACAGTAGATAAAACACTTTTCAGATTTCTTAAGATTCACATATATTGTTTGTTCAAATCTATGTGGATGATATCATATTTGGGTCAACTAACCCCAAATTATGTGAAAAGTTTTCTAAGTTGATGAATGATAAATTTGATATGAGCATGATGGGTGAGCTGACGTTCTTCCTTGGTCTTCAAGTTCGTCAACTTGAAAATGACATCTTAATCAATCAAGCGAAGTATACTAGGGAATTGCTGAATTAGTTCGGCATGAAGAATTGTTTAGCTGCCTCTACACCCATGCACTTATCAAGCAAGCTGGATAAGGATGAAGGTGGTTAGGATGTCGACATCACTTCCTACCGAGGAATCATAGGATCTCTACTATATCTAACTTGTTGTCGGCATCTGTGGAAGATTCCATGCTAATCCTAAACAATCTCATTACATAGCTGCTAAGAGTATTTTGAAATATCTAAAGGGAACTCAAAATGCTAGATTTTAGTATCCAAAGGATTATAGTTTCAAATTAATTAGTTATTCTAATGAAGACTATGCAGGTTGTAACATCGATCGGAAGAACACTAGTGGAACGTGTCAGTTCCTTGGTGATCGTTTAATCTCTTGGTTTAGCAAGAAGCATACGTCTATCACCACGTCTACAACAAAAGAATAATATCTTGTGGCAGGCAGCTACTTCTCTCAATTGCTGTGGGTTCAACATCAATTGAGAGATTTTGGCATCCAAGTAGACGAGTCTCCTATCTTTTGTGACAACACCGGCGCTATCACGATCACATATAATACGGTGTTGCACTCTCGGACAAAGCATATCGACATCCGACAACATTTCATCCGGGATTATGTTGCTCATGAGCATATTCAACTAGAATATGTACGAACGAATCAACAAGTGACTAACATCTTCACGAAGTCACTTCCCGAGACTAAGTTTTCTTTCTTTAGAAATATTTTGGGTCTTTTATATCTAAATTAATGTAATTTAGTATGCACAAATGATAGATAAATTAGACCGGTTAAAATAAGAACTTAACAAAAACAAATTTCCTGTGCAGGAATGGTCAAGAATCCGACCGGTCAAGAATCTAACCGATCAAGTAATCAAACCGGTTAGAAGAAGAAGCAAAGGATGTATCCAAAACCGGAAGTTATCTGGTTAACTTGAAGCTATGAACAACCGGTAGACATCCTAAACCGAAATGCAGTATCCAACCGAAAAACCGACGAAGAAACTACTTAAAAAAAGAAGTCAAGATTATCAAACTAAGTACAATCTACAAATTGGTACAAATGAACATTTTGAGCATCTGCGGAAGATGATACCAAAGGAACAGACTGTGACATTGACATATCCATACAAGTCTGATGATACTCTAAAGGCTGCAGAAGATTACCTGAAGAAACAGTTACCATTTTGGTACAAATCAATGGTGCAGTTATTCAGATGCAGGTAACTGGCCAACCGATAGTTGCCATATTAAGTAAAAGAAAAATGAAGCCGGTCTGCTCCATGCCTTGGAAGCTTAAACCGCAATTAATGCAATGTTGAACCTCTGCTCAACCAATTAGATTCAAGGATTACCCTGAAGGTATCCGTTGAAGAAATGCGACCGTTGACACATTTCACCTATAAAAGAAGGAGCTGGAGAGGAGTAAATGCAGTTCTAGTAGTTCTAGCAGTTACAAGAGTTCCAAGAAGTGACAACAGTTCTAACAATTAAGAGCGCCAACAACCCAAGTTACAAGTTACAAGTTGTGTTTATCTCTCTACAAGATTAAAAGCTTAAGTGTGCTTTTGAAGTGTGATTACAATTTCTGTAAGAATTGTAAGAGTGTTTATCGAGCAGTAAATAAGTCTCGATTGTGTAGTGTGGTTGAGTATTCCTTAGTGAATATCCTTCTCGCAGTTTGAGAAGAAGGGGTGACGTAGGAGTTTTATCTCCGAACATCCATAAAAACATGTGTCTTGTTCTTTACTTTCTGTCGGTTCCGCTTTCTAACCGACTCGTACTGTCCCAACCGACTTACATCATTCTAACCGACTCACTAAACCTCAAACCAACTTTCTCCAAACTCTAACTATATTCATCTTGTGTGTGTTGCTTCAACCTGAAACAAACTACTTCCGCACTTGAACTCGGTTCAAGGGTTTGTGACAGTTTGTGTAGTATTGAAACCCGGTGTTAATCTCTAACCGGATTAGCGCCAACCGTTGAGTGTTGTCAGAAAGAGTAAACCGGCTAGACCCCGGTTCACCATCGTCGATCTAGATCCTAACAATTGGTATCAGAGCAGTTAGTTTCAATACTCAAGCAACCCGAAGCAAGTAAGCATGACTTTCGAGAAGCCTCCAATGCTAGAAGGTGATGATTTGGCCTAATCACTATGGATGATATGCATGCACTTGCACCTAATCACTATGGATGATGAGATGTTGTTCATCCTGTCTGAAGGACCGATAAAGATCGATAAAGATAGAAATGATTGGACAGTTGAGGATAAGAGGAGAAACAATCTGAATAATCACGCCAAAAGCCATATCTTCAAAGGTTTGGAAATAAACATCTTCTATAAGGTCAGAGATTGCAAAACCTCAAAGGAAGTATGGGAAATGAAAGAACCAAGGAAAACAAGATAATGGTGGCTACCCAGAAGTTTGAAAACATCAAGATGAAGCCAGGAGAAACCATGAGGGAGTACAGTGACCGGTTTACAAATGTGGTAAATGAGCTATCAACTCTTGGAAAGAAGTATGATAACAAGGAAACAATCATCAAAGCTTTAAGATCTCTTCTGAGTGCATGAGACATAAAGACGATGGTGATGAGAGAGTCAAACTGCCTAAACAAGATGAAGCTACATGATGTATTCGAAGATCTAAAGGCATATTAGTTTGAAATGAGATTCAGGATCGAAGATAAAGCATCAGCCTCAACCGCTACTAAGGCATTAGTCACATCTATAGAACCTATAACTGCTGCACCGATCAAATCCGCTGAACAATTCACTGAGGATGCAATGGCAATGCTTGCACAGAAGTTTGGCAAATTCATGAAGAAAAGCCAACCGACAAACAACAACTATAACTACGATGATAAATCTAATGTTAGATGTTATAATTGCAACTGTTTGGGACATTTCAGGTGGGAATGCAGAAAACCAAGACGGGATGACCGGAAGCCGGATGATCAAAACCAAAGAAACAACTACTCACAAACCGGTGAAGGGAGGGAAATTCAGAAAGCACTGATAGCCGATGATGGAGGAAGTCTATGGGCTCACAGTGACAGCGCTGATGAACTCTCTTGTCTCATGGCAAACGAAGAACAGGTATTTGATTTTTCTTGTGAAGAATTTACTAAAGATGATTTAGTTAATGCACTAAATGACATGGTAGTAGAGTATAAAAATCTATTAACCTTAGTACCAACCCGACTCAACTTTAGAACCGACCCTATTGCACTACCCCGGTCCCCCAATCTTGAAACCGATAGTACTCAACCTGATGAAATCATAGAAATCGAGGCAGTACCTGAACTATCCTCTGAGACTGAACAGCTCAAGGAGTTAGTTCAAAAGTTGACCGAAGAGGAAGATGCATGAACTAGGTATCGAATAGCCGCATGGAAAAGATCCAGTGAATCGGTGACCCAGATGTCTAAATATCAAAGACATCCCAAATGCAAATTTGGTCTTGGATACGAAGACAACAGATCCGCCAACCGGAACCGTTTCAACGAGATGAAACTCACAAAAGACAATCTTCCCTTTATATGTTTTGTCAAGAGCTCTTCAACCGACAATGAGGAACAACGTGACTCAAAACCGGAAAAAGAAATAATATATGTAAGTCCAACTGACTCGGAAAAATGGGTTCATCTTGAGAGAAGGAAAGATAACTGGCCAACATGTAAACAAACCGATCCACGATCACATAGAATAAACCAAAAGCCACTACAAAATAAGGCACTTTTAGGACAACAAAAAGATGTCAAGCCAAGCACAGGAAAAAGAATTAGAACCATTACCGGGAAAGTCATCCGACTTATTAAAGTCTGGATACCCAAAGGACTAATCAACCCTGGACCCAAGTAAATGTGGGTACCAAATAGTTGTAAATATGTGTATTTTACAGGTTATGAAGCAACGACTAGGAAATTCTGAGTGGTACCTGGACAACGGTTGTTCCAGACATATGACCGGAAATAACAACCTTCTGACCGACATCAAAGTAGAAACCGGTGCAATGATAGTCTTTTGTGACAACTCAAGAGGTAGAACTGTAGGCAAGGGTAAGATTGTCCATGGTAATTTAACAATTAACAATGTACTCCTAGTTGAAAATCTACATTTTAACCTGCTTAGTATTAGTCAGATGTGTGATGCTGGATATACTGTAGAATTTCTTAGACATGCATGCTTAGTTAAAAACTCTCAGGGTAGTACACTACTAACCGGAAATAGGTTAGGAAATATATACAAGGTAGATTGGAAAAATGAAGTGGAGCATCCTGTTTGCATGGTAGCTAAAACTGATCAAACCTGGCTATGGCATAAAAGGTTAAACCATCTAAACCTCAAAATCTTAAACTATATCCGCAATAAAAAGTTAGTTGAATGAATTCCTGATATAATATTTAATAAGGATAAGGTGTGCTCAGCATGTCAAATGGGTTAACAAACTAAATCAACCTTTAAGAGTAAATGACACATTCAGTCTAACCGATGTTTGGACCTTCTTCACATGGATTTATTTGGACCGATTAAGGTCACCGGCCTAGGTGGTATGCATTACACTATGGTTGTTATTGATGATTATTCTAGATATACATGGGTCACATTTTTAGCATCTAAAAGTGAAACCGCATCCAATTTAATTACACTGCTTAAGCGTTTACAAAATGAAAAATCAACACGTATAAATAACATTAGGAGTGATAGAAGAACCGAATTTACAAATAGCACTCTAAATGCATTTCTTGATGAATCCGGCATTAGACACGAGTTGTCCAATGCCAGAACTCCTCAATAGAACGGACTAGATGAGAGAAGAAACCGAACTCTCAAGAAAGCCGCAAGGTCTATGATAGCCGACTCAGGTGTTGCTCAGAAATTTTAAGCTAAAGCTATCAATACTTCATGTTATACACAAAACTGGTCTTTGATTAACAAATTTCACAATAAAACACCATACGAAGTATATTTTGATAGAATTCCTAACATTCGGTATCTTAAAATTTTCGGTTGTAAATGTTACATTCACATTAATTGCAAAAACTACTTATCTGCTTTTGATGCAAAATCCGATATTGGGATAATGCTAGGATACTCAGCGATTAGTAAAGCATATAGAGTATATAATACTAGAACTTTAACCGTGGAAGAATCTCTTCATGTTGTATTCGATGAATCAGTTGAAAGTAACACTGCGTCATCCTTTGATCTACACAACAGATTGGAAAATCATAATATCCACTCTGATAGTGAAGATAAGATTCCGATTTTCAGGCGGTTTGTCCATGACCAAATGGGTGTTGTTGAAACCCAGCCGGATCAAGCTGCCACACAGTAGGAAGTTGACACCTCGATTCAAATTGAGGAAATCGGTCGGTCTGACACTATTGCTCAGCCTACCGATATGTCTAGCCTTGATCAAACAAATGGTAATTTTGTAGCCATTCATAAACCGAATCTCGAAAGGAACACAAATCATCCTCCTGATCTTATTATAGGTGACCCTTCAAAACCCATCCAAACTAGGCGACAAAAACTGGAGGAATACTTTAATTCCGCTTTCATATCTCAGATTGAGCCGAAAAAGGTGGATGAAGCATTGTTGGATCCGGATTGGATCTTAGCAATGCAAGAAGAGTTAAACCAGTTTGAGAGTAATAAAGTCTGGTATCTAGTCCTTAGACCGAAAGATCAACCGGTCATAAGAACAAGATGGGTATTCAGAAATAAACTCAATGAAGACGGTTTGGTTACGAGGAACAAAGCTAGTTTAGTGGCACAAGGATACAAATAGGAAGAAGATATTGATTTTGAAGAATCATTTGCTCCTGTAGCTAGAATTGAAGCCATTATAATTTTTCTAGCCTTTGCTGCTTTCAAAAATTTTTAATTATTCCAATTGGATGTTAAAAGTGCATTTTTAAATGGTGACCTACGTGAAGAAGTATACGTTGAACAACCACCCGTTTTAAAAATGCTGACCTGACTAATCATGTATATCGTCTTAATAAAGCCCTTTACGGTTTAAAACAAGCTCCTAGAGCTTGGTATGATACATTAACCGCATTTCTGATACATCATGACTTCACCATAGTTTTAGTGGATAAAACCCTATTTAAATTTGAGAAAAAGGAACACAAATGACTTGTTCAAATATATGTAGATGATATCATTTTCGGATCAACCGATCCTAAGCTATGTGATAAATTCTCAACCCTGATGACTAACAAATTTGAAATAAGTATGATGGAAGAATTAAGCTTCTTCCTAGGTCTTCAGGTTAGACAATTGGAAGGAGGAACTTTTATCAATCAGTCCAAATATACAAAGGAACTTTTAAAGAAATTTGGGATGGAAACATGTCCTCTACCGCCACTCCAATGAGCTCATCAATCAAGCTAGATAAAGATGATGACGGTCAAGGAGTAGACCTGACAGCCTATCGTGGAATCATCAGTTCACTTCTGTACCTTACAGCAAGTAGACCAGACATATTATTTGCGGTTGGAGTGTGTGGAAGATTCCAGGCTAATCCCAAACAGTCTCACTATACAACTGCCAAACGAATCCTGAAGTACCTAAAGGGAACTCCTGAAGTCGGATTATGGTATCTAAAGGACTCAAGTTTTACCTCAAAAGCTATTCTGATGCAGACTATGCAGGATGTAAAGTTGATAGAAAAAGTACCAGCGGAACATGCCAATTCTTAGGTGATCGGCTTGTTTCATGGCACAACAAGAAGCAAACGTCGGTTGCTACATCAACCGCAGAAGCTGAATATCTGGAAGCCGGAAGTTGTTGTTCACAACTTCTATGGATTCAACAGCAACTGAAGGACTTTGGTGTCATCGCCGAACAGTCTCCAATTTTCTGTGACAACACAAGTGCCATAGCAATCACATACAATCCGGTTTTACACTCTAGAACCAAGCACATCGACATAAGGCATCATTTCATCCGAGAACATGTCATGCAGAAGCACATCCGGTTGGAATATGTATCAACTGATCAACAAGTAGCCGATATCTTCACAAAGCCTCTGCAGGAAACTAAGTTTTCTTTATTCAGAAACATCCTCGATCTAACCGATATAAATCAACTCATTTCTTAAAACCTTAACCTCTAAAGGGAAAAATCGGTTCGGACAGACAAAACCAGTAGTTCTTCCTAAGATGTCGGAAACCGAATTTATCATCGTATTTATTGAAAAACCGCTTTGTCTATCAGTTATAGTAAACCGACCAGTTACTTAGTACCTACACTAATTAACTGCATCGGGACCAATGACTGAAAACCAACCGGTTTGAATATATTATACTTTGGAATATTTGGCTTCCAACAAAAATGGAACAATTGTCCATGTTTGGACGTATCTGTTCTGAAATAAATTCCTTTTCAGAACAAAGAAGTCAATCCTCAAAAGACGTGAAGATATAATATCTATCATTGTCCAGGCCTATGTCTCACACCCTTAGGCTACAAACACACCTAATTCATGCAAAATATTTTATCCTACGGATAATAAACTAAATTACCTGCTACCCTCTGGATAATACTACTCATCTATATCACCCTCCAACTAATATATAAGATAGATGAGTATCAAACAAATATTCACACCCTCAACCTCTCATCCTTTTAAGGCAAAAAAGTCTCAGTTGCAGAACATTCTTCAACTTGAGTTTGACGCAGTACAAGGCACAAAACACTACAAAATCTTTAAAATGATCAAGTCCTTGGAAAGTACCAGTCTTCGATACTTTCTAGATGAAAAACATATCATATTTCCTGAAACCGTGAACGAATTCTTTCACAATGCCAGAGTTTTTCGTGACACTCCATTTTTAGACACTCTTATTCAGTCAAGGGTAAGAGGAACGGTTTTCGACTTCACCGAGCGAGACTTCGCTCGGTGCTTCGATCTTTCCAAGGAAGGTCTTACAAACCTGTCCGTTTCGGCTGAACAGAAAGCCGAAATATGTCTGGAATTTTCCCGTTCCAACCCTCCGGTCGATGATCATGGTGCACGATCATCGTTGAGGGCCGAATATCAGATCCTCAACGACATCATTGGTAAGTCCATCCTGGGAAAGGATGTCACCAATACCTACTGTACCACAATCTTTAACATCATGACCGCCATAACAACCGATACTCCGGTAAACTGGTCTAGGTTGCTGTTTGACAACCTAATCTGGTTGATCAATACCTGACACATCGGTTTTATTCCTCAAATAAGTTCTCTAATCATCGAACTCGGGGTTCCACTCTGTCCGGGCAAAGGGCTGCATCAATCCCAGGTTTTGACAAGGGATTCCGCGGATTCCTTCTATGAGCGGTTTGAGAAAGCATGGAAGAAAAAGCAAAGAAACATCACCTCCTCTGGTCACTAAAGAATCACTCCTTCGGACAACTGGTCATTTTGCTTCACGCACCGGTTGTATCTATATCTATTTTAATCGGTTATGGCTTCCTTTTGGTCTACTGTATTTCATCTTTTTCTTAATGAAAATCTAATACTTTTGAATTCTAACTGCATGGGAAACTACACAAACTTAGTTGGTTTCCAACTAGATTCTCAACCTCGTAACCGGTCAAAATCACCACTTCCCAAGACGTTTTGAAAACATAAATATTCCAAAGCATTAATGAGACAAAATATAATCTAAATCTTAAATGCACTTACGCTACCTCTCATTTCCAATCTATTTAAGATGCCTCTCACTCTCATTCCAATACATTCCAAGACAACATTCTACATCTCTAAGCAAATCTGAAAAATATCTCACTCCATCCTCCGAAACTATTTGTGCGTCGATTTTGATTCAGTGCTATCCCTTGAGAACGATGAAACAAGGGAATTACTCTTTGAATCCTTAGTTGATATCGGCGTCCGCGAATTCCTAGAGGAATCCGGACCTCTCTTTCTTCCAGAGGTACTGGAGTTCCTTTCCAATGCAACTATACATAACGGTGTCATAGTCTCTACTGTAAACACCAATATCATCATTCTCTCGGAAAACTTATTCGCCGGGATGTTCAACCTCCCAACCGAGGGGTTTTCGGAATTTCCACCACGGGTGAGCAGTACATTTGATGAATACGCTGAAATGTTTTCCACCACCGAAACACTGGTTCAAAACCACGGGCTTAAAGCCCACCTTGCTCCCCACATTCAACTCTTGCATGAGATCATCAACCGGTCGATCATCTGTCAGACCCCCAACCAAAACTACTCCATAAAAACCTTTGACATGATGACCTATATCATCAACTCAACCTCCATCAATTGGGCATCGGTTATTTTTAATAACCTAAAGACTATGGTTGAGACGAAGAAACGGTTCGGCTATGCTCCTCATTTGAGCCGGGTCGTTCGAGCCTTCATTCCAAACCTTGGACCAGGTACACCGGTGAATCCTTCAAATGTCCTCACCAAGGAAGCAGTGGAAGAAAAAATATCTAGGATGTTTTAGGTTCTAAGTCGGTTAATGTTTTATCTTTCTTGTATGTGTAACCGATCTCCATATCGGTTCTATCATTATCATGTCTGTTTTATCTTTAATCAAATATCAGTTTAAAATACAAGGATCAAATATCGGTTTAAATTCTCCACCGGTTAATTTGTTTACCGCTTCATTAATTAATGGTTAAAATGTCTACCGCTTTAATCACTTTCCGCCAAAAGGGATTGCCGCCCAAAGTTTACCGCCAACTCGTTTTGGAAGGAAAATTTTGGCGCCTTTTCTTGATGTGACGGTTCGCGTCGGTTGACATTCCAGGCCGCTGCCTATAAATAACTTCATTTGTCTTCTTATTATTCTCTTCCGCGAATATACTTTCTCTCTCTAGCAATCACCTAATCTTCCAAGCTTTCAATATTTCCAACTCCAAATCTTTCTAATCAAAATGGGTCGTGATTCTGCACTTTTCAACCACATTTTCAAGTAGACTTCGAAGATATTCGAACCAACGGTTCGACGGAGGCTAAACAAGTGCTGGAACTCATAATTGCCTCGGGGCTGGAGCATTTCCTAGGTGGACCGTTCGTCATGTATCAAGACGCGGTCAAGGAGTTTTTCCAAACCGCCGTACTCAATGAAGAAACCATATCCGCAACGGTTGGTAGAAAACCGTTTCAGGTTACCAAGGAATCAATTGCTGAAGCTCTCTGCCTACCGACAGAAGGTTGTGACTTCACTGAGGACATGGACGAAAACGAACTTCTTGCGGTTCGTTGTGCTGTATCGGACTCTAACTAACCATTAGTGGTGTCCGGTAAGAAATTAGACCTGAAACTGGAGTACAGGCCACTTTGTGAAATTATCTCAAAGTCGGTCCAAGGAAGAAGAGGCAACTACGACAGCCTAACCAGCTCGAAGATTGAGATGTTGGCCGGTATGGTTAGAGGTATTCAAATTAACTGAGCCAAGGTCGTTTTCTCCAACCTCTGTGAGATGGTGGATCCGACCTCAAAACGTTCTCAAGGATATGTCGTTCCGCTCGGCAAGCTGATGTGCTACTCCAATATCGAAACCGGCCCAGGTGTCCTTATCCCTCACAGCAAAATAATAAAGTCTATCCACTTTTTGAGAACAGCGGTTCGACCGAGCAGAGAGAAGGACTCAACCGCTAAACAACCATCCACCCAATCTAAGAAATCACAGCCTAGGAGGAAGAAGGCTCTGAAGGCAGAACAATCCGGAAGCAAAACGGCTCCCCATACGGGTCGGCAAATATTCAAACCGACATTCCGAATCCGGAGGACTCCGGATCTAGCTCTAGTCGCACCAACTCCAACGACACCGAGAAGAATCGGTCAAACAAAGGAAAAGGGAAGGTTGTCAATGAGGAAAATCGGGCCACAAATCTTGATGATGAATCCGGTCCAGTCAGTCGTCAATCGGAGGCATCCGAAACCGCAGACGACGACATTTAACAATTAGTAGAGGCACTTGTCTCCCAAATAATATAGCAACTCTTCAAGCAGGCTCATGTTGTGAGCAATGTTTACTATCAGTGGGCTCTTCAACAAGAGAAAGTCGGTTATGCCGACATGTTACCAAAGTATCCCGCTCATCATAAATGGGAAAAAACTATTAGAAATGGAGAGGTCAGTGTTCAAACTGACGAAAACAAAGAGCGTTGTCACCGCTCTCAGAAGAGGAAGGATGGTTGAAACGCACGCCCGGTTAAAAGAAGTCACCGGCCACGTCCTTCACCTTCATGAACAGAATGTCCCTCTAGAGGATAAAAATCAACTTGATGTAATAGTGTTGGAGATGTTAAAGGCTAAGGAACAAGAGTTGACCGATGAGATGACGCGGTTGGAATCGGAAGCCGGTCATCAAGAAGCCTCGCACTTTTTAAGATCTCATCTTGACGATGATGGAGGATCCAAATCCAATGGCGGTCCTCATCCGGACGAGGCCGAGAATGCCCCTCCTCCACCGGATTCCACGGTCAATATACTTGAAACCGATATGGGTAATCTGCTCCCCGATCAGCCCGGGTCCCCACAAACCGATAAATCGTCGGCGCCTGTATTAACCGAGGACCACGTCAAGGGATACATCGAGAAATTTTGCCAAGATGCCATCATTCCGTGGCAGTCTAAAATGAAAGAAAGGGTGAAGAAATCACACCGGTTGGTTAAGTCTACCGGTGAAATGCTCAACTCTACGATCCAACGGCTTACAGTCGTTGAAGAGAATTACGCCCTAACCGACCAACTGATCAGTTCAACGACACACAGAACTACAACTCTTGAGGACGGTCTTGCTCAAACCGACCAGCGACTCGGTTCAACAGATCAAAGGTTAGCGACTCTTTAAGAGGGTCACAACCATACCGCTCAAGAACTTACGTCAACGGATCAAAGGTTGGCATCTCTTGAAGAGGGTCATTATCAATCCGGTATCCAGGCCGGTTCGATACTCCAAAGAATGATAGTGCTTGAAGAAAAACATGCCCAGACCGAAGCCGCGCTACAAGCGGTCTCCGAACAGCTTGCGGACAAGCTAGCGGCCGACGAGGAACTTGAGAAAGCGAATGAGATCGCGACCCAACAACTCCAAGAAGCTGAGAACGAGAACATGCGGATACTGAAGGAAAGGGAACAGGTGGATGCGAGCCTGGCCCAACACGTTCAGGTAGTAGAAAATGCCGCACCGGAACAGGCGGTACAAGTGAATGAGGACGCGGCTCGACTAATCAAACAACAGTTGATAGAAGAGGAAATATAAGAGAGAAATAAACTCTCTAATCCGGCTGCTCCCTCAACAGGACCGGTTACCAAGAAGAGAAAGGCCACCAAGAAGACATCGGCTAAACGGACTCAACAGCTGTCGGTTGAGATTGCTGAATCGACCAATGCTCCTCCGATCAACCAGGATTCACCATAAGTAATAGAAGTTGAGGACGAGGCTATACCGCTAAAGAAGAGAGTGCGGTGCGCAAATGTGCTACCACTTAGATCGGTTGCTCCACCAGCACAAGCTCCACCAATCACCGGCACCTCTGGCGGTCAAGCATCCTCCTCCGGACTCGGCATCGATCATTGCAATCAGGGAAAGGGATGATGGCTCAATATCTCAAGAGATATATGCCTAAAGACGAAAAGAATAGGGAATAGATTTTTAATTATTTGTTATTTATGTCAACTTTATAATATTTCCTTTTTTACTATATATAAAATATTTTTGGAAACCAGTCTACTTCTTTATTCCTTACATAGTTTTGAATATTTTAAATAAAATAATCAAAAAGGTAGAAATTGATAAGATAAAATTTTCTTTAAAGATAAAAACTCTCTCAAATTTATCTAAGACAAAAACTTTCTAAAATTTTTCTAAAATTTTTCTAAACCTCTTTCAAAAATCCGGCCAAACAAATTTTTAAAACAACCGGCCTACCTCTTACTACATACATGATTTTGAAAATTTTAAATAAAATAATTAAAAAGGGAGAAATTGTTAGATAAATTAGACCGGTTAAAATAAGAACTTAACAAAAATAAATTTCCTGTGCAGGAACGGTCAAGAATCCGACCGGTCAAGAATCTAACCGATCAAGTAATCAAACCGGTTAGAAGAAGAAGCAAAGGATGTATCCAAAACCGGAAGTTATCCGGTTAACCTGAAGCTATGAACAACCGGTAGACATGCTAAACCAAAATGCAATATCCAACCAAAAAACCGACGAAGAAACTACTTAAAGAAAGAAGTCAAGATTATCAAACTAAGTACAATATACAAATTGGTGCAAACAAACACTTTGAGCATCTGCGGAAGATGATACTAAAGGAACAGACTGTGACATTTCCATATCCATACAAGTCTGATGATACTCTGAAGGCTGCAGAAGATTGCCTGAAAAAACAGTTACCATTTTGGTACAAATTAAAGGTACAGTTCTCCAGATGCAGGTAACTAGCCAACCAGCAATTGCCATATTAAGTAAAAGACAAATGAAGCCGGTCTGCTCCATGCCTTGGAAGCTTAAACCGCAATTAATACAATGTTGAACCTCTGCTCAACCAATCATATTCAAGGATTACCCTGAAGGTATCCATTGAAGAAATGTGACCGTTGGCACATTTCACCTATAAAAGGAGCTGAAGAGGAGTAAATGCAGTTCTAGTAGTTCTAGCAGTTACAAGAGTTCCAAGAAGTGACAACAGTTCAACAATTAAGAGACAACAATTAAGAGCGCCAACAACCCAAGTTACAAGATACAAGTTGTGTTTATCTCTCTATAAGATTAAAAGCTTAAGTGTGCTTTAGAAGTGTGATTACAATTTCTGTAAGAATTGTACGAGTGTTTATCGAGCAGTAAATAAGTCTCGATTGTGTAGTGTGGTTGATTATTCCTTAGTGAATATCCTTCTCGCGGTTTGAGAAGAAGGGGTGACGTAGGAGTTTTATCTCTGAATATCCATAAAATCCTGTGTCTTGTTCTTTACTTTCTGTCGTTTCCTCTTTCTAACCGACTCGTACTATCCCAACCGACTTACATCATTCTAACTGGCTCACCAAAAATCAAACCGACTTTCTCCAAACTCTATCTATATTCATCCTGTGTGTGTTGCTTCAACCTGAAACAAACCACTTTCGCACTTGAACTCGGTTCAAGGGTTTGTGACAGTTTGTGTAGTATTGAAACCCGATGTTAATCTCTAACCGTATTAGCGCCAACTATTGAGTGTTGTCAGAAAGAGTAAACCGGCCAGACCCCGATTCACCATCGACGATCTAGATCCTAACAATAAATTTAGGGGGAATTTGTTGATAAGCTGATAAGCCAGATGTGTTAAGACAGATGTCTCAAATCGGGCTGAAAGAACAGTCGTCTGATGTCAATATACTTTATACGGGTTTGTGCCTAAGAACCTTGTAATTTCATCATAGTCAAACGTCTATTGACACAACTATTGATAAAAGTCAGTAGACACCTTCTAAATAGACGTCTCACTAAGCTTAAATGCAAGGTATGCGGACAACATAGACAAATGTCTGTCGAAAGTGTACTTCAGACGCCTCGTCTTAAACCGAGTGCGACAGTTGTCTTAATCTTATATATACGTTGTCGTTTTAATTCCTCCTTGAACGGTGAGCAGTCACATTTCACTCCATTTATTTTTAAAAAGATTTGTCTAAAATAAGTAATTATATTACTTGATTTTATCTTATCTTATAAATATCTTAAAAAAACAAATACCATGAAGACACATGTCTGTCATGATTAAAATGTGGCCTATACGCCTAACGATTTATTGCCACACGTATCCCATTTAATGATGTCCTTTATTTTTAATAAATGATGATTTTATTAATAATGTCTTTTTAGACGCATTGGTTAAAATCAATTTAATGGGTGCCTTGCACACCTGACACATCTCATTACCTTTTGCATTTTTTGAAACCATAAATCTTTGCTCTCTCATTAAGAACTCTCTACCTTCTCTTTAGAATCTAGTGTTCTTCTTCATATTCTAATCTCTAAACCTAAGATGACTTCCTTCTCTCAAAATACAATGTAGGTAGACATTGAGTCGGTGTATTCTTCAGGGATGCAGGCGATGGTGGCCATGTTCAAAACCCTAGAGGCTTCCGTCCTAAGGAAGTTTCTCGACGGTCCATTCATTCTTCACAAACAGGAGGATCGTGAGTTCTTTCTAACGATGAAGCTAGTCAGAGACACCATTCAAGCAACGGTGAAGGGAGTAGAGATTTCTATCTCCGAAGACCTATTTGCCCAGATTCTTGGGCTTCCAACGGAAGATCTTACAGCCTTCGATGAGATTCCGGTTGAGGACATCTCTAAAATGCAAACCCTCTTATTTGACGTATCTGGTCCCGTAGCGACTCACGGGAAGAAATATCTAAAATCAGAGTTCTATCTCCTCAATGACATCGTTTCCAAGTCTCTCTAGGAGAGAGTAGGGTCATTCGATGCCTCCACTGATGGGAGATTTGAAATCATGGTGGAAATATCTAAAGGGATGGCCATCAACTGGTCATCCGTTTTGTTCTCAACTTTGACCATGATGGTGATGGTGCCAAAGAAGTAGAGTGTGGGCTTCTCTGTCCAACTTAGTAGGGTTCTTGAGCACTTGCAAGTAAACGTCGGAAAGGATGTCAATATTCACATCAGTAGGGTGATGATCTGTAGAACTATTGGCAACTACATCTTACGGATGAAGACGATTAAGGAGGCCAAGTCCCCTACATCCGTCCAACATTCGAGTGGTTAGTCGAGCAATCTAACCAAGCACCCTACTACCTCTAGCCGCCCAACCCTAGATAAGTGGAGAAGATTAAAATTGAAGGAGCCAGTTGCAATCTCTAACATCTAAGGAGTGCCTCTGTCGAAGAAACCGCTGAGGTTGCCTTCGTTGCGAAAAAGGCTAGACTAGAGGAAACTCCTGCTGCATAGCTGCCTCCATTGTGTGTCTCTACTTTGAACCAAACTAATAAACCAGCATTTGTTGAGCCTTCTGGCCAGATTGCTGTTATGTCTATTGCAGAGGTTTCCCCCAAGGTAACCTCCACTTCTTATCTCTCCATAGTGCCTTATAAAATTCCCATTGTGAAACAGACTTCTAAGTCGACTACTGAGTCAATTGGTGTTGTTAAAGAAACACCTTCAGGGGACTTTAATGTTTCCCCTACAGCTCTAGTGGCTGCTGAAGCTGTTGGTCTGGTCGCTGAAACAATAGGTTTTCAGACGACTTCTGCTGCAGAATCGACTACTGTCCCTCAACCTAAAGATGTTTTTCTGAAGGCAGTAGATCCAATCTATGGCTTCTCTCTAGCAGCCATAGCAAGACAGGTTTAAGATGCTAAGGCAAAGAACCATCGAAGGATGTAGAACTTGTACCTGCTCTTAAGTCTGCCGTAGTTGCAGAAAAAGGCAAAGAACCATCGAAGGATGTCCCTGAGATGCATTTAGAGGTTAAGAAATCTCTCGAACTCATCTTTGAAGAGGTTGAGTATGTTGCTTCAAAGACTCCACAAGAGGTTCGATGAAGTCATCTGAGGAGATGATTAAGCTCCACAAGATTGAGCTTTTCGATAAGTGGAGCAGTATAAGGCTCCACAAGAGGTTCGATGAAGTCATCCGATGTGATGATCTAATTGTGTAGTGGGAGTCGCTACTCAGTATGGAAAAACTGTCCTCGCTTGGACCTACACCAATGCTATGCATGAGTCTCTCAAGAGAAGGTAGCTGTTAGTAGCGATTTCTAGATGACGTGCTCTATTCCCGAATTTCCGCCAATGGGAGTCGACCTACAATCCTCTAGAGTAAAAACGACATAAGTAGATGGAAAAGTTAACAACCATCTACAGTCAATCTTGGACTCGTACAGTTCAACGGCCTTGTGCTTTATTCATGGAAATGAGTCGTCAAAGATTGAAGAGCTTCAAAGGGAGGCATCTTTGACTGACCTAACTGATAAGATACCGAGGAGCAACTGTCTTTTATTAAGAAGTTGAAGCCTCCTTCTCCAAAGAAGTTCCTTGATGCTGAGAAGACGCCTGTTGAGGAGAGTCGTCTTCTAAATCTTCACACTGCTAAGTAGCAGCAGCTCCTATTGAGTGAACAACTCTTGTCTGTTGAGAAGCCCTCACTCAAGCGCATCTCCCATGCTTCTGAGCAAAGGTCTTTTGCTTCGGAGAAGAAGTAAACTTTAGATGCTAAGCAACTCTCTGCTCCTATCTCCAAGAAAACATCCTCTAGAGCAGCCTTTTTCTTCTTTTTCGTTCGAGAAGTAGATGCCCAAGGTCGATGTTGATATCTCATCAGACAAGCAATCGTTTGAAGAGAGGCAATCCTCCCCAATGTCCAAATGTTCTACCCCTTCAAAGTTCAAGAAATCCCTCCCCGCTAAATCTATCAATTTTGAAGAAGTGACGATATTTCTAAGGGATATGTGAGCAGACGACGAGTCTCGAGCCATAATCCAAGTGCCTTGGGGCTCATCTCCCGATAATGAACTTGAGTCGTATGCTATTCAGGTTAGTTTTCATCCCTCCCCTATTCGCACAATCCCTTCTAGCTCTTAAATCGACTCTTCGACTCCCACTTCCCCTGAGGAGTCCTCTCGAGAATAGTTTATCTTAGAAATTTCATCATCGATGCTCTAGCGCCTATACAATAGAGCATCAATTCAATTATAGTAAGTTGGAGATTCTAGAAGAGCAGTATGTTTCGAGCTCGAAGGCAATTGTAGATGTAGCCCTAGCGTAGGGAAATTATTTTAAATAAATATCAATGACTTCGATTGAAGTGTCCATGATCAGGAATCAGCTGACTAGGATGCAATCTACTCTACTACAAAACAACTTCGATTTCCACAATCAGATGTCTTCAACATTTGAATTCTTTGGCCATCAGCTTCTCGAAATATCCAATTCTCTCAAAGTAGCAGATGTAGAGTGCTTTGAAGTGGCAAGAGCTGCAACCAGCATTTAGGATATATTCGCTGAAGCCGATGTTGATAATGTTAAAAAGGAAGAGGAGGTTGTGGAGGAGGTCGAGGAAGAGGTCAAGGATGGGAAATTCTTCTCTTTGGCGACAAAAATGAAGACTTCAATGATTAAAAGGGGGATCTAAAACTTTGTATATATGTATTTCATATTTATATAAATATATTATTTGCCTTTTTAGTTCCTATGTTTAACTTAGTTTTAACATCATCAAAAGGGGAACATTGTTAAATTAAGTTAAATAAAGATAAAGGAAAATTAATTAAAAGAGAAATAATTAATTACGGAAAAATGTTTTAATTGATTAAAATGAAATTAGGTAAATAAAAATAAGTTTGATCAATACGATATAGTTTTAATGATGTGTTCGTGAACAAAACTAAGTTGTGTAAATGTTTATGCACATGTACAACTCAAAAAGCGCGAGTAGAAGTGTCTCTTCATCAGACTTGTTTGTCTAAAGAGGCATAAGCAAACGTCTCTCTTCATCAGACGTCTTGGGCTGAAGAAACGCGAGCAGACGTCTATCTTCATCAGACGTGTTGGTCTGAAGAAGCGTGAGAAAATGTCTCTCTTCAACAGACGTCTTGGTCTGAAGAAGCGCGAGTAGACGTCTTTCTTCATCAGACGTCTTGCGCTGAAGAAGCGCGAGAAGATGTCTCTCTTCATCAGACGTGTTGGTCTGAAGAAGCGCAAGCAGACGTCTCTCTTCATCAGACGTGCTGGTCTGAAGAAGCGCGAGTAGACATCTCTCTTCATCAGACGTCTTGGGCTGAAAAAGCGCGAGCATACGCCTTGCTTCAGTAGTAGTCTGAAGAAGTGCGAGTAGACGCCTTGCTTCAATAGTGGTCTGAAGAAGCGCAAACAGACGCTTTGCTTTAATAATAGTCTGAAGAAATGCGAGTAGACGCCTTGCTTCAACAACCGTCTGAAGAATCATCCGCTTATCTGCATAGCTCATCGGCATAGAGAACAACAACATTCGTTATCAGTAGTCTGCCAAGTTAGCTTAATACGATAAATGTACAACTGCCACGTACATTATTATTCCACTAGCCAGCACAATACTATCTAGTACACCACGTTTGAACGAATATTCTACGTACTACCTATCTGGTATGTCACGATCCAACGAATATATTCTTGTGCACGATACTGTAAATTTGGCATACATTTAACGGAAATCTTACACGTATCTAAGAGAATTATTCGACCGTTGCTACGATTTCAATATAAAATGTGATCAAAGTACAACAACAATTCTTTGGATTCTCAACGCTCTCTTCCGCAATTACGAATTCTGAATGACTAAGATCTGTGTTTACTCTCACTTTAAGATTATTTTGTAATTAACTAAGCTAAACTGAGCAATAATTTAATGTACTACATGAGTGTATTTTCATAATTGTAAGTTGAACAGAATATTGTTTGTTCAACAAAGTAATAGCTAAGAGTTCAGAACAGGCAGTTGTTAAGTCTTCTGTTCTGAATGGGTTTGTGTAGGCGCTAGATAAATCAAATCCTTCTAGTGAAATCCTTCTGGAAATGGAACAAAACGGGTGACGTAGGAGTTTTATCTCCGAACAAGCTTAAAACTCTTGTGTTATTTCATTTCTGCATCTAACCGTCTTGCATCTGCCGCTTCAAATTTAGCAAACACTTCCACACTTGAATTCGTTCAACAGCTTGTGATAATTTGTGAAGAATATAAATAGATTTTAATCTCTAACAGGATTAAAATTGAATTGAAAGTGATAATAACTCAACAATATTCACCCCCATTCTATTGTTGAAGCCGATCTTAACGATTTCTTTGATGGCTTGTCAAGATTTTTCGAGCCTAATAATAAATACTATGTTTTTCTAATTAATTTAATATTAAAATATAAAATTTATGCTAAATATTTTTTCTTTAAAAATATTTAAAAATTTAATTTTAGTTCATGTTTTCTAGTCGAGCAGAACTTTTAGTTAAATACTCGGTTGAATTATGATTAAGTTGTGAACTCACTTGGTTTTGACAATTTAGTTTAAATAATTAGAAAGGGAGAAATTGTTGAATTGTTATTAAGTTATGAACTCACCTAATTTTTATAATTTAGTTTAAATAATCAAAAATGGAGAAATTGTTAGTTTAAGGTCTTATTTAAGTTTGGACAATTAACATACTTGATTTTGATGATTGATGAAATGGTTTTGATAATGAATGGATAAAACTAAGTTTAAATATATATATATATGTTAGATAAATTAGACCGGTTAAAATAAAGAACTTAACAAAAACAAACTTCTTGTGCATGATTGGTTAAGAACTAGGAACGGTCAAAACTCTGACCGGTCAAGAATCCAACCGATCAAAAAGTCAAAACCGGTTAGAAGAAGAAGATGTATCCAAAACCGGAAGACTATCCGGTTAACTTGAAGCTATGAACAACCGGTAGAAATCCTAAACCGAAATGCATCCAACCGGAAAACCGATAAAAAGACTACTTAGAGAAATAAGCCAAGAATATCAAACTAAGTACAACTTACAAATCGGTGCAAACAGATAATTTGAGTATCTGCGGAAGATGATACCAAATGAACAGATTGTAACATTGTCATATCCATACAAGTCCGGTGATACTCTAAGGCTGTAGAAAATTGTCTGAAGAGATCTTTCCACTCTGGGATAAGTCAAAGGCGCAACCCTCCAGGTGCAGGTAATTGTCCAATCGAACAGTCGCTATATTAAGTAAAATACAAACCTAGTCAATTTGACCTATGCCTTGGAAGCTTAAACCGCCAGTAGTGCAACACTGAACCTCTGCTCAACCAATCAGATTCAAGGAAGAAATGTGACCGTTGGCACATTTCACCTATAAAAGAAGGAGCTGAAGAGGAGTAAATATAGTTCTAGTAGTTACAACAACCCAAGTTATAAGTTGCGTTTATCTCTCTAAGATTAAAAAACTTAAGTGTGCATTTGAAGTAAGATTACAATTTCGGTGAGAATTGTACGAGTGTTTATCGAGCAGCAAATAAGTCTCGATCGGATATCGTGTTTGTGTATTCCTTAGTGAATATCCTTCTCGCGGTTTCGAGAAGAAGGGGTGACGTAGGAGTTTTATCTCCGAACATCCATAAAAACTTGTGTCTTGTTCTTTACTTTCTACCGACTCTACGCTCTAACCGACTCATACTAACCAACTTGCACCGTTCTAACCAACTCATTATACCTTAAACTGACCTCCTAATTTCCAAACCGATACTCTTCAAAACCTATCTATCCATCATGTGTGTGTTGCTTCAACCTGATCAAACCACTTCCGCACTTGAACTCGGTTTAAGAGTTTGTGACAATTTGTGTAGTATTGAAACCCGGTGTTAATCTCTAACCGGATTAGCGCCAACCGTTGAGTGAAAGTACTAACCGGCCAAATCCTGGTCCGCCATCCCCGATCTAGATCCTAACAATTGGTATCAGAGCAGTTAGTTTCAATACTCAAGCAACCCGAAGCAAGCAAGCATGACTTTCGAGAAGCCTCCGATGCTAGAAAGTGATGATTTCTCCAACTAGAAGATATGCATGCACTTACAACTAATCACTATGGATGATGAGATGCCGCTCATTCTGTCTGAAGGACCGGTGATAATTGATAAAGATAGAAAGGACTGGACAGCCGAGGATAAGAGGAGAAACAATCTGGACAATCACGCCAAAAAACATATCTTCAATGGTTTGGACAGAAACACCTTCTACAAGGTCAGAGATTGCAAAACCTCAAAGGAAGTATGGGAAACGGTGATTCAACTTCATGAGGGAATGAAAGAACCAAGGAAAACAAGATAATGATGGCTACCCAGAAGTTTGAAAACATCGAGATGAAGCCAAGAGAAACCATGAGGGAGTACAATGACCGGTTTACAAATGTGATAAATGAGCTATCAACCCTTGGAAAGAATTATGATAACAAGGAGACTATCATCAAAGCTTTAAGATATCTTCCAAGTGCATGGGACATAAAGACGATGGTGATGAGAGAATCAAACTGCCTAAGCAAGATGAAGCTACAGGATATATTCGAAGATCTGAAGGCATATGAGTTTGAAATGAGATCTAGGATCGAAGATGAAGCATCATCCTCAACTGCTACTAAGTCCTTAGTCACATCTATAGAACCGGTTGCTCCTGCACCGATCAGAACCGCTGAACAGTTCACTGAGGATGCTATGGCAATGCTTGCATAGAAGTTTGGCAGATTCATGAAGAAAGCCAACCGACAAACAACAACTATAACTACAGTGATAAATCTAATATTAGATGTTATAATTGTAATTGTTTGGGACATTTCAGGTGGGAATGCAGAAAACCAAGACGGGATGACCGGAAACCGGATGATTAGAACCACAAAAAAAACTATTCACAAACGGTGAAGGGAAGGAAATTCAGAAAGCACTGATAGCCGATGATGGTGGAAGTTTATGGGCTCACAGTGACAACGATGATGAACTCACCTGTCTCATGGCAAACGAAGAACAGATATTTGATACTTATTGTGAAGAATTTACTAAAGATGAGTTATTTAATGCACTAAATGACATGGTAGTAGAGTACAAGAACCTATTAACCTTAATACCAACCCGACTCAACTTTGGAACCGAACCCATAGCACCAACCCGGTCCGAACCTGAAACCAATAGTATTCAACCTAAGGAAATCTTAGAAACTGAGGCAGCACCTGAACTATCCTCTGAGACTGAACAACTCAAGGAGTCAGTTCAAGAGTTGACCGAAGAGGAAGATGCACGAACCAGGTATCGAATAGCCGCATGGAAAAGATCTAGTGAAATGGTGAACCAGTTGTCTAAGTATAAAAGACATCCCAAGTGCAAATTTGGTCTTGGATACAAAAATAACAGATCCGCCAACCGGAACCATCCCGACAAGATGAAGCTCACAAAAGACAATCTTCCATTTGTATGATTTGTCAAAAGCTCTCCAACCGACAATGAGTAACAAAGTGACTCAAAACCGGAAGAAGAAATAACATATGTAAGTCCAAATAACTACGAAAAATAGCTTCATCCTGAGAGAAGGAAAGCCAACCGGACAAAAGGTAAACAAATCGATCCACGACCACATAGAACAAACCTAATGCCACAACAAAATAATGCACTCTTAGGACAACAAAAGGATGTCAAACCGAGTACAAGAAAATTAGTTAGAACCATAACCGGGAAAGTTGTCCGACTTATCAAAGTTTGGATACCGAAGGGACTAATCAATTATGGACCCAAGTAAATGTGGGTACCAAATAGTTGTAAATATGTATATTTTGCAGGATATGAAGAAACGACTAGGAAATTCTGAGTGGTACCTGGACAGCGGTTGCTCCAAACACATGACTGGAAACAACAACCTTCTAACTGACATCAAAATAGAAACCGGTGCAATGATTATTTTCGGTGACAACTCAAGAGGTAGAACTGTGGGCAAGGGTAAGATTGTCCATGGTAATTTAACAATTGATAATGTACTTCTAGTTGAAAATCTACACTTTAACTTGCTAAGTATTAGTCAGATGTGTGGTGCTGGATATACTGTAGAATTTCTTAGGCATGCATGCTTAGTTAAAAACTCTCAGGGTAGCACACTACTAACCGGAAATAGGTTAGGAAATATATACAAGGTAGAATGGAAAAATGAAGTGGAACATCCTGTTTGCATGGTAGCTAAAACCGATCAAACCTGGCTATGACATAAAAGACTAAACCATTTAAACCTCAAAACCTTAAACTATATACGTGGTAAAAAGCTAGTTGAAGGAATTCCTGATATAGTATTTAATAAGGATAAGGTGTGTTCAGCATGTCAAATGGGTAAACAAATTGATTTAAGAGTAAAGGACACATTCAGTCTAACCGATGCTTAGATCATCTTCATATGAATTTATTTGGACCGATTAGGGTCACCATCCTAGGTGGTATGATTTACACTATGGTAGTTGTTGATGATTATTCTAGATATACATGGGTCACATTTTGGGCATCTAAACGTGAAACCGCATTAAATTTAATTACATTGATTAAGCGTTTACAAAATGAAAAATCAACACGCATAAACAGCATTAGGAGTGATAGAGGAACCGAATTTACAAATAGTACTCTAAATGCATTTCTTGATGAATCCGATATTAGACACGAGTTGTCTAGTGCTAGAACTCCTCAACAGAACGGCCTGGCTGAGAGAAGAAACCGAACTCTCAAGGAAGCCGCAAGGTCTATGATAGCCGATTCGGGAGTTGCTCAAAAATTTTGGGCTGAAGTTATCAACACTACATATTATACACAAAACCGGTCTTTGATTAACAAATTTCACAACAAAACACCGTATTGAGTGTATTTTGATAGGATTCTGTTACGTGCGGCTCATTTAAAACCTCGACCCTAAAATATTTTATTCATCCATCTCTCGGCCCAAGTGTGCATATGGGCCAGTTTATGTTTTTTAAGGAATAATTCTGTTTTGTTTACTTTCTCTCTTATTTCTTTTGAAACCAAATTCTGTTATTTTGAAAGTTGGTTGTAACCGAATACTCTTGGGTAAATCAGCCTCTTTAAATGGTGATGCCCACCCCACTTTTTGGGGCTAGGAATTGAATATTTTGGAACTTGGTGTTTAAGTTATCTCTCGGCCCTCCTCCCCCTTCTTGGACCGCTAGGTGTGATCTAGTGGTATTTCTCCCCTCCCCCTCGGCTCTTCTCTCCTAACCTCGAATTCACCTCTAATTCTATGTCCGCTGCGCTAGAGTGTTGAATTCCATCATCAAGAACCCGTTTCTTGAATTAAAGAACTTGAAAGGCTCGGGCATAATTAAAAATCCTAACATCTTGGTATCAGAGCTGGCCGATTCTCAACATGGTAGAAACTCGCCAGCAATCGGAAATGGATGCGCTCAAGGCCCTGATTGAAAACTTGTCACAACAAACAACAGCAATGCAAGCTGCCATAGACCGTAGATTTGATGTTGCTGAAGAAAGAATGGCGGCCCTTGAAAGCGGGGCATCTGGAAACGTGCAAGAACCCCGCCACAGACCCTATGATGATAATTCTTGCCACGGTCCTTCACCATTTAAGCCCCCGCACCCTGGCCAGAACCGCAATCAACACTATGCTCCTCCTACTCGGCTAACCAAGGTCGATTTTCCTCGGTTTGATGGGTCCGATGTCAAGGGCTGGCTAATATCTGCCGAGCAATTTTTCAGGGTGGACAAAACTAAGGATGCCACTAAATTAGAAATTGCCCCCATTCATTTTTCTGGCGAAGCAAGAATGTGGTACGGGTCATATCTTCAAAACCAAAATCATATGGAGGCCCTATCTTGGGCCGTGTTCAAGAGAGACCTTATGACTCAATTCGGGCCATCTATACATGATACACCAATGAGTCAGCTAATGAATTTAAAACAGGTTGGGTCGGTTCAAGAATATAACCTCCGGTACATGTCGATCTCTCAAAAGTTATTACATATGCCAAGGGACTACGTCATTGATTGTTATTTGTCCGGTCTAAGGGAAGAGATTGCGAACTGCATCAGGTTGCGATTTCCAGATTCTTTAAACGAAGCAATGGCCATGGCTAAAGTCCAAGAAGCAACATATCGGTCCTTAATGAGCAGTGGTAACTTGTACAGCGCTGAAGCATCATTTCTGCCCACTTCATCCAATACCAACACAGCCGGACCGAGCACCAATACTGACTTCAAGAATTCATCATATGGGTCCTCTTCAAATGCAAACCAGGGCCTTGTTAAGCAATTAGACTCAGCCTCAATGGATGAAAAGCGAAAGAAGGGTCTATGCTATTCTTGCAATGAAAAATGGCAACCAAACCATAGGTGTAAATCCAAGTTATTCATGGTTTCAGCCAATCAAGAAGATCAAGAACCTGACCAAGAACCTGTTTTGGATGATTTTCCTTCATTGCTCGGCTCAAGGGATGAACCGGCCATATCCTTACATGCCTTGACCGGGTCTAAAGCCTTCCAAACGCTCCAGATTCTTGGCAAAGTTGGGAACCTGCCGGTGGTGATCTTGATCGATACAGGCAGCACCCACAATTTTATCAATAGCAGGATTTTGGAGAAAATAGACCACAAAAGCATAGCAACCCAGGTACAATCGGTTAGAGTGGTTGATGGATCTAATGTTTTATGTTCTAGTGTTTGCAAGGACTTGAAGTGGTCGATGGAAGGCAATGAATACCAAACAGAAATGAAGGTAATTTCCATGGACGGTTATGATATTGTGTTGGGAATTGAATGGCTGATTACTCTAGGCCCGTCTTCTTGGGACTTTGAAAAGCTGACCCTATCCTATGATAAGCAAGACAGAACCACGGTCCTTAAAGGGATTCCTCGGTCGCAGGCCAGTTTGATGCATGGAAACCAGTTGGAAAAGACCTTAGATGAATATATTGTTGCTGCCAAAATGCAAGTAAAGAGTAAGCCCGAAGGCCAAACTGTTTCACTAGCTGCAATGACCTTGGAAGATATTCTTAATGATCTAATTAGAAGCTATGGCTCATTCGATGCTGCTGTTATGCTGGTTCGGGAAAAAGACTTGGCTTGGATTTTTGAGCCAAGTATGGAGTTTAATCAAAGTTGGAAGAAATTATTTTTGCACCAGGCGCTGGGGACATTGCAGCAACCAAGGCCAGCTCTAAACACTGAAAAACTCGACCTTGGATGCACAGAAATTCCAGAAAGGGGCGGAGTGGTAAGCGACCCAGCAGCGCAAAGGACCGCAAGGACCCGACCAGTTCCACTACTGAAGCGATTCTGCCGAAAGTTTTTTGTGAAAATACGGTCTTATGCTGTGACCTTTGCTGAATGTGCCGAAGCCCGACAGAAGCAATAGTTTTGAAGTTGAAGATGCATATTAGAGGCTGACCAGTCCATGTTCTTTTCGTCGGGGGCGACGAATCTCGAAGGGGGGGATTATGTTACGTGCGGCTCATTTAAAACCTCGGCCCTAAAATATTTTATTCATCCATCACTCGGCCCAAGTGTGCATATGGGCCAGTTTATGTTTTTTAAGGAATAATTATGTTTTGTTTACTTTCTCTCTTATTTCTTTTGAAACAGAATTTTGTTATTTTGAAAGTTGGTTGTAACCGAATACTCTTGGGTAAATCAGCCTCTTTAAATGGTGATGCCCACCCCACTTTTTGGGGCTAGGAATTGAATATTTTGGAACTTGGTGTTTAAGTTATCTCTCGGCCCTCCTCCCCCTTCTTGGACCGCTAGGTGTGATCTAGTGGTATTTCTCCCTCCCCCTCGGCTCTTCTCTCCCTAACCTCGAATTCACCTCTAATTCTATGTCCGCTGCGCTAGAGTGTTGAATTCCATCATCAAGAACCCGTTTCTTGAATTAAAGAACTTGAAAGGTTCGGCCATAATTAAAAATCCTAACAGATTCCTAACATTCGGTATGTTAAAATTTTCGGTTGTAAATGTTACATTCACATTAATGGCAAAAATTACTTATCTGCTTTTGATTCAAAATCCGATATTAGGATAATGCTAGGTTACTCAGCAGTTAGTAAAACATATAGAATATATAACACTAGAACTTTACACGTGGAAGAATCTCTTCATATTGTATTCGATGAATCCGTTGAAAGTAACACTACATCATCCTTTGATCTACACAACAGATTGGAAAATAATAATATTCTTTCTGATAGTGAAGATGAGGTTCTGGTTTTCAAACATTTTGTCCATGACCAAATGGGTGTTGTTGAAACCCAGCCGGATCAATCTGCCACACAGCAGGAAGCTGACACCTCGGTTCAACTTGAGGAAATCGGTCGGTCTGACATCATTGCTCAGCCTACCGATCTGTCTAGCCTTGATCAAACAAATGGTGATTTGGTAGACATTCCTGAACCGAATCTCAAAAGGAATATAAATCATCCTCCTGAGCTTATCATAGGTGACCCTTCAAAACCCGTCCAAACTAGGCGATAAAAACTGGAGGAATACTTTAATTCCGCTTTCATATCCTAGATTGAGCCGAAAAGGTGGATGAAGCATTGTCGGATCCGGATTGGATATTGGGAATGTAAAAAGAATTAAACCAGTTTGAGAGTAATAAAGTCTGGGACCTAGTCCCTAGACCGAAAGATTAGCCGGTTATAGGAACAAGATGGGTATTCAGAAATAAACTCAATAAAGATTGTTTGGTTACGAGGAACAAAGTTAGATTAGTGGCAAGAGGATACAAACAGGAAGAATGCATTGATTTTGAAGAATCATTTTCTCATGTAGCTAGGATTGAAGCCATTAGGATTTTTCTAACCTTTGATGCATTCAAAAATTTTAAAGTTTTCCAAATGGATGTTAAAAGTGCATTTTTAAATGGTGACCTACATGAAGAAGTATACGTTGAGCAACCACCCGGTTTTAAAAATGCTGACCTGCCTAATCATGTATATCGTCTAAATAAAGCACTGTACGGTTTAAAACAAGCACCTAGAGCTTGGTATGATACATTAACCGCATTTCTGATACATCATGATTTTACAATAGGTTCAGTGGATAAAACTCTATTTAAATTTGAGAAAAAGAGACACATTTTACTTGTTCAAATATATGTGGATGATATCATTTTCGGATCAACCGATCCTAAGTTGTGTGATAAATTTTCAACTTTGATGACTAACAAATTTGAAATGAGTATGATGGGAGAATTAAGCTTCTTCTTAGGCCTTCAAGTTAAACAACTCGAAGGAGTAATCTTCATTAGTCAGCCTAAATATACAAAGGAACTTCTAAAGAAATTTGGGATGGACACATGTTCCTCTGCCGCTACGCCAATGAGTTCATCAATCAAGCTAGATAAGGATGATGACGGTCAGGGAGTAGACCTGACCGCCTATCGTGGAATTATCGGTTCACTTTTGTACCTGAAAGCAAGTAGACCGGACATACTATTTGCGGTCGGAGTGTGTGGAAGATTCCAGGCTAATGCCAAACAGTCTCACTATACAGCCGCTAAGCGAATCCTAAAATACCTAAAGGGAACCCCTGAAGTCGGTCTGTGGTATCCAAAGGACTCATCTTTTAACTTCAGAAGTTATTCTGACCCAGACTATGCAGGTTGTAAAGTTGACTGAAAAAGTACCAACAGAACATGCCAATTCCTAGGTGATCGACTTGTTTTATGGCACATCAAGAAGCAAACGTCGGTTGCTACGTCAACCGTAGAGGCTGAATATCTGGCAGCCGGAAGTTGTTTTTCACAACTCCTATGGATTCAACAGAAACTAAAGGATTTCGGTATCACCGCCGAAGAGTCTCCCATTTTCTGTGACAACACAACTGCCATAGCAATCACATACAATCCAGTTCTACACTCTAGAACCAAGCACATCGACATAAGGCATCATTTCATCCGGGAACATGTCATGCAGAAGCATATCCGAATAGAATATGTAGCAACAGATCAACAAGTAGCCGATATCTTCACAAAGCCTCTACAGGAAGCTAAGTTTTCTTACTTCAGAAACATCCTCGGTTTAACCGATATTAATCAACTCATTTCTTAAACCTTTAACCTCTAGAGGGAAAGTCGGTTCAGACAGACAAAACCGGTAGTTTTCCTAAAATGTCGGAAACCGAATTTACCATCGTATTTATTGAAGAACCGCTTCGTCTATCAGTTATAGTAAACCGACCAGTTACTTAGTACCTACACTATTTAACTACATCAGGACCAATGACTGAAATCAACCGATTTGAATATAATATATTCTGGAATATTTGGCTTCCGAATAAAAATGGAACAATTGTCTGTGTTTAGATGTATCTGTTCTGAAAAGATACCTTTTCAAAACAAAAGAGTCATGCCTCAAAAGACATGAAGATATGATATCTCTCACCGTCCAGGCATATGACTCACACCCTTAGGCTGTAAACGTACCTAATTTATGCAAGATGTTTTATCCTATGGTTAATAAACTAAATTACCTACTACCCACTGGATAATACAATTCACCTATATCAACCTTCGACTAATATATAAGTTAGATGAACATCAAACAAATATTCACAATATCAACCCATCATCTCACTAAGACAAAAAAAAAAAAGAAATGTCTCAGTTCCAAAACATTCTCCAAGTTGATCTTGACTCAACACATGGGACACAATACTATGAGATCTTCAAAATGATTAAATCTCTGGAAAGTATCGGTCTGAAGCCTTTCCTAGATGACAAGCATGTCATCTTTCCTGAAAGTGTTACTGAATTTTTCCATAATGCTAAAGTCTTCCGTGGTACGTCATTCTTTGATACCCTCATTCAATCTAGGGTAAGAGGAACGGTGTTTGATTTCTCCGAGCGAGACTTCGCTCGGTGCTTCGACCTTCCGAAGGAAGGTCTTACTGACCTAAATGTTTCGGTTGAACTAAAAGCCGAAATCTCTTTGAACTTCTCTCGCTCCAACTCTCCGGTCGATGACCACGGAGCTCGGTCATCGTTGAGGGATGAATATCAGCTCCTCAACGACATCATCGGTAGGGCCATCCTGGGAAATGATGTAACCAACACCTATTGCCCCACAATCTTCAACATCATGACCGCTATCACAACCGATACTCCGGTCAATTGGTCTAGGATACTGTTTGACATCCTAATCTGGATGATCAACACCCGTCATACCGGCTTCATTCCCCAAATCAGCTCTCTACTCAACGAACTCGGGGTTCCGCTCTGTCTAGGCGAAGGGCTGAACCAATCCCAGGTCTTGACCAGGGATTCCGCTGATTCCTTCTATGAGCGGTTTGAGAAAGCTTGGAAGAAGAAGAACCGACACCTCACCTCTTCCGGCCACTAGTCACTCCTTCGGACAACCGGTCATTTTGCTTCACGCACTGGTTGTATTTTTATCCTACTCGATTATGATTCCTTTCGGTTTAATTTATGTTTTCTTCGGTTCAATGTAATCCACTTTCATTAATAAAAATCTAGTAACTTTGAATTCCAACAACATGGGAAACTACACAAACTTAGTTCATTCCCAACTAGATTCTTAGCCTCAGTCTCCGTAACCGGTCAAAAATGCCACTTTCCAAGGCATTTTGAAAACATAAATATTCCCCAACATTAATGAGACAAAAAGGAATATTAGCATTAAATACTCTTATTTTCCCTCCCATTTCAAATCAATTTATGAAATTCTCCCTTTCATCCCAACACACCTCAAAACAAAATATTTCTTAACTCTCTTTCTCTAAGCAAGATCGGAAAATGTCTCATCGCACTCTCAGAAACTATCTTTGCATCGACTTCGACTCTCTACTCGACATGGAAGACGTGGAAACTAGGGAGTTAATCTTTAAATCCCTAGACGATACCGGTCTTCGTGATTTCTTAGAAGAATCCGGACCTCTATTTATTCCAGAGGTACTGGAATTTCTCAACAATGCATATATGCTCAACGATGTCATTGTATCCTCCGTGAAAAACAATGTCATCGTTCTCCCTGAGAGCGGACTCGCCAGGATGTTTAATCTCCCAACTGAAGGGTTCTCGGACTTCCCTTCAAGGGTGGGCAGGGCAGCGGTTGATTACGCTGAACTGTTCTCCGGATCCGAAACACCGGTAGAAAATCACGGCCTTAACGCCAAATTTGCTCCCCACATCCAACTCCTGCATGAGATCGTTAACCGATCGATCATCTTCCAATCTCCAAACCAAAACTATTCCAGAAGAGCTTTCGACATGATGACCTATATCGTCAGCAATACCCCCATCAACAGGGCATCGGTCATCTTTAACAACTTGAAAAGCATGGTCGAAACGAAGAAACGGTTCGGCTATGCTCCTCAACTAAGCCGGGTCATTGGGGCCTACATTCCAAATCTTGGACCGGGTACACCGGTGAATCCCTCAAACGTCCTCAACGAGGAAATGGCGAACGACAAAATTTCTAGAATGATTTAGGTTCTAGGACGGTTAGTCTTACTCTTGTATTTGTATTTCCAACCGATCTTAATATCGGTTCTATCATTATTATGTCTTCTTCTTCGTTAATCAAATATGAATTTAAATTATGAAGTCCAAAAATCGGTTCAACATTCCAAAAGTTCAAAAATCGATTTAAATTCTCAACCGGTTAAAATCGATTACCGCCTCATTAATCACCGGTTAAATTAAATCACTGCTTCCTTAATAATCGGTTAAAAGATTAACCGCTCTAATAACTTCCCGCCAAAAGAACTCCCGCCAAAAAAAAATTGCCGCCCAAAGGCTTACCGCCAACACATTTTGGAGGGAAAATTGCCGCCCTTTCTTGATGTGACGGTTTGCGACGGTTCGTATTCCAGGCTGCGGCCTATAAATACCTTCATTCGCCATTTTATTTTCTTCTTCCGCGAATTTGCTTTCTCTCTCTAGCATTCAACTTATCCTCAAGCTCTCGATCTTTCCAACTTCCGTCTCTCCAAGCAAAATGGGTCGTGATTCTGTCCTCTTCACTCACATCTTTCAAGTGGATTTCGAAGAGGCAAAACAAGTGCTGAATCTCATTTCTACCTCGGGTCTTGAACACTTTTTAAATGGACCGTTCGTCCTGTATCAAGAAGCGGTCATGGAATTTTTCCAAACCGCTGTACTCAATGAAGGAGTTATATCCGCAAGGTCAGTGGAAAACCGTTTTAACTCACAAAAGAATCGGTTGCTGAAGTTCTCCGCTTACCGATAGAAGGGAGTGACTTCTCGGTGGAAACAGACGAGGATGTACTCCTTGCGGTTCGCTGCAATGTATCGGATACTAAAGAACCGATAGTGGTGTCCGGTAAGAAAACAGACCTCAAACCAGAATACAGGCCACTTTGCGAGATTCTCTCAAAGTCGATTCAAGGAAGAGGAGGCAACTACGATAGCCTCACACGTTCGAAAATTGAGATGATAGTCGATTGGTCAGAGGCATTAAGATCAACTAGGTCAAGGTTATTTTCTCCAATCTGTGTGAGATGGTGGATTCGTCTTCAAAGCAGTCGTGGGGATACGCTGTACCACTCGGCAAGCTAATGCGCCATTCAAATGCCGAAACCGGCCCGAATGTTTTTATCCCTACCAGCAAGATAATAAAATCCACCCACTTTCTGAAACCAGCGGCCAAACCGGGCAGAATGAAGGTCCCAGGCGGTAAACAATCAAACACTCGATCTAGGAAGTCGTGGCCTAGAAAGAAAAAGGCTCCGACGGGTGAACAATCCGGAAGCAAGGCGGTTCTGCACACATCCGGATCGACAAATATTCAAGCCGACAGTCCTAATCCGGAGGACTCCGCAACTAGCTCTAGCCGCACCAACTCAAATAAGACAGAGGAAAATCGGTTAGACAAAGGGAAAGGGAGGGTCGTCAGTGAAGAACAACCGGCCAAAAATATTAATGATGAAACCGGTTCAGCCAGGCAACCGGAGATATTTGAAACCGCGGACGACAATGTTCGACAAATGGGAGAAGAACTTGTTTCCCAAATAATAGAGCAATTTTTTAAGCAGGCTCATGCTGCGAGCGATGTCTATTATCAATGGGCTCTGGAACGACAGGAGGTCTGTTATGCCGACATGTTACCAGCGCATCATGCTCATCAGAGATATGAAAAACTGGTGAAGATGGAAAGGTCGGTGCTCGACCTCACGAAGACTAAGAGCGTGGTCACCGCTCTTCGAAGAGGAAGGATGATTGAACCGCACGCCTGGTTGATGGAACTCAACAGCCATATGCGTCACCTTCATAAACAAAGTGTCCCTGAAGAGGAGAAAAACCAGCTTGATGTAATTGTGCTGGACTTGCTAACGGCTAAGGAACGGGAGCTAACCGATGAGATGACACTATTAGAATCAGAACCCTGTCACCAAGAAGCCTCACACTTTTCCAGATCTCATCATGAAGATCATGACGGTTCCGAATCCAACGGCGGTCCAAATCCGAATGAGGCCGAGAATGCCCCTCCTCCACCGGGACACACGGTCCACAACATTGAAACCGAAATGGATACCCTGCTCACCGATCAGCCCGTGTCTCCACAAACCGACAAAACGTCGGTGCCTACTCTAACCAAACACAAGGTCATGAACTTAATCGAGGAATTGTGTAATGATGCCATCATTCCGTGGTAAAAGAAAATGAAGGAAAGAGTGACGAAATCCAACCGGTTGATTGAGTCTACCGGTGAAAAACTGAATTCTGTGGTTCAACGGCTTATAGTCGTTGAAGATAACTACGGCCTGACCGACCAACTGTTCAACTCCACGATACAAAGAACTACCAATCTGGAAAACGGTCTTACTCAAACCGACCAGCGGTTCGGTTTAATCGATCTGAAGCTAATGACTCTTGAAGAAGGTCACAACTACACCGCCCAAAAACTTTCGACAACGGATCAAAAGCTGGCAACTTTTGAAGAGGGTTTGCTTCAATCCGGTATCCAGGCCGGTTCAATACTTGAAAGAGTGGCAGCGCTTGAAGAAAAGCATGCCCAGACCCAAGCCGAGCTAAAAGCGGTATCTGAACAACTAGCGGAGATGATCGCGTCCAAGCTAGCAGCCGACGAAGCGCTTGAGAAAGCGAATGAGATCGTGGCTTAGAAGATTCAAGAAGCTGAAGACGAGAGCGTGCAGATACAAAAGGAAATGGAACAAAGGGATGTAGCCCTGGCCAAACATGTTCAAGTGATGGAAGATGTTGCACCGAAACAAGCGGTTCAAGCAAATGAGGATTCGGCTCGGCTATTCCAACAACATCTGATATTAGATGATATCGCCGATGCAAATAAGAAATCAAAGGCAGTTGCTCCATCAACGGGTCTGGCAACCAAAAAGAGAAAGGCCTCCAAGAAAGCAGCAGCTAAACAGATTAAACAACTGTTGGACGACATTGCTGAACCGATTGCTGCTCCTCCACCCAACCCGGTTTCACTAGAAGTTGAAGAGGTTGAGGAAGAGGACATACCGCTGAACAAAAGAACGCGGGGTCTTGAGGCGGTTCCAATCAGATCGGTTCCCTCACAAGTTTCACCATTCACCGGAACCTCGGGCAGTTAAGCATCTTCCTCCAGAGTTGACGTCGATCCCTACAATCCGAGAAAGGGAGTGATGGTTGAATACCTACGGGAGAGATACATGCCTAAGAAGAGGGAATATAATTTTTATTTACCTGTTATTTATGTTAACTTTATTTCTTAAGTTTATATATATATAAAGTATTTTTGAAATCCGGCCCACTTCTCAATTCTTTACATGGTTTTGAATATTTTAAATAAAATAATCAAAAAGGTAGAAAATTGATAAGATAAAAATTTTAATCAAAAACAAAATTTTTAAGACAAAATTTTCCTCGAATTTTTCCAAAATTTTTCTAAAAATTTTTCTAAGTCTTTTTCAAAAATCTGGCCAAACAAATTTAAAAACAACCGGCCTACTTCTCAATTCTTTACATGGTTTTGAATATTTTAAATAAAATAATCAAATATTTTAAATAAAATAATCAAAAAGGGAGAAATTGTTAGATAAATTCGACCGGTTAAAATAAAGAACTTAACAAAAACAAATTTTATGTGCAGGATTGGTTAAGAACCAGGAACGGTCAAAACTCCGACCGGTCAAGAATCCAATCGATCAAGAAGTCAAAACCGGTTAGAAGAAGAAGATGTATCCAAAACCGGAAAACTATCCAGTTAACTTGAAGCTATGAACAACCGGTAGAAATCCTAAACCCAAATGCATCCAACCGGAAAACCGATGAAAGATTACTTAGAGAAAGAAACCAAGAATATCAAACTAAGTATAGCTTACAAATCGGTGCAAACAAATAATTTGAGTATCTGTAGAAAATGATACCAAAGGAACAGACTGTAACATTGCCATATCCATACAAGTCCGGTGATACTATGCAGGCTGCAGAAAATTGTCTGAAGAGGTCTTTCCACTCTAGGATAAGTCAGAGGTGCAACCCTCCATGTGCAGGCAACTGTCCAATCGAACAGTCGCTATATTAAGTAAAAGACAAACCTAGTCGGTTTGACCTATGCCTTGGAAGCTTAAACCGCCAGTACTGCAACACCGAACATCTGCTCAACCAATCAAATTCAAGGAGGAAATGTGACCGTTGGCACATTTTACCTATAAAAGAAGGATCTGAAGAGGAGTAAATGTAGTTCTAATAGTTATAACAACTCAAGTTATAAGTTGCGTTTATCTTTCTAAGATTAAAAAGCTTAAGTGTGCATTTGAAGTAAGATTATAATTTCGGTGAGAATTGTACGAGTGTTTATCGAGCAATAAATAAGTCTCGATCGGATATCGTGTTTGTGTATTCCTTAGTAAATATCCTTCTCGCGGTTTCGAGAAGAAGGGGTGACGTAGGAGTTTTATCTCCGAACATCCATAAAAACTTGTGTCTTGTTCTTTACTTTCTGTCGGCTCTACGCTCTAATCGACTCATACTAACCAACTTGCACCATTCTAACCGACTCACTATACCTTAAACCGACCTCCTAATTTCCAAACCGATACTCTCCAAAACCTATATATCCATCATGTGTGTGTTGCTTCAACCTGAAACAAATCACTTCCGCACTTGAACTCGGTTCAAGGGTTTGTGACAGTTTGTGTAGTATTGAAACTCGGTGTTAATCTCTAACCGAATTAGCGCCAACCATTGAGTGAAAGTACTAACCGGCCAAACCCCGGTCCGCCATCCCCGATCTAGATCCTAACAATATATAATTGTTAGTCATATAAATTATATAAATATATAAAAAGAAAATCAAAATCTTAAGTAGTATAGTGATTAAGTGTTCATTCTATATAATAAAGATTACGGGTTCGAATCTCACCCGGTGAAAATTTATAATAATTAAAGTTTTATTATTTCAGGCACAGCTCATAAGACGTATGTCTTCAGACGTGGCCTAAAGCAAGCGCAATCAGACAGAGTCAGAACTTCTATCAGACGTGGTTAAAAGAAGTTCGCGAGCAGGCGACGTCTAATTTCATTAGACTTATGGTCTGAAGAAGTGCGCGAGCATACGTCGTCTAACTAAATCAGACGTGGTCTGAAGAAGTGCGCGAGTAGACGTCTTCTGAACTTCTACAAACGGGTCGTATGAAGAAGTGTCTGATGTCTTGCTTCAGTTGCCGTCTGAAGAAGCATTCAATTATCTACCCAACTCATCAACTTGGTAATCATTAGTATTCATTATCAGTTGTCTGCCTTAACTGCTAAACATTCTTTAATTGTCTATCTGCCACGTATTCAAATATTTTATCAACCCACGTTATGTACTATCATGTAAACCACATTCTTTCAAATATTCTGAAGTACGATCTGATTCACCACGATCAAACGTTCATCCTACATATATGATATGATCGGTGCTAACAATAGAGACTAAGGTCTAACTATTGATAACATCTTATGATAAATGATTCGATAATAATCATGTGAGGAATTAGTATTTGTTTCTATTCTTCACAAATCCTTCGAACTCTTGAAACGAATTCAAATGCGAAAGTGTTTGTCGGATTTGAAGCTTTGAACGACTGAAGGTAAATGGCAGAAAGTAAAGAACACAGGGAGTAATATGGATGTTCGGAGATAAAATTCCTACGTCACTCATTCTTCCACAACTGGAAAGATATCCACTAAATACTTTGAATCGAATACAGCTTACTGAGCTAGTTAACTCTATGTTGAATAGAATAACCTCTATTCAACTTACAATATTCTTAAAATTATTCTCACAGATAGACAGTAATTGAATCTCTCTCTTGAGCTTGAATGATGATAAAAATCAGTAAGATCTAGAGCAAGTAATTTCGTGTGTTTTTTATTTGATGATACAACAAGTGTTCCAGTTAATAAGCAAGTGATTCGTCCGTTGTCCTTGAGCATCTATTTGTAGTAGAGGGACATCAATGGTCGAATCTTCTTTGTGGACACGTATAAAGTGTCCGTTTGAAGGCCCCATAGTACCAGAATATAGCAGACTTTGAGCAAATGGATCGTGGTCGTACCGAACTGGTAGTGCACCGAATGTCCTCTAATATTGTCTTGTACTAGATAGGAAGTTGGAATAATATTTGCGTATGTGGTGTTCGTTCATTTTATACAATTAGCAGGCTTGACAGACTGCACGGAAGAGAGTGGAGCATGAGTAGTAGATAGCTAGTTGAACGTGGTTAGACATATGCTTTCTTTAAATGGCTGCTAAAGCAAGGCATTATACGTGGTCCATTAGACCTTGTATAAAGGAGTTAGACGTTCTCGTCTAACTATGCAACCCTTTAAACCTTGTCTAAAAGAGTTAGACATTCTCGTCTAACTACGCTTCTCTTTAGACCTCGTCTAAAGGAGTTAGACATCCTCGTCTAACTACGCATCCCTTTAGACCTTGTCTAAAGGAGCTAGATGACCTCATTTAACTACGCTTCCCTTTAGACATTTCCCTTTAGACTTCGTCTAAAGGAGTTAGACTACCACGTCTAACTACGTTTCCCTTTAAACTTCGTCGAAAGGAGTTAGACTACCACGTCTAACTACATTTCCCTTTAGACTTCGTCTATAGGAGTTAGAGTATCACGTCTAACTACGTTTCTATTTAGTCTTCGTCTAAAGGACTTAAACTACCATGTCTAGTTACGTTTCCCTTCAGACTTCGTGTAAAGCAGTTAAACTACCACGTCTAACTACGTTTAAGATAGCCCTCTTTAGATCACGTCTAAAGTAGCATAGTCATATGCACCTGTAAAAAATAATAGACAACTTAACTTTATTCTATTTAAACATCTAGCTTTATTCTATTTAAACATCATCTAAATTATGTTGTTTAATGTTTCATAGCTTTTGTTTATTTCTAAGTTAATTATTTCTCACATAATGAAATCTTTTCTTTACTTTATTTTTAATTTTCCCAACAATTTCCCATTTTTTGATGATATTAAAACTATGCAACCCTAATAAAGCAAAATAAACACCCAAAAAAAATTGAAATCAAAGTGGTTCACCAAAGTATTCAAACATAAATTTAAAGTACGAGAAATAGAGAGAAAGATTTAAGGTCCTTCCTTTTTCACTCTTAGATTCGCGCAGCTATTAGGAATTGATTCTCTAGTTAGGATGTTATAGAATCAAGTAATCGCTCGACCTCCACTGCCACTTTCTCTTTTGCCTCCACAACCTGGACCTCTTCTTGCTAGTGCACAACCGTCTTCGCTACCTCTAGCAGCTTTTCGCTTTAATTTCATAGGGTTCCTATAGAAGAAGTTGACCCCCCCCTCTTTTGTTTCCTTCCCCCTTTTAAACATTATCAGGGTCATCAGCAATAAGAGCTCTTTCCTTCTCAACAGCATCGTCAGCCTCTTCTACAGCTTGAAATTACCTTGCAATTGTGTCAGCCTACTCTATTCGCTCAGCCTCTGCTCCATTTAATGAATTTGATATCTCCATTATTTGTGCTTGAATAAGTTCAATTGCGGATCTTGTATCTTAGTGAAGCTCTAGGTTGAAAGTATTAGCTTCAACATGAAGATCTAATTGTCGATTAAAGAGATTCTTTTTTAGCTTCTTGTACTGAGTATGAAGGAGGTTGACTTCGTATGTATTTCGCTTTAGAGTTTTCTCAGTTTCTTTTTGGGTGGCAATAATAGAAGAGACATCTTCTTTACTTGAAGAAGACCCCTTTTCAAGATGAGCCAATATGGACCATATGTCCATTATATTCTGTTACATTGTACTTAGTGCATCCATGATTGAATTACAAAAGTATTCTCATCCAAGAGAAGCTTCTTCAGAGGAATGAGCAGCCGAAGATACGGCTTCGGAATAAGCTGGAGCAGTGAAAATGGGGTTCACATGCACATTCATTTGTAAAAAACGCTCTGGTTCTTTGTCTTTAAGAGGGGAAGAGGGAGCCTTTGATGTATCCTTATACATATCTTATTCATTTAGAATCTCTATAAATATCTGATTAATACGCTCTGAAATATCTTCAGAGTGAAGAGGTACATTAGTAACGTTGTCAACAATGTATGCAACTGTCCTGATGGGGAATGATCGATGAACAAGTGGAGACGTAATAGGATTTTCTTCCAATGGTGCCTCTTCTGAGGATGAGGAAGACTCAGCTTTTTCTGATTGTTCCCCCTCATCAAAGTGAATCTTCTCAGAATCTACTTACTTCAAAGGTTCCCCCTCAGCCTATGACCCTGATGTCTGATCAGTTGTCTTTGGTGAGTCTTCCAAAACCAATGGAGATTTTTCTACTTCAGATATAGGAGGGGCCACTTCATATGTCTCATTTTAAGGAATGAGCGTCTAATTAGCTTTAAAAGCAACAACCTTCTCTTCTATGTTGATTTTAGATTGAACCAAGACAGAAGTCTATTCAACAATATGTTGGTCCATTAAAAGCTTTTCTTCAAAGGATATGTTGGCCAGCTCAATGAGATGGGCATCAGCCTGCTCTTATTCTTCAAAAATAATCTGACCATCTTCAATGATTTTCATCGGGTCGTCTTGACTAGAAGACATGTCGTCAAATATATTGACCGGGAAGACTCAGTGTAGTGAACGTGTTGAAGGACTATGGATTAGTAGTCATTTATAACCAAATCAAGTCACTTCAATGCATTTTGTTCTGCCATAGTATCCCTATCAAGCGGGTTGAAATTAGCCTTTCTTTCCTCAAGCATGGGAAAAAGACCTCGACCCATAATATTGGCCACTACTAGATCCTTTCTTTTGAGGGTTTCAGAGACCTCAGATGTCTTTGCCCATTTCAGGACTCTCTTCTCCATCTTGATAAATTTCTTCCATTCTTTTTCAGTCTCGCCGCCTGAGATAATTTCATCAAATTGCGAGATTAACCTATGATTCACCCAGGTGTCGAAAATTTCAATCTCATTAGCAGCTTTCTCTTCAACCTGTTCCATGACAAGATTTACTATACAATTGGCCTTTGAAACCTTTTCCAGAATCTCTTCTGCAATATCTTTTCCCTTTCCAGGAACTACAGCTGGGTTGGGAGTAGGTACAGGTTCTCTGATGGTGATGCCTGGAGTGACCCTAAATGCTCTCATGATTTCATAAGGAGACAGAGCCTTCGGAATGGCCCCTTCTGGAAGTACAGTCACTATAACCGTTCCCTTAAAAGGGGGTGATTCTTTAACAATTTCATCAATAAGTCTCTCAACATTCGGCTGAATGAGAGCTTGTTCAGAAGATACAACAACAACAACAGGTGTGAGAGCATTTGCCTGCTCTGTTTCAACAACAATATTGACATTTTCAGTAGCCTTAGTAGCTATTGATTTTTTAGGGAGGACAAGCGATAATTCCCTGTCAAATCATTCAATATTTGGACCAACTAGTTTAGTAGTCGTTCCTTTAGCACGTTCCAACACAAGAATCAATACTAGGCACTACGAATGGAGGAGTAGAGGAAGTTACCTTGGTAGACTTCTTGGCGACCTTAGACGCCTTCTTCTGATCAACAGCAAGAACAGACGACCTAGCCCGCTTCTTCATCGGGTTGGGAGAGGGCAAAAAGGACGATATTGGAATGGCGGTGAGGGGAGGAATTATTTGTTTTGCCCTTTCATAAATGGAGCCAACTGCTCTAGAATCCTTCCTTGGCGCTTTCTCATGGCTATTAGAGCTAGTCGTAGAATCCATGATAGAGGATCTGGCTCTTTTAGTGCTCGTAGATTGGTTGGATGTAGCTTGGCGTTTGGACCGAGTGACCGACTAACCACTCGTCTATTGTCAAGATGAATCAGGATTCATTTCCTTTAAGAGCTTCAATCTTGTTATGGTGCCTTTCATGGAGAAGTTAGTGAAAATACAACAGGGGTTAACAGCCTTACCCTCGCCCATAGGAACACCCAGATGCTCCATGAACCAGCCAAGTTGGACTAAGAAGCCTGTACTCTGCTTGTTCTTTGAATAAACCAACTGCCAGAGATTTGAAAATAAGGTAGATTCCTAGTTGATCGACATACCTTTTGATATTGTCGTCATGTAGTCGAATCGGTCTTGGCTATACAGGTTGAATGAACCTTCCCAGCCCTGAAGAGCCTTCGCCACAATGTCGTTTAGAAGAATAAAGTTGGGCTTCAGGACCTTCTTCTTCTTGTTCAGTTTATTCGAACTGCCATCGTTTGAGAAGACAGTCTGCATTTCCGAAATAGATTGAGCGGAAGAGCAACGTCAAAGGTGTGACCCTATGAAGGTAGTTCAAAGAACTCAGTAAACGATGATTCTTTAAAAAAATAGATTTTCCATTCATAGTTGCCGTTATCGTGTCTCCAACCACATCCGCCGTCTTGAAGAACTCACGGACCTCCTTTTCGTAGAATACATTAGGACCGCCGAGATACTTCCTGAGGTTAGAGTACTCGAGAGAACGAAAGTTTTCCACGACATCCTGTTGATTTATAGAGTAGACAAAATCAAAATCCACCTACAAGGTGTTGTGAGAAAGAGAGATAACTTTCTTGTTAGCCATTTTGAGTGTAAGAAACATATTAGAACGGAGATAAACAAAATTTCTTTGAGAGAAAGCAGAGAGAAATCTAGGGTTCTAAGAAAATAGGAAGCGTAAGAACACTGAACACATGCAAAATGTCTTTAAATGGAATTCGAACAGTCACATGTTTAACCGTCACTTTTTGAAAGAAAAAACCCATCAATTAATTTTAGATTTTTTTTCCCAAAAGTAGTCATCATTAACTAAGTTTTTACCAAAAGTATTTTAATGTTTAAGGATATATTAGTCATTTTATTTAGCATTGTCTTCAAGTTATTCGAATTTAGAAAATAACTGTTTTAATGTTTAAGCAAGAAAGATTTGATGACAACGCATGTATAGATGAAAATTGTCCTCAATTAGTCCAAGGATGAAGCATCTAACTACACACGTATTTAGAATTATAGCTCGCTGTCCACATTCCAGCGTCTAAGTTGGATAGGCGTCTATTAGACGTAGACGTCTAATTACGCTTGTCTTACAGACGTATAGGCATGTATTAGACATAGACGTCTAATTATGCTTTGAACAACAAGTGTTAGACGTGTATCTTGTTAGACGTAAGTATCTAACTACGCTTATCTTTCAGACGTCTAACTTGTATAGATTTTAAACCAAGACAATTATCCAGCTCAGAAGAACAGACTGCTTAAGCAAACATATTTCTAAGTATTTGTTTTCTTTTAAACGACCTCATCTATTAGACCAATTAAAGTTTTTATCTGCGTGCATCTGTCTGAACATTTTAAATATTAGATTTCCCCCTCAATTTATGTATATTTAAAACAAATAAATGATTTGAGGTTCTTAGAACCCAAAAGTAATTTTAGGGAAAAACACTTAGTCTGTGGAAGTGGCTTTGACAAAAAAATTTGCCACTTGTTGATCTAATGGAGCATATTCTCAAAAGAGTGTACTTCAAGTTTCCTCCATGCAGATTTCATGTATCACCTACACAAAAATGTATTTATAGTTTTTGGTATCCACATTCACTTGTGTCCTCAGTCAATCAGTCCCTTAGAAATCAATATTTGAGTTATTCTGATATATTATCATTTTGTGTTGTGATCATCTCTAAAGTGCGTATGATTTAGGCTTAGAAGACGTCTTGTTGCTAGCAGACGATCCCTTAACTTTAGAGGATGATTTTTGTTTAAAACTCCTTGACATCTTCTCAAGTTTTAATATGTCAGACTTGCTGGTTGCTTCCTTTATAGGTTTCAACCAGCTTATAATTGGCGGAACATAAATAATCTCATCCTTTAAGGTTAGATCTTCACAGCTTGGATCAGTTCCATTATCAGTTAAACTCCCTTTGACAAAGTTTATTGGCTTAAGCTTGTTTGTTGCTAAGTTTAACTTTTTACTGTACTTAACTGTGATAGCTTTATCATATCCTAAACCGGATCTGCATCTAGAAGCCCTTAACAGACTAATCTGATATTTGACAGATTCTCCAAACCTTGTCCAAGAATTGACAATATAAGTTAAATGTTGGTTTTCAGAAAACATTTTTTGAACATTTTCTTTATGTTTCTCATTTTCAGATAAGATCTCGACTATGTTGTTTTCAAAAACTTTTGGTTCAGTAGTTTGAGATAAAATAGGTTTATCGATTTCAAATTTTGATCTCATTTCATTTTGAGAGTCAGATAGCTTTTTGTACTCCATGACCATGTCATTGAGTGCAGTAACTAAGTCATCTCGTGTAAACTGTTCTAAAGAGAAATCAAATACCTTAGATTCATCAGAGTCTTTCTTTTATCTTGCCATAAATCAAGCAACCTCTTCATCATCACTATCATTGGATGATGAGTCTAAGTCGCTTTGGATCCACATAGCCTTGTTGTTAGCTGCCATGAGAGCCTTCATCTCTTTCTCGTTGTCATTCTTTTTCTCATCACGTTTTGGCTTTCTACACTACGATTTGTAATGACCTAGTTTTCCACAGTTAAAACACTTCACGTTAGCCTTAGAGTTAGTCTTATCATCATTGTTATTATTTGAAGAGTTTGAGTGAGAATTGTTCTTCTTTATGAATTTGCTGAATTTCTTCAAGAAGAGAGCCTCCGCATCTTTGCTGAGCTGCTGGGCAGCAATCTTTACTTCAGTGGAAACTGGTGGATTTTCTCCAGTCACCAAATCCTTGGTTATTATGGTTGATGTGGGGTACTCCTCTTCATTTCTAAAGTTCAACTCGAACTCATAGGCCTTCAGATCGGCAAGCAAGTCAAAGAGAGCTCCATCTTATTGAGGTCTTTGGACTCCCTCGTCGCCATAATCTTGATGTACCACTCCCTGGGAAAAGCTCGCATGACCTTTATAGAAATCTCTCTATTGTTGTAAGTCTTTCCCAGAATAGAGCGAGTGGTGACAATTTTGTTGAATCTTGCATCAAACTCAGACATCGTGTCTTCAGGATGCATCTTAAAGTTGTCGAACTGTTGGGTGGCAACCATAATCTTGTTTTCTTTGGTTTTCTCATTACCTTCATAGAGTTGAGTGAGTCTTTCCTAAACTTCTTTGGCAGGCTCGCATGATATGATGTAGTTAAACATGCTACCGTCAAGAGATCTGTATAAGATATTCATGGTCAAGTTGTTGAGGTTGTTCTTCCACTTGTCTTTCATTTGTCCACTCAGATTTGTCTTTCTTTATCTTGATAGGACCTTCTATGATGACACTCCACATGTCATCATCTAAGGAAGCAAGATGAGCACGAACTCTTTTCTTCCACATAATGTAGTTTTCTTTCGAAAACATATGAATCTTGGAGGAGCTGACATCTTTAGTCGTGATTCAGGTTCTTTAGAAGCTTGAGAATAGAAAACTTAGCTCTAATACCACTTGATAGGATCAGTGCTAACAATAGAGACTACGGTCTAACTATTGATAACAACTTATAATAAACGATTCGATAATATTCCCGTGAGGGATTAATATTTGTTTTTATTCTTCACAAATTCTTCGAACTCTTGAAACGGATTCAAGTGCAGAAGTGTTCGTCGGATTTGAATCTTTGAACGATTGAAGGTAAATAACATAAAGTAAAGAACACATGGAGTTTTATGGATGTTCGGAGATAAAACTCCTACGTCACTCCTTCTTCCACAACCGGAAGGATATCCACTAAATACTTTGAATCGAATACAACTTACTGAGCTAGCTAACTCTCTTTTGAATAGAATAACCTTTATTCAACTTACAATATTCTCACAGCTAGACAGTAATTGAATCTCTCTCTTGAGCTTGAATGATGATAGAAATCAGTAAGAGTAAGAGCAAGTAATTTGTGTGTTTATTTTTTTTGATTTGATAATATAGAAAGTGTTCCAGTTTGTAAGAAAATGATTCGTCCGTAGTCCTTGAACATCTATTTGTAGTAGAGGGACACCAACGGTCGAATCTTCTTTATGGACACGTGGCAAGTGTCCTTTGGAAGACCGCCCATAGTACCAGAATACAGTAGACTTTACACAAATGGATCGTGGCTGTACCGAATGGGTAGTACGCTGAATATCCTCTAATATTGTCTTATACTAGACAGACAGTTAGAAAGATATTTGCGTACGTGGCGTTCGTTCATTTGATACAATTATCTGGCTTGAAAAACTACACAAGAGAGAGTGGAGTAAGAGTAGCAGAGTAAGGCATTAGACTTGCTCTAATAGACCTTGTCTAAAGGAGTTATACATTCTTGTCTAACTATGCATCCCTTTAGACCTCGTCTAAAGGAGTTAGACATCCTTGTCTAACTACGCTTCCCTTTAGACCTCGTCTAAAGGAGTTAGACGTCCTCGTCTAACTACGCTTCCCTTTAGACCTTGTCTAAAGGAGTTAGACGTCCTCTTCTAACTACGCATCCTTTTAGACACTGTCTAAAAAAGTTAAACGTCCCCGTCTAACTACGATTCCCTTTAGAACTCATCAAAAGGAGTTAAACGTCCTCGTTTAACTACACATCTCTTTAGACTTCGTCTAAAGAAGTTAGACAACATCGTCTAACTACGCTTCCCGTTAGACCTCGTCTAAAGGAGTTAGATGTCCTCCTTTAACTATGCATCCCTTTAGACCTCGTCTAAAGGAGTTGGACGTACTCGTCTAACTACGCATCCCTTTAGACCTTCTCTAAAGGAGTTAGACGACCTTGTCTAACTACGCTTCCCTTTAGACTTTTTCTAAAGGAGTTTGACTACCACGTCTAACTCGTTTCTATTTAAACTTTGTCTAAAGGAGTTAGACTACCACGTATAACTACGTTTCCCTTTATACTTCGTCTAAAGGAGTTAGAGTACCACATCTAACTACATTTCCCTTTAGACTTTGTCTAAAGGAGTTAGACTACCACGTCTAACTACGTTTCCCTTTAGACTTCGTCTAAAGGAGTTAGACCTACCATGTCTAACTATGTCTAAGATAGTCTATTTTAGACCACGTCTAAAGTAGCATAGTCATATGCACATGCACAAAAAACAAATAGACAACTTAACTTTATTCTATTTAAACATCTAGCTTTATTCTATTTAAACATCATCAAAATTCCGTTATTTTATGTTTTATAGGTTTTGTTTATTTCTAAGTTAATTATTTCTCACTTAATTAACTTTTTTCTTTACTTTGTTTTTAATTTTTACCAATAATATAGATGACATGTGATTATAAGGAATATTCAACCATTGGTACAATTTCAGTATAAATAGCTATCCAAGGACAACGACGAATCTCTCCGGTTACACTCGGTCTTGCTTAATTACATTATCTAACTTTCTAGCTCAAACACAAATTGCTCACTATGTGATTATTATATAATCAATCTATTGTCCTTTCTGTGTGAAATCTCAGTATTGTAAGTTGAACAGATGTTGTTCTATTCAACAGATAGTTATCAAGGAGTTCAGAAATAGTCAGTTGTTAAGTAGTGTATCTGACCGGATTTGTGTAGTGTTCTATACTAATCAAAGTATTCTAGTAAATATCTTTCTAGAAATAGAAGAAGGGGTGACGTAGGAGTTTTGTTTCCGAACATCCATTCCTTACATTCGTTTTCCTAACGCTTTAAATCTAGCAAGCAGTTCTGCACTTGAATCCGTTCAAGAGTTTGCGAAGATTTGTGATGAATAGAAACAGATCGTAATCCCTCATAGGATTAACATCGAATTGAAAGTTAAAAGTTGTTAACTATATTCAGAACCCCCTCTCTATAGTCGACACTAATCCTGACAAGTGGTATCAGAGGCAAGTTTTCTATTCTCAAGCATCATTAGATTTTTGAATCATGTCTTTTATCAACAAGATCCCAATGTTCTCAAAATAAAACAACGATTTATTAGAAATTAATAATTTAAGATCATTTGACTTTCTTAAATGATTATATATGGTATGTCATTACCATTGGCCCAATGAAGATAATGAAGGTCAACACAACCACAACATCAACCGACAGTGCTCCTGGGATGAAGGAGAAACCAAGATTTGAGTGGACTGCTGAAGAAAAGAGGAAGGTCATCCTCGACAACATGGACAAAGACATTCTATACAAGACGCTGGACAAGAACATGTTCAGCAAAATCAAGTCATGTTCCACTGTGAAAGAGATTTGGGAGAAGCTGATTGAAATCTATGAAGGCAACTCAAGTGAAAGTGAGGAAGAAACAATTAGATGCTTCATGGTAGACGACACTAAGGTATTTGATTTCATTTCTAACAAGTTCACTTGAGATGATCTAACTATTGCACTCAATGACATGGTCATTGAGTACAAGAAACTGCCGAATTCTTTTAAGGAAATTAATTTAAAAAACAAATCTAATAATACAAGTTTTTCATAACATAACAATGAACCATAAGTTTTAAAGAACAAAATAAATGAGCTCTTAGCTAAGAATGAGAAGCTCAAAAAATAATTCAAATTCTTTCGTCTTAAAAAGAAAGATTAAACTATGTGGTTAGTTCTTGGACGAAATCTAGGAATTCTCTCGAGTAGCTGCTTAAAAAGCAAAGGTTCGTCGGACACAAATCCGGTTTAGGATATGCTAAGAGAAATCCGGCTGAATCCAGTAAAAAATTAAATCATGTGAAAGGCAAGCTTAATCCCATAAGCTTTGTCAAGGGAAGTTTAACGTATATTAGAATTAATCACAATTGTAATGATTTGACTTTAATAGATGAAACTAAATATGTTAAGAGAACGTCAAGATGGCTAAAATCCAAGAAAAGAGCAACCAGCTGATCTGGAAAGCAAAGATTTGACAGAAAGTTAAGAGATATTTATCAATAATCATTTTCTGAAGTCAAGAGATCATCAGCTAAAAGAAAGAGTTATGCCAAGCTTAAAACATACACACAAAATGGGAGATCCATAAGAATAATTCAAGTATGGATTCCTAAAGGGATAATCCACCATGGACCAAGTAATTTCGGGTACCAAAGCTATAAATAATTATAAGTGCAGGTAGAACAGGACAACATCGTGGAAGTTTAAGTATGGCATATGGAGAGTTGGCTGCTCTAGGCATATGACAAGCAACAGTTGGCTACTGATGGACATATCTTCTCAAAGACACTTACCAAGTCTATGTTTTCTTATCTTAGAAATATTTTAGGACTGTTAGATTACGATAATGCATAAATTGATTAAATTATGAACTCACCAAGTTTTGATAATTTAGTTTAAATAATCAAAATGGAGAGATTGTTAAATTGTGATTATGTTATGAACTCCCCTGATTTTGATAATTTAGTTTAAATAATCAAAATGGGAGAAATTGTTGAATTGTTATTAAGTTATTAACTCACCTGGTTTTGATAATTTAGTTTAAATTATTAAAAAGAGAGATATTATTTAATTGTGATTAAGTTATGAACTCACCTGGTTTTGATAATTTAGTTTAAATAATCAAAAAGGGAGATATTGTTAGTTTAAAGTCTTAATTGAGTTAGGATAATTAACATACTTGATTTTGATGATTGATGAAATGATTTTGATAATGAATGGATAAAACTAAGTTTAAACATATATATATATATATATATGTATATATATATATATAATTGTTAGTCATATCAATTATATAAATATATAAAAAGAAATCAACATCTTATGTGGTGTAATGGTTAAGTGTTCATTCTATATAATAAAGATCGCGGGTTCGAATCTCACCTGGTAAAAATTTATAATAATTGGAATTTTATTATTTCAGGCACAACTCATAAGATGTATGTCTTTAGACGTGGACTGAAGAAGTGCACGAGCAGACGTCGCCCAACTTCATCGGACGTGGTCTGAAGAAGTGCGCGAGCAGACGTCGCCCAACTTCACTTCATCAGACGTGGTCTGAAGAAGTGCGCGAGCAGACGTCGCCCAACTTCATCGGACGTGGTCTGAAGAAGTGCGCGAGCAGACGTCGCTCAACTTCATCGGACGTGGTCTGAAGAAGTGCGCGAACAGACGTCGCCCAACTTCATCAGACGTGGTCTGAAGAAGTGCGCGAGCAGATGTCGCCCAACTTCATCAGACGTGGTCTGAAGAAGTGCGTGAGCAGACGTCACCTAACAACATCAAGTTGTGCGAGCAAACGTCGTCTGAAGAAGCGTATGATGTCTTGATTCAGTTGTCGTCTGAAAAACCACTGAATTATCTACTCAGCTCATCAGCTTGGAAATCAATAGTATTCATTATCATTCGTCTACAAACTGCGCGAGCAAACGTCTTCTGAACATCTACAGACGGGTCGTCTGAAGATGCGTCTGATCTCTTGATTTAGTTGTTGTCTGAAAAATCATCGAATTATCTACTTAGCTCATCATCTTGGCAATCAGTAGTATCTATTATTAGTCATCTACCTTAACATTTGAACACACTTTAATTGACTATCTTCCATGTATTCAAATATTCCATCAACCCACGTTCTATATTGTCCCGTACGCCACATTCTTGTGAATATTCTGAAATACAATCTTATTCGCCATGATTAAACGCATGTACTCTACTTTTCGATCTCGTATTATTAGGCATTCATCCAACATATAGTTGACACGTGTTCAAAAGGAAAATTCGACCATTGGTGCCATTTCAGTATAAATAGCTATCCAAGGACAATGACGAATCTCTCTGGTTACACTCTTTCTTGCTTAATTACACTCTCTGACTCTCTAGCCAAACACGAGTTGCTTATTGTATGATTATTCTGTAATAAATTTATTGTCCTTTCTGTGTGAAATCTCAGTATTGTAAGTTGAATAGAGGTTATTATGTTCAATAAAGAGTTTGCTAGGAGTTCAGAAACAAACAGTTGTTAAGTCATGTGTATCTGATCGGATTTGTGTATGGTTCTATACTAATCAAAGTCTTCTAGTGAATATCCTTCTAGAAACAAAAGAAGGGGTGACATATGAGTTTTATCTCCGAACATCCATAAAACTCCGTGTGTTATTTCATTTTCACTCATTGCATTCGTTTTCATGACGTTTCAAATCTAGCAAGAAGTTCTGCATTTGAATCCGTTCAAGAGCTTGCGAAGATTTGTGAATAATAGAAAAAGATATTAATCCTTCACAGGATTAACATCGAATTGAAAGTTGAAAGTTGTTAATTATATTCAGAACCCCTATCTATAGTCGACACCGATCCTAACATACTCGAGTCAGTCTCGAGCTCAAATTTACAAACTCGTTCGAGCCCGACTTTAAGTCAAGCTCGAGCTCAAATTGAAACTGAATTGAGATCGGTTGAACTCATTTGCGGCCCTAATTCGGAATAAGACCAAATGATCTACTTCGGCCACCTAGGTGGTGCGGTAAGATGCTTTCCAATTAATATATATATATATATATATATATATATATATATATATATATATATATATATATATATATATATATATATATATATATATATATATATATATATATATATATATATATATATATATATATATATATATATATATATATATATATATATAATTCTTGAAACCTTTCTTGGCTAAAAATATAAAATAAATAAGACAAGATACCCAGTATATAATAAAATAACATGTTACTAAATAAATGATAATAATGAATAATTAGAATAATAAAAGAATGTAAATAAAATAATATATATATATATATATATATATATATATATATATATATATATATTTGATTAAGATTTAATATTGTGTTTGATATTTTACAGAATTATAAAAAAATTATAGTTGAAAGGGACGAAGAAAACGAAAAAAAAATAAGCAAATTCTTAACTTTTCTTGTCAGTAATCCGCTATGCACTAACAGAAAAAGGGTTGTCTGTTATAAATGTTAGTAACCACCCTATAGGACTGTTAATACTTCATATATATATATATATATATATATATATATATATATATATATATATATATATATATATATATATATAAAAGTAACGACTCTATGAAGCCGTAACAGATACTACATATCAATAATGGTTTATTAAGGTCATTACTAATATATAGTATTTCTAACCGCTCTTAGAAAGATCGTTATTAATACTATAGTTTTTTTAACATTTTTTTTAAACAAAGGTATTAATAACGACTCTAATGAATTTGTAACAAATACGTTGTCTGTCATTTCATTTTCCGAATTAAAGGTATTTGTAACGACTATTTGAAATGTCGTTACAAACAGTACAGTTTGCGACAAAAAATCTTACAGCATGATCATGTGACGATCGTTAGACTTTCAGGAATGATCCAAGGGATGAGAATGAGTCACCCCATAAGGAAAAACTAATTGTACATTGACGTCGTCAATCGATCACTAACGGATCGCCAACGATTGCTAACGAAATACCAAAATTTATTAGCTAATGATTTTAATCTTCTCCGGAGGCTGCTACTGAAGAACACGACGAAGTTGTCTGGGTACCAAAACGTGACATTTGTAAGGGGAGAAAACAAAATCATCTACTCTCTCTACAACGAAATCAAAAACCCTCAACACTGACGACACAGTTAGAACAATTTGACACAACACAATTTCTGATTGTGATTTTAACCTCGCCGAAGCTTACGGATCATCATAGAAGCTTGATGTTATTCATTTAGTGCTATATCAACATTTAATCGATAAAAATCATTCCTAGGGTTGATGTAAGAAACTTAACCGATTATAATTTATATTTTAAAGTTTGAGTTTGATTTTGTGATTTGTTTAATTGTTCTTGTGTAATTTCTTAGTGATTTAGCTGCTAGATTCTTAAGTAGTTATCCTATTGTAGTTAGGAATTATAAGAGAATCAACAAGAACAAGTCCAAACCTAAAAACATAAGCTAAAATTTGAAATAAAAAATTGGTTTAGGTGTTGTTCTTGAGCTTTGACTCAAGAAAGCTCAAGAACATCTCCTGATGTTTAATTGATGTATAATTCTGATGTATAAGTAATTTATAAGAGAATTTATCAATTGAATTTATGTTTAAAAATAAATTTAAAATTCTGGCTAATTTTCTTCCATTGACCGATCATGAAGCTTCTGACGTCAGAATCACCTTCAGTGTTCTTCATTTGGCACCACTATGTACATGACACATTTCATATATTGAAAGAAAATACTAAAACAAACCAGTTCTTGTTCATTTTTTACATTTACTATAAATCTTCTACACTACCGAGGTCCTGATTTCATCGATCTCTCCCGTCGCGGTCGATGAACATTAAAGATGAAGAAAATCATGGTGAAATTGAGAAAAATGAAGATTGTTTGGTCATTGAATGACTTGACTAAAAAATGCAACTCGTTTGATTTTGTCAAAGCGGTTGCACGTCAAGTGTTTGATAAAATACTATAAACATGTTTAGATTTGTTCTTCCTCTTCGCTCGATTGTTATTAATGTTTTGTCAAGTACTTTCAATTTTTATAGTCTTGTCCAAAGCTAAAAACATCATAAATATCCTTTAGAAATGGTATAAGTGTATCTCCTTTATACGTAGAGTATATCCTTAGATGAATAACTAAAGTTTGTAATCATAACAAAATGTAATATTTTTTCACGTTTCGAAAGGCCAACTATGTCATAGTAGAGACGGTTCATTTGAACGTGAATATGGGTCAAAGCGTCGAGGCTCTATCCCACACGTAACCAAGCACAAAACCCAAAAGAATATCTTAAAAAAATTCTTTATTAGTTTCTCGAGAAGTAACTAAGTGGCGACACTTAAAAATAGACAAGAGTATGTATAATTATTGGTAAGTTCTAATTCAGTTATTCATCTCAATATAAGACGAGATGACTCACAAAAGAGTCATTTTCTCGCTTTGTTTGATGAGATTCGAGAGGAAGGTAAGACACAAGAGTTGAGCAAAGTAATTGACTAAAAACATTTTTCTAAACCGTGCAAAATATAACGAGAGATTCAAAACCCGAAACCAACAATGTAAACCTCGAGTTCATATTTTCTTGTTTGCTTACATGAGATTCTACCCACTAAGGCACGTCGTCTCTTACTTTGAAGATAGTGTAGACTATGCATTGTGCGACGCCACCTATACATCTATATTTTTCTTGCTTAAGGTGTACCGAAATTGCTAGATACATCTGATTACAAGAGCAATATTTCCAAAGAATCTAATCCATTCTTTTCATTGTAATGGAATCCGTTGCAAGCCAAGTATGTAATACCCTTAACGTGCATGCATTATAGAAAAGTAGACACCCACGAGTACGTATAGACTTTCCAAAAGTTAAAACAAAAAGAGACTGATGCGTTCAACATGAACCAACCCTTCAGGGGCGAAGCCAGGATTTGAAACCTACCCGGGCTAATTTTTTATTAAAAAAATCTATCCGGGCTAGTTTTATAGTTTGCTGTCACCAATACCTTTTAGCGACGAAAAATAATCTTTTAGCGACGGAAAGTAACCAATAACGACGGTAATTTACCGTCGTTATTGATAAAATACATAAGGCTCCCCGGGCTACAGCCCGGGTCAGCTTGCACTTGGCTCCGCCCCTGCAACCCTTCCATATCGTCGATATTGAGGTCGATCCGAGATCCACACCATGTGTTATGTGGACAGAAACTCTTTGTGGAACAACTATCAAGAGCCAATATAGAATGAGGCAACAACTTGAGGAGGAGAAGTACTTATTTTGTTCATATTTTTTCCCATGAAAAATCCATTTTCCAAATCTAGATTTGGAAAAGGGGCTTCTACTTTCATTCTTAAAAGATGTTTACATGTTGGTAACTTGGGTTATCATCTCTTAAAAAAACAAAAATTTGTTCGTCTTGTACATTTCACATACATTGCAGAATTTTCTTGTCACAATAACAGCTCCCAAACGATATCAAGTGACTATAAAATTTGTAAAAATTGAAATGGCCGAAGAATCGTGATGAGAGTGTCTATCACGAGTTTAGGGACATATACTCCATGATGCAGGATATGTTCAAGCAAATATTGGCTCTAATTGCCTTACGCTCCGGTCACACAATACCTATTGATCATACACCTCTTAAACCAAAACCCAATTCAAACCATGCTATTACCAACCGAACGAACCCTTCAATGTATCTAGCTCTCATAACTTGAATGAAGATGACGATCACATCACTTGCTATGAGGAGTGTGAGTATGGTTCGGAAGCCGACAAATTTTCGACTTGGATTCATCCTATAACCTAAGCATTTGTAGCTGCTCATGGGTCGAAGGTTTTAGTTGATATAGTACAAGGAGGCCCGATCAATAAATATGAGTAGACGATGGCTAAGGTAAAAGCCATGTAAGCTGGTCTAGTGGTCTAGCTAGAAAGAGCCAACAAGGGAAGATGACAATAACTCGACATGATTAGGTTAAAGTGATGAACGATGCCCAAAAAACTGTTATTCCGCATGATCTTTAGATGTCCGATCTCATGAAATTATGGGAAATAAAGACCCCTCGATTTTCATTCAAGTATAATTAAAATCGATGAGTCCCACACAGCTCAACGATGTCATACTACTCCAACTTTTTCCTTGCTACCTCGACGACGTTAGTTTGAGAGGATACTTGTAGGATAAAATAGCTTATATCACTACTATCAACGATTTGGATGAGGCAAATGGCGACCAACACCATCGATTGATCGTAACACCAATCATTATCAACAGAATAATATCGATTGATAGAAAAACAATCGGTATTATTTTGTAAATACCAATTGGTGTTACAACCAATTGGTAAAATCCTATTAATAATATCAATTGGTCGAAAAATCAATTGGTATAATCCTCAAACAACCCAGGAAAAGGGTGGCAAATCATATTACCGATTGGTTTTTTCACCCATCGGTATTTCTTAAATCATATTATCGATTGGTTTTCTAATTAGTAATTCCCATTCAACCGACAAATTCTTTCTACTCTCTTTCCCACACCTTGCCACGTCTCCACTTCTCTTCTCTCTCCCAGCTAGGTAACTAGATTACGCTCCAAAGGAGAGAGAGAGTATAAATCGATTCGTCCGAGGAATTACTTTTTTCCGACTATACTCGCCTAGGTTCATCTTTATATCTCTCTATCTCAGTATGTGCTGAACAAATCCAGCAATATCACTTTGCTAGATTAATCAAGAAAGAAAATTGTAGGGAGAAGGCAGAGAAACTTATCAACTTCATTGATCAATCGGTTATGAAGTTACAAAGTGTCAATCGGCTAAAACCCCCAAATTAGTTTTACTAAACTAACAAATAGCCCTTACACTTTACATATATTACAATTTTAATCAACTTAAAACATTATATTAAAATATTAACATATACTTATTAATTTGTATTACAGTTACAAATCTTCTTGATCATTTAGCTTGATACTCCCCCCTCAAGATGCACATCTTGTAAAAACAATCGCGATCGAAGAAAGTAATATCTGGTCTAGTATAATTAAGATATAACAATCTCCCAATAAGTTTCCTATATTTAGAAGGATCTGCCATTATATTCTCATGATCATTGGAAAATTTAATGCCTTTGATCATGGGTATTTTAGTTGGTTTACAACCCATAAGACCAACATCACCAATAAGATCGAGAATGTATTTCCTTTGATTAACACAAAAACCATTATTAGTTTGTGCAATTTTAAGACCAAGAAAGAACATGGCTTTCCCAAGGTCTTTTATGGTAAATTTAGAATCAATAAAATTCTTTACCAAAGAAATTTCAGTCAAATCATTTCCAGCAATAAGAAAATCATCAACATATATGAGCAAAACAGTGATACTAGATTTAGAATGTTTAATATAAAGACAATGATCATGTTCTGATTTAATAAATCCTATTGTAGTTAGACTTAAAGAAATTTCAGCATGCCATTGTCTTGAAGCCTGTTTTAAACCATATAAACTTTTATTTAGTTTACAAACAAGTTTTTTTAAATCAGAATGTACACCTTCAGGAAGTTTCATATAAATTTCTTCATAAAGATTGCCATGAAGAAAAGCATTATTGATGTCAATGTGATGTAAATGCCAACATTTAGAGGCAGCAAGTGCAATTAAAAAACGAATTGTAACTATTTTAGCAACAGGTGCAAAACATTGATGGAAATCAATTCCATCTTTTTGATTAAAACCTTTAGCCACTAAACGTGCTTTACATTTGTTTAAACTGCCATCACAATTTAACTTTGCTTTGAAAATCCAGCGACAACCAATGACCTTTTTTCCTTTTGGTAAAGTTGTAATTTCCTAAGTATGATTATGTTTTAGAGCTTCAAGCTCATGTGTCATGGCTTGAATCCAATTAGGATTTTGTGAAGCCTCTAAAAATGATTGTGGTGTGTAAGTATGATAAACATTAGAAAGAAAATTAATGTATTCACAGTCTAATAGAGAATTTATAAAAGGATAAGTGTTAGGGGTGTATTTACTGGAATTTGTGGATTCAATCTCAACATGATTTATTTCAAAATCTTTCAACCAGGAGGGTGAATGTTTTTCCCAGTACTTCTTCTATTTTGATGAATATGATGAGAATCAATTGAATTAGGTAAAGTAACAATATGATCAGTTGATAAAACAGGTTGGTTATCAGATAATTGTAAGTCAGATTGAGAATAATGTTCAAGCAAATCAAGTGGACTGTCAAAAATAACTTCATGTGTTTTATCATCATCAAAATATATTTCATTATCAAAAATAATAGATGATTCACAACTATTTTAAGCAGATATTGTGTAATGTGAATTGTTAGTTATATTTTGATATGGAAATATATCTTCATAAAAGACAACATCTCTCGAAATAGTAACAATACCGTTATTAATTTCATAAACTAAATAGCCTTTTTGATCAGATGAATAACCAATAAAAATACGATTAATGCCACGATCTTCAAATTTAGTTTTATGCGGCAAAACATTTTCAATGTAACATAAACATCCAAAAACTTTAAGATGATTATATGAACAGTTATCTTGATGTAGCATAAAATATGGTGTTTTAAAATCCAAAACTGAAGATGACATTCTATTAATTAAATAAGTTGCAGTAAGAAGAGAGAAAGGACAGAATTTAATATGAAGTTTGGATTTATTCATCAATGACCTTGCCACATTAATCAAGTGTCTATGTTTTCTCTCCACAACACCATTTTGTTGTGGAGAATAGACACAAGTTTTTTGATGAATGATACCTAAAGAATTAAAAAATATATTAAATTTTGAATTTTTAAATTCAGTACCATTATCACTTCTTACTATTTTAACTAAAGATTCATATTGATTTTTCACCAAAGTAATAAAAATTTTCATGTTTTCAAATACACATGTTTTATCTTTGAGAAGAAAAATCCAAGTGCATCTACTATAATCATCTACTATGGTTAACATATAAGAAACTAGAATTATTGAAGGTTCCTTATAAGGTCCCCAAAGGTCAACATGAATAAGTTCAAAACATTTTTTGGAAACAGAACAACTATCAGGAAAAGGCAATCTTGATATTTTTGAAATGGAATAAACTTCACAATGGTGTATCTTATTTCCCAAACCTGGGTAGACATTATTCATGACTTTAGGAGATGGATGACCAAGTCTATTATGCATTTAATATAATCAATAACAGGAGATGAAAATTCAGTAGAACTACTATGAGAAATGTCTTTAGAACAATAACGAAGAGAAGAGAAAAACAAATTTCCAATTTTCTTCCCAAGCTGAAATTTGTTGACCAATTTACGGTCCTACAAAATACATTCATCTTCATCAAATATGCACATCATGTTCTTATCTTTAATCAATTTTTCTACTGATATTAGATTGTATTTGAAGTCTTTTGCTATCATGACATCTTTTAGCACTAATCTTTCATTTAGTTTCATATCTCCTAATTCAACTATTTTTTTAATTGATCCATCCGCTAAATATAAGATCCTTACTTTCTCAAGTTTTCTAATATTAATGAACAGTTTTCTAGTATTGAAAACATGACTGTTTGCCCCTGAATCTATCAGCCACATTATGTCATTGTTATCATCATGATATGTGCTCATACTGTGTTCAAATGTAAATGCATAACAAGAATCATAACAGTTTGGAATTTTAGTGTACTTACCTGCACTATACTCTGAAGTTCCTAATGCTACCTTCCCTTTTCCTTTTGAATTTGCCTTGCACCATTCTTTGAACTATTTATATTCCGTTCCAGTAACCTCTACATGTTCTTCAATGTCATCCAATGGAGAATTTGCCACATTTGCTGTGTTGACAGCAACCTGTTTTTTTCTTGATTATTTGAACCACTCTGGATATCCAAGAAATTTGAAACAACCTTCTTTTATGTGACCTTTTAATTCACAGTGAGTACAGATAGAGTTCTTGTGAGGTTTGAATTTTTCAATAGGTAATTTTGAACTTCCTTCAATTTTCTGATTCTTGTTGTTCAATTCTGTCTTCTCCTTCACCATCATTGTAGTGTATTCTCCTTTAGATATGCTAATGTTCCTCTTAGTTTCAACATTAACTAGAATAGTAAATGCCTTATGAACTGAAGGCCATGGATCTGATGCTAACATATTATCCACGACATGTTCATAAGAGTCATTTACTCCCATTAGAAACTGAAGCAACTTTGCTTCTTCAACATCTTGCGCTACTTCACTTACAGCCTTACATCCATAACAATTGACAACATCTGATCTATCACAGTTGCACTTTCTTGCTGGCTTCAAATGTGCAGTTTCATCCCAAATCAATTTAACTTTGGAATAATGCTCAACAATATCAGAAGTACCTTGTTGAATAGTAGATATATCCTTCCCTAACTGAAAACGTCTTGGTCCGTTGTTGCCTTCATATGTACTTCGAATATCTTTCCATAGTTGTTGAGCAGTTACAGCATTCTTGAAATGAATTTTCAGGTTTTGATCCATAGTGTTCATTATCCAGTTTCTCACCATAGCATCCATTGCATTACTCCATCTACATCTAGTGGCATCTTACAAGATCCGTCGATGAATCCGAGCTTCATTTTTGCCTCCAATGCTAGTCTAATACTTGTACACCACTCATAGTAATGAGATCTTGTTAGTATATAATTAGTAATTATTGCACCTGTGATGTCTCCATTTTGAAGAAATAGTGGGTCGGTGTTGTATTTCCTCTTGTTCGCCATTATCCTCTAAAATCGATCATTTGTTTCTTGATCTTAGTTTGAAGACGACGATCCTTCACTGATAATCAAATTAGGGTTTGAAATCTTCACTTTTTGATTCTTGTCGGTTGAATCATTATCTTCTGAGTTTGAAGAAGAATATGAACCATGCTCTGATACCATGAACAAATCCAGCAATATCACTTTGCTCGATTAATCAAGAAAGCAAATCGTAGAGAGAAGGAAGAGAAACTTATCAACTTCATTGATCAATCGGTTATGAAGTTACAAAGTGTCAATTGACTAAAACCCCCAAATTAGTTTTACTAAACTAACAAATAGCCCTTACACTTTACATATATTACAATTTCAATCAACTTAAAACATTATATTAAAATATTAACATATACTTATTAATTTGTATTACAGTTACAAATCTACAAATCTTCTTGATCATTTAGCTTGATATGTGCGCACTTACAGGTTCCTTTTAGTTAGGGTTTTGAACATTTTTTCTGTCCAGTATAATAAGAGTTAAGTTGTATGTATAATAGGAACAAGAATGTAGAAATTGGGAAAAATAAAGGAGAAATATTATGATTCTATGGGTGGACGATGTTGTATTACTCCTGCCTGTTACAACGTTTACAAATAAATGGAAGATCTGCATTAATGAGGAAAACGACAGATTTGCAATGATGAAGAAAACAAAATATTTGCAATAATGAGGAAAATATAATATTTTCAATAAATTTCATTAAATTAGAAAATTAAGAGTTTTTTTTATTTTAGTATAAATAAAGTGTATGTTACTTTTATTAGAGGAAGAAAAATAAGAGAGATAACAACTCTTGTAATCGTTTTTTTAAGATTTTATAGAAATTTCTCAAAGTTTTATGAGTGATTCTATTTCTGGGCCAACATTTGGTATCAGGGCATCAGGTGAATGCCCAAAATCATCCGGTGGGATCAAATGTCGAAGGGTGCAGGATCATCAGGAGCGCAGCAAAACAATGGCATATTCCACTATCCGCAGCTAACACACACGAACTACATCAGTTGGGTGATTCGTGTACAGGCTATGATGGAGGACCAAGGAGTATGGGAGGCAGTCGAGTCAGTAGAAGGAACAGAGATTGATGTCCGACTTGATAAGAAGGCGAGATCACATTTTCTACAAGCACTTCCGGAGGATCTTCTAATGCAGGTGGCAAATAAGAAGACGGCGAAGGAAGTGTGGGATTGTCTCAAGACGAGGTTCGTCGGCGCAGACCGAGTGAAGAATGCACGATTGGAGACATTGAAGAATGAGTTTGATAGGATGCATATGAACGACAGTGAGTCGCTCGATCAATATGTTGGTCGACTCACATCCATATCAGTCAGGTACTCAAGCCTTGGAGAAACACTAAATGATATTGCGATAGTAAAGAAGCTCTTCGACACCGTGCCAGAAAGGTTTATCAGTGTGGTAGCCGGCATCGAGCAGTTTTACAACCTCGAGACGTTAACATTTGAGGAAGTTGTTAGAAGGCTGAAGGTCTTCGAGGAGCGTACGCACAAGAAAAACACAAACTTTGGAGGAAACGAAGGACAAGTGCTACTCAATCAGGAGGAGTGAAAGGCACGGTTGAAAAAGGACGAGGAAGACTCATTGAACCAGTGGAAAAATGATTCCACAGATAGTGGGACCCGTGGTCAAGGAGGTAGAACCCGAGGTAGAGGCCAAGGGAGAGGAGGCCAAGGAGCACCATCTCGGAAAGACAAAGAAGGTGGTTCAGGTGGTCGAGGAGCTCCTCGAGACAAGAGTCACATTCGTTGTTTTAATTGCAACGAGATGGGACATTACTCAACACAATGTCGAGCAAAGAAGAACGAGGTATCACACCTTACCCACGCAGACAACGTCGAACCAGCATTACTTATGGCAATCTCGGAGGAGATACCTCCAATCAATGTTGTCATGCTGAATGAAATGAAGCTGACTCCAGAAATTCTAGAAGCTAAGAACGATGAGACATCAAGAGATGCTTGGTTCTTGGACAATGGCGCTAGCAATCACATGACTGGCGATAAAGAGAAGTTCTTTGAACTAGAAGAGGCAGTCACTGGAAAGGTGAAGTTCGGAGATGGTTCCACGGTACAAATTTGTGGTAAAGGTTCTATCATGTTCGAATGCAAAAATGGCGACCAGTGGCTTCTCGAGGGAGTTTTTTCCATTCCTTCTTTAAAAAGTAATCTAGTGAGTCTCGGGCAACTTACCGAGACAGGTCACAGGGTGGTGATGGATGGAGAAGAGCTTGAAGTCTTCGCTAAGAACCCTTCATGCCTTATCATGAAAGTGAGACGAACGCATAATCGACTATATCAAATTTGCTTGAAATTAGTAAAAACGGTTTGTCTTTTAGCTAATCTTGAAGATCCAGCATAGTTATGGCACGCTCGTCTCAGTCATGTTAACTTCCAAGCACTAAAGTCCCTCATAAATAAGGGAATGGCTGTTGGTGTTCCAAAAATTTCTCCTCCAAAACAACTTTGTCGAACATGCCTAGTTGCAAAACAAACGAGACAGCCGTTTGCGTTAGAAGCCAAGTTTCGAGCGAAAAAGCCACTCGAATTGTTGCACATTGACTTATGTGGGCCAATCACTCCATCAACCCCAGGAGGAAATCGATACTTCATGCTGATTGTTGATGATAATTCCAGGTGGACGTGGCTCCATATGTTGAAAACAAAGGACGAAGCATGCTCTTCGTTTAAGAAGACGAAGTAATTGGTCGAGAATGTGACCGGACTTCGAATCAAAGTCCTTCGATCAGATAGAGGAGGTGAATTCTTCTCGAGGGAATTTAGAGAGATGTGTGAAGAAGCAGGGATAGAGCGACAATTCACAGCACCATACTCTCCTCAACAAAATGGTGTGGTGGAGAGGCGTAATCGAATAGTGATGGCCATGGCTAGGTCGTTGCTCAAAAGCATGGAAGTCCCAAGCAAGTATTGGGGGGAGACAGTTCGTCATGCAGTCTATCTTCTCAACCGAGTTCCAACCAAAGTTGTTCGAGACAAAACTCCATTTGAGATGTGGACTGGAATGAAGCCACACCTAGCGCACCTTTGTGTTTTTGGGTGTACTGCGCATGCCAAGGTGACCACTCCCCATCTAAAAAAGTTAGACGACAGAAGTCAGTCGTTTGTCTATTTAGGTGTCGAAGAAGGAAGTAAGGCACACAGGTTGCTCGAACCACAAAATGACAAGATCCATGTGAGTCGTGACGTTGTGTTCGAAGAAAGTGCAGCATGGGATTGGCAAAATGAAAAGAGTGATCAACCCTTCAAAGTTTACGAAGAGGTTAATCACGAGCATGTTGGAATTCGAACGATCCCATTTGAGAGTGGATCGACAAGAGGATATTATACTTCAGAAATGTTCCAAGAGACTGTCTCGAATCCTCCACAGCTCGAGCAAGTGACTGAACAAATAGACCAAGGCGATGGTTTACCCACTCCATGGTCAGGTGGACACATTGGGAGTGATGAAGGACCTGTTCGATACAAGAACATGACCGATATCTTGGAAGAAACACCTCGAGTGACACTTGATTTTGAAGACTTGATGTTAGCACAGACGGAGGAACCTTCTTGCTACAATGAAGCGGTTGGACAACCACAATGGGAAGAAGCAATGACTAAAGAAATTGAAGCCATCGAGAAGAATGAGACGTGGTCTCTCGTCCCATTGCCAGTCGGACACAAGGTAATTGGACTCAAATGGGTATTTAAGCTCAAGAAAAACTCAGATAGTGAGGTGATCCAACACAAAGCTCGTTTAGTTGCAAAGGGATATGTGCAACGACAAGGCATTGACTTCGAAGAAACCTTCGCTCCAGTTGCTCGAATGGACACAATTCGAGTCATTCTTGCCTTGACAGCCAATTGTGGTTGGAAAATTTATCATCTCGATGTAAAGTCAGCTTTTCTCAATGGAGAACTGGAAGAGGAAGTGTACATAACTCAACCGGAATGATTCAAGGCAACAGGGAAGGAGAATATGGTGCTTAAATTAAAAAAAGGCATTGTATGGCCTAAGGCAAGCTCCTCGTGCGTGGAATCTAAAGTTGGACAAAAGTTTGAAGAAAATGGGCTTCGAAAAGTGTACACAGGAGCAAGCGGTGTACACAAGAGGCAACGGTAATACCCGAATTATTGTTGGTATTTACGTGGATGATCTTATTTTAACAGGTGGAGATCCAAAGGGTGTCAAACTTTTCAAAAAGCAGATAATGGGGGAGTTCGAGATGAGTGATCTCGGATTGCTTTCATACTACCTTGGAATCGAGGTAGATCAGTTCGAAGGAGGTGTATCGATCAAGCAGACAACATATGCCAAAAAGGTGCTGAACCAATTTGGAATGCTTGATTGTAACTCAACAAAGGCACCAATGGAGCATAGGGCTCAACTCTATAAGGATCCCGAAGGACAACCGATTGATGCAACTGAATATCGAAGAGTCATTGGTTGTCTACGATATCTCCTTCATACAAGACCAGATCTTTCTTATGTTGTTGGTGTTGTTAGTAGATTCATGGAGAGGCCAACTGAGATACATCACAAGGCAGTGAAGCAGGTGCTTCGATACCTTCAAGGCACTATACACTTAGGTCTAGTGTTTCAAAAAGGAGGCGGTGACGAGGAAATAGTGGGTTATTCTGATAGTGATCTCGCAGGTGACCTAGATGACCGGAAAAGTACGGGGGGCATGGCGTTCTACATTAACGATAGTCTTGTTTCGTGGAACTCCCAGAAACAGAAAACAGTGGCATTATCCTCATGTGAAGCAGAGTTCATGGCTGCAGCAGCGGCAGCGTGTCAAGCACTTTGGTTGAAATCATTGTTGTTTGAACTAAGTGGTTCGAAACCTAAGGCATTGAAGCTCTACGTTGACAACAAGTCTGCACTTGCACTCATGAAAAACCCAGTTTTTCATGGTCGTAGCAAACACATCGACACGAAATATCATTTCATTCGAGAGTGTGTTGAAGGAAGTCAAATCAAAGTAGAATTTGTTCGAACGGATAAACAGAAGGCCGACATACTTATGAAAGCTTTGCCAGCATCAAAACTGGTGATGATGCGACACCTGATTGGTGTTCGTGATCTCGAACCACGCCAGGACTAAGGGGGAGAATGTTGTATTACTCCTGGCTGTTACAACGTTTACAAATAAATGGAAGATCTGCATTAATGAGGAAAACGGCAGATTTGCAATGATGAAGAAAACAAAATATTTGCAATAATGAGGAAAATAGAATATTTTCAATAAATTTCATTAAATTAGAAAATTAAGAGTTTTTTTTATTTTAGTATAAATAAAGTGTATGTTACTCTTATTAGAGGAAGAAAAATAAGAGAGATAACAACTCTTTTAATCGTTTTTTAAGATTTTATAGAAATTTCTCAAAGTTTTGTGAGTGATTCTATTTCTGGGCCAACAGACGACGCGTCATCTAGGAAGGCTCCAAGTAAAGACTTTGTCGATGAATCCGACGATGATATTATCGTCGCTTTTGAAGTATTTATCTCTTTCTTTCTCTTTCTCATTCTCACTCTAAAATCAAATATTGGATAAATATGAAAGGATATGTATTTGGGTTACATATTTCTAAGAATAGTAGAATATCTGTGACAAACTAAATATGATGGTAGATATCAGAAAGTTCTATCTTAAAGATGAGAAGAAAATACCCGAGAAAAAAGGTTCATTCCTTTTCTTCTTTCGATTCATGCTTCTCTTATATTCAGACAATGATTCAAGTTAGGGCCGGCCCGAGAGTTGAGAGGCCCAATGCAAATTTTAATTTTGTGACTCTATAAAATTAAAATAAATTTAATAATGGTACATTTTATAATAAAAAAAATTAAATATACAAATTAAATATATAACAATATTAAGTAGTGTAAAAAAATATTTTAAAATATATATCAAAAACATTAATATAATAAGTTGTAAACCCATAATATTTTATAGGTTAATATATTATTATATTGGATATAATATGGAGAAAGAAAAATATTATATTATTATATTATATAATATGGAGAGAAAAAAATATATATTATATATAATATGGAGAGAAAAAGTTAAAAGAAAATAAATATAAAAAGAATAAATAAATATAAAAAAAATAATATGGAGAGAAAAAGTTAACGTATTATAAAGAAATAAATATAAAAAGAATAAAAAAACATAAATAAAATAGATATTTCATCATATATATATATATATATAATTAGAGAAATGATTAAGGGAGAGAATTTAAGGGAGGAAATGATCATTTGAAATCGCATATCATTTAATAGTAAGTAATCTCATCTTCTTCATTGTGGATCTATTGAAGAGTTAACTTTGTTGGGTAGGAACTAGTATATGACTAACTTTCAGTATATATATATATATATACAGTGGCGGACCCAGAAATATTTTCTCGGGGGGCCAAATACCTAATAACGTAGCATTTTTTGGCTATCAAATAAATGTATTTTTTAATTAAAATTTTACTCGATAATTACATAAAAATACTAATAAGCACAATTACTAAATTATTCTTGTCCATGAGTCGGTACAAAAGAAGACAAATATCTTCATTACGTTGACTATATCAATCAATCAATTCAAGAAAATTTCCTTTATTTGATGAACTACTTGACTCATCATGTCCTCGAAAAGGTAATCCTTTCCTCAATAGAAAGTGTGTTACATCAAATATTGTCGTTAAACATGTGTGATAATTTATTTCTATATCACGACCATGTGTACGTAAAACGTTTCTCACGTTATGTCTTTGATCTTAAAATGATTCAAATTGAATTCTAGCTTCATTATGACAACTATTTGAAGTTCTCGTATGACGATTGAATCTTTCTAATGCTCTTTTCCAATTTTTGTACTCATCTCCTATAAATGTATCATCTACGTTTTCTCTATTTAAAGGTTTGAAAAGATAACACCAAAAACAAAATGATGCATCTTTTGATATACTATATTCTAACCATGTATATTTGATCAGTAACATTAGACTCATTAGTAGGCTCATTAATTGACTGAGAAGACTCATGCTGGTCATGTGATGTAGAAATACAAATTCGTTTATAGAACATCTTCATTATTTTATATCCTACATAAAATAAATGATTAAAAATAAATATGTGTCACAACCCCTAAATAAAATCTAATAAATAAATTTATTTGTTGAAATAATTTAAAATTAATTTAAAATTAAGAAATATAAAATAATATTTTACCCTTATATTTATATAAATGGTTATTTTATCCTTATATTTATAAGTAATTTGTATTATTAATTATATTAAAATTAATAAATATATATATATATATAAATAAATTATAATATAAATGTAGTTTTAAAATAAATAATAATATTATATGATTTTTATTATTTTATATATAATTCTTTATATTTTAACTTATATAAATAAATGTTATTTATATATTAACTAAAATTTATGTATTATTATAAATATTGTATTTTAGAAAGAAAAAAAATTTGTATAAAATAAAATATTAATAATAATTACTTGTATTTTAGAAAATATTTTTTTGTATAAAATAAAATATTAATAATAATTACTTTAATAAAATTATATTTGAAATCAGAATACTATAATTATGAATTAGTTTATTTTTATAAAAGGAAGGGTAAACTATTTTATAAAAGGAAGGGTTAGTTTATTATAAAATAGTGTTGGTATAAAATAAATGTGAATTAGGGTTAGTTTATTATAAAATAGTGTTGGTATAAAATAAATGTGAATTAGTTTATTTTATTAATTTTTATAAAAGGAAGGGTTAGTTTATTATAAATATTAGAAAATAGTGTTGGTATAAAATAAATGTTAGAGGCAGGGTTTGATCACCTGACCTCTACTATACATTCCAACTCCAAAACCACTGAGGCAAAGTCTTATTTGATAAACTCATATATATAATATCTTAAAAGTTTTACCCTGGTTGGGGGAGGCCCGGGCCCCCCAAGGCCCCCCTTGTAGGTCCACCACTGTATATATATATATACTCCGGGCCGTCGAACCCTAGTCTTAAGCATTAAATGTAAATACTTAAACCACTAGACCACTTATGATTATTGAAATATTTTTATTATTTGTGCATTTATATATATTTTATATTTAATATTTATTACAAATTAGTTAATTTTTATATTAACATAACAATTATTTATATTCATAAAGAAAATGTTATATATATATATATATGAGAGAAAAAATGTATGATAAAAGATAAAAGTATATTTATATAAAATTAATGATGAAAAATAATATAATATATATAAGGTAACAATAAGTATAAAATTATGAAGGTATGTGCACTTTCAGATGCTCGTCAAACCAACCATTAATTTCAACCTCACACTCGACAAACCACCCACCACCTGAACTCCATCTCGTGACCTCACACTTTTCAAATACTTGTAAAACCAACCACTAATTCTGACCTCACACTCGACAAACCACCCACCACCCGACCTCCATCTCGTCACCTCACACTTTAAAATGCTCGTCATATTAACCACTAATTCTAACCTCAAACTCGACAAACCACTCATTATCAGACCTCCATCTCGTGACCTAACACTTTAAAATGCTTGTCATACACTACAGATTCCGACTTTATACTTTTAGATGTTTATCATTTGTTTAAAATTTACGTCACCATATATTATAGTCAAAAATATATTTTTGAAAATATAAATTTACATGTTTGAGAATTTGAACCCCAGTCTTAAAATGAAATGTGAACACTTAAACCACTAAATCACTTATGATTGTTGAAATAATTTTATTATTTTGTGTATGTATATATATATATTTTATTTAATATTTATTATCAATTGGTTAATTTTTATATTAACATAAAAATTATTTATACTTATAAAGAAAATGTTTTATATATATATATATATATATATATATATATATATATATATATATATATATATATATATATATATATGATGAGAGAAAAAATGTATGATAAAAAATAAAATGTATTTATATAAAATTAGTGAATTATATATATATATATATATATATATAAAAGGTAATAAATAAATATTAAATTATGAAGGTAGGTATATTTATAAAAAAAAATATTGTTTATATATATATATATATATATATATATAATAAATATAAAAATTATGAAAATATGTGCATTTATAAAAAAAAAAAAAAAATTGTTTATATCTTGAATTAATATTAATATAGATAATTTTTTAGATGATTTAATTAAGAAATAAGAGAAGAGAAGAAGAGGAGAGAGAGAAAATATATGTGAGGACATGAATTATATATTTGATTACGTAAATTAATATAATATTAGTTGACTTTATACATTATTATTATTATTATATATATATAATGGGAGAGAAGACGGTTACACATTAAGGTATGTGGTTCCACTTTTTTTACCAGACCATTACAATTACACAATGAAACTCGAGGTTTTTTAATTTCCTTTATTGAATCCTAATATTTACACAATAAAATGGTGATATTTCACTTCCTTTAATGGAATGTGACGTTTACACATTAAGATTTATGGTTTTTTTTTTTCATTTTTTATTGAACCTTGACAATTACACATTGAAATTGTGATCCTTAAATTACTTTACTCGATAGTGAAGTTTAAAATAAAATATAATCGTTACACATGAGACACTTGTGATCGTCTCAACTTCAAAATAAAATAACTAAAAGTGACATTTTACATCGGAGACAAGACGGTTACATATTAAGATTTGTGGTTCACTTCCTTTATTAGACTATTACAATTACATATTGAAACTCGTATTTTTTTTTAATTATTTAATTGTATCGTAACATTTACACAATAAAATTGTGATATTTCACTTTTTAAAGGGAATGTGACGTTTACACAATAAGACTATGTTTTTTTTTATTGAACCATGACAATTACACAATGAAACTTGTAATCTTTCACTTACTTTAATCGACTGACATTTACACATTGTCATTTGTTGTCGTCTTTCACTCCCTTTAATTTTACTAGTTATCACATCGGTTTAGAATACAAAATTTAATGTAATCATGACGTTTACCCATTGAAACTCACAATTGTCTTAACTTTTCTTTTTTTAAAAGAAGCTTTATTTGAACCATGATGTTAACACAAAGGAAATTGTGGACTTTCATTCCCTTTATTGGATTGTGATGGTTACACCTTGAGATTAGTGATCTTTGAATCCCCATAACGGCTAAACATCGAGACTTGTGCTCTTTTACTCATTTTAGTGGACCATAATTGTTACAATTAGACTCTTAGTTTTTCACTATCTTTATTAGACCATGATGGTTACACAATAAAACACCGATTGTCTCATTTTTTAGAATGCAATATGTAGTGAAACCATAATGTTTACACATCAAAACTCACCATAGTCTCAATTTGTGTTTAAAGAACAAGATTTCGATAAAATACAACGTTAACAAATTGATACCCACAACCGATCTCAACCTTCTTCTTTTTTAATAAGAAAAAAATGTGAGACAAATTTCCAACCGTTTAAATTTAAAAAAAAACTAAAAATGGTCTTTTACTTTCCCATATTAAAATAAACATGAGCTATTTTGTATTATAGTGATTTAAATAATAATCTAAACATTTGTGAGAAGCTTTGTAATATGATGTAAATAATCGTTTTAATACTATTTATATGTAATGTATATTTTAAACTTAATATTAGTATTGAATAATTTCATTCTAGGACGTATGTGACGTCCCATTTTAGTTATGGTCCAATCCAAGTGTCAAAGTGTCAATCCTCCTAGCCCAGGGGAGGTTTATTTGTCTAAAGCAGGCCTCGTCCAAGGAAAATTCTAAAAACATTGGTAGAAGTCGTACCCCACAATAATGTGTCATTATTGTAGTAGTTGGGAAGCATGTCATTAATGGGATTAGTTGGGTGATATCTCATTAATGGGTAGTTAGGAAGTATGTCATTAATGAGTGGTTGGGAAGTATCTCATTAATATGGTAGTTAGATAATATCATTAATGTAGCTTTTAAATAGCCCTATAAATACCTCAAAGGTATCACTTTGTAAGTATTTTTTCAATACAATCTTATTCTCAAGTTTTGTTTCTCTCTCTAATTGTTCTTGCATTTGAGTTCTTCTTGTTTCTAAAAGACTTACTAAGTTAGAATCTCTTTGATCTAGCTTAGTGGCACACGGATCTAATTTTATCTCGTGACAAGTGGTATTAGAGCAAGGTTGTACTTCTGCATTCAAGCTGAATGAAATTGATTTAAGTGTTGCTACCATCACTAAGGGTTCGATTGGAAAACAAAAGGACAAGGGATCCAAGAGGGATAAGTCCGTCGAGAGAGGTGCTTCCATGAAAACACGGGTGACCCGGCTTGAAATGGCATGGGCGAGCACCAAGAAGCTATCGAAGTGTTTAGCGCGGTGGCTGATAGAGTGACAGTGTTGGATGAGACAAGTGAAAAATTGATGAATAAGGTCATGGGGATCATTAATAATTCGAATCGAAGCATTCGTGAAGAAGTGCTTGGATCGATTCGAGGGGAGATTAATGATATCCGACAGGAAGTACTCGTGACAATCCGACGAGAAACTCATGCGACGATTGACGCTCTTCGAAGGGAAATGATTGGGAGGTGTGATGCGATGGAAGGTCGGATTGGGTGGAATGGAGGGGAGAATAGATGTGCGGAACCTCATCGGATGGATGTTCCAAAACCAACTTCATTCAAAGGCTCGAGAAGTGCAAGGGAAGTGGAGGACTTCCTATGTAACATGGAGAGGTACTTTAAGGCATCCAACATACTTGAGGATCGCATCAAGTTGCAAACGGTGCCATTTTCTTGATAGATATGGCGTTACTATGGTGGAGAAGGCATGAAGCCGATATTGAACGAGATACGTTATGAATGGAAACATGATTGGATTTCAAGACTGAGTTCAAACGTCAATTCTTCCCCGAAAACGCAGATTTTGAAGCTCGAAAGCGTTTAAGCCAATTTACACATTCTCAATCCATAAAAGAGTATGTTAAAAATTTCCAAGAGTTGATGCTACAGTTACCTAGTCTCACAGAACAGGATGCCCTTTTCACCTTTGTTGACGGCCTAAAGACATGGGCGTAGTTAGAACTACAAAGGGTGAAAGTACAGATTTTTTCCGATGTAATTGCAGTTGCGAAAAGGCTGATAGAGCTCAAAATTTTGGTGGACAGACCAAAGCTCATCCGAGGTGATGAGGAGAATGGTGGGGGTGACCTCTCACATGACAAGGAGAAAGGTGGGGGAGACCTCCCACCCAGGAAGGGGCATACACACAACAACTTAGGCAGGCAAGACGACGACTCGGGTAAGCCAAGATTTTGTCATATTTGTGGTGCTCACAATCATATAAAGTTTATGTGCCCGTTCAAAGGGGAAAATGTTACAACAGTTAAAAGAACCGAGTCTTTAAAGGAAGAGGAAGAGACTCGAGTGGGATCCTTGAGACTATTAAATGTTGTAAAGACTAGTGTTGCGGAGCCAGTCAAGCGAACAACAAGGGGCTCGATGTTCGTGGAAGCTTTGATCGTGGGAGGCGCACCAAGGCACTAGTGGATATAAGGGCTACTCACAACTTCATGTGTGAAGGAGTGGAAAAGGCGTAGGGCCTTCGCATCAACCCATTGAAGGGGAGTCAAGTCTTTTGATATAGCCAAGTCGGTGGCCGGGGAGGCTAAGAATGTGCACACCAGGATCGGAGACTAGAAGGGAATGGTCTCGTTTACGTTAGTCCTTATGGATGACTACGATGTAGTGTTGGGACTATAGTGGTTCGATCAGGTACGTGCTTGTATAATGTCTTATTCTAATTCCTTAATTATTTTGGATCATGGGAAGAATATTGTGATACCAACAAGAAGAGAATTAGAGGGAATAAGCATGCTATCGGCAATGCGGTTCAGCCGAGGTCACAAAGGTAAAGAGACATTTGTCACTATTTCTAGGATGAATGATGGGGACGGGTCCAAAGGGAAAGGGGAAGAACCCAAGAAAGTCCAGATAACAAGTGTAGAGGCCTTCGCGGGGCTCAAGGCCAAAGATACTACACAACTATCAACTCCACAAAGTTTGGCCACATGTTACGTTGATTATAGTCACTCCACCTTCACTCTCGCCAAATCCTTAGGAGAGAAAGAAAATCTTGGTCGGGCATCTTTGGACGAAGACACCAAGAAGATGGAAAATGGACAGATTTGAAGAGGCGTGCAATCGGGTTTTAGGAGAGGGACCAATGAATGGGCAAAGAGAAGATCACTTATGGAAATTCAAACAGAGGATTGAAAAACACCGGTCCAAGGCCGAGCCGAGGACGGCCACGACTTAGGTGGGGGAGAATGTCACGTCCCATTTTAGTCATGGCCCAATCCAAGTGTCAAAGTGTCAATCCTCTTAGCCTAGGGGAGGTTTACTTGTCTAAAGAAGGCCCCACCCAAGGAATGTTCTAGAAACATTGGTAGAAGGCATACCCCACAATAATGTGCATTATTATAGTTGTTGGGAAGCATGTCATTAATGGGGGTAGTCGGGTAATATCTCATTAATGGGTAATTGGAAAGTATCTCATTAATGGGTTATTGGGAAGTATCTCATTAATATGGTAATTAGATAGTATCATTAATGTAACTTGTAAGTAGCCTATAAATACTTCAAAGGTATCACTTTGTAAATACCAAGTATTTTTACAAAACAATCTTATTCTCAAGTTTTATTTCTCTCTCTAAGTGTTCATGCATTTGAGTTATTCTTTTTCTAGAAGGCTTACTAAGTTAGAATCTCTTTTAGCCAGTGACACGTAGTTAAAGTACACCTCAATGGGGCATGTAATATTTTCAACCTTTTATATGTTGCTACTATATTTAGTGTTGGACATTTTTTTCCATTTTTATTATAATATTTTATTTTCATGGGAGATGATAATATATTTGTTAATGATATTCATTTCTAAATAGAAATTATACATAAATGAAATAGAAATTTTAACAATAAAATGTAATTAAAACACAAATGAAATTGAATGTTTTGCAAACAAAAATATTGTGAAGTGATAGATAATAATTTAAAATTGGTCAAATTATATCATCCCAACATCTTTGTCTATTCATATGTTAATTATTAAAATATTTAGTTTATGTTTTTTAGTAAGATGATCTTGTGTTAAATGTATTATTATTTGGATTCAACCTAAGGTTAATATGATAAGTCACCGTGCTAGCCTCACATGACTTATACTATAATTGATAATTAAAAATGGTTCAAATTTTAAACTTATTAGCACTAGTGAATATTTATCTATATTTTCTAAAAAAATAAATAAAAAATAAGAATGTGGATTAGGGGTAATAAAATGATAAACTGCATTCTATTATCTATCTTTAACTAAACTTAGATTAATTTTTCTAAATTCCTAATTTATGGGTTGATTATAAGTTGAACTAGATTGGATATGGATAAACTCAAACTAAATTTTCACTTTTTAAACATAATAAATTTACTTAACTAATTTTTCCGTATTCACCGTCTTTATATATATATTATTGGTTTTAATATGTTTGATTTCATTTAATACCTTTTTAACTCTTTAACTCATTTAATAGATTTTTGACTCAATTAATATATTTGTGATCAATTTAAGATTTCTTTTACCTATTTAACATGTTTTATACATTTGGATAGGTTTCATATTTGTTTAAACTTTTTAATAAGATTTTGACCTATTCAGCTTATTTTTAAGGGAATGGACATTCAAGCCAAATTAAAATAACTTGCTAAAACTAGTAATTAGAATTTTGTATGAATTTTGAGTTAATTCCTCACATGATCACCAAATATATAGATAATAGATTGCATAATTCATTCTAAAAATTATTAATATAATTAAATAAAAATACTTAATCTTTATAAAAATAGTATATAAAATCCACTCAATCCCAATCAAAACATCTCTGTCAATCATATCACATATATAACCCAAACTGAATTATTCAAAAAAAATAAAAGTTTTGGATGAATTATAATATTTATGCTCATTATTCAACTCCACTATATGGAATAGGCATGTTATAGTCATTACAAATTTTTGTTTTACTAATTTGATAATATCTTTAGATTAAGATAATTTTCTCAGTTAAAAACACTCAATTTATATTATCTATTTCAAAACAAATAATGATAAGATGATAAAATATTATCACAACAAAAATATTAAACTAAATTCAAATTTAAAATTTAAAATTTAAAATTTAAAATTTAAAATTTAAAATATTAAAATGAAAACTAAAGAACTTTAAATATTATTTATTGTATCTAGAAGAATGATAAAAAAAAAATATTTATATTATATTTTAAATTTATTTTAAAATAAGCTATTTTTATATTTCAACAAATTTTTCATTTGAAAATTATAAGAAATAAACTCAATTTTTTCGTTGACCTATTGACACATGTATGAAAAATATTTCTCATAAATTCCTTTTATTACTTTGTATTATTTAAGATTAAAAATGTCATTAAAACTATAGAAACACATCATTATAACAAAAGAGATGAAACTTCAAATTAACATAAAATGTCTTAACAAATTATTCTCGAACATTTCTCAGAAGTTGTCGAAGCAATCCTTTAGTCTCCGAATCATCCTGAAAAAAAATCATTCATATTAGTTCTAAAAATATTGTAATTTTTCTCCTTAATATCCTATTTAGTCTCGTACAATAAATATGAACTTACATAAAAATAACTTGCAAATAGAATATTGTCTCTTAGCACAATTGGGAGACAACCCATCAAAACTCCACGGGCTCTGCAACAATCAAATTTATTTAAAAAATTAAATCAAATTATATTAATTACAAAACAAAACAAAATGACAATAAATGTACATTTGGTGCTCAGACAGACGAAGATAACATCGAACAACATGTTTGAGCAAACGAGGCGAAGGTTGTTCAACCGTAACCATAATCTCCAAATGTCTAGCCAATTCAAAGAAACGACCAGACGTCGCACAAATATAATTGAGGCCAGAATTATCGAGCAGAATCTTTTGAACAATAAATGTCGTGACAGTCCTCGACAACTCTGTTCCTATTTTCATCGCAGATAAGCAGAATGGCATTATCTCGGATTGGATAAGGAAATCAATAACCTTAGGATCATGAACCTAACCAAATATTAAAAGAATAAGAAAATTTCTAAACAAAACATTATGTAACCTTACAAAAACCAAATTATAGTTAATGTACCTTGACCATGGCACTTATCACGCCCAAGCTAGTGAGTCTCAAGTACTCGAAAGGCCTTAAATTGCTTTTGGTATCGAGAAATGGATACAGATACGCAGGAATGTTAGCTGCAATTACAAAATTTATTAAAGAACTAATCAGAAATGATGTTAAGAAAGAATCAAACTTGAGAAAGCAATATATATAGATACCATCTATAAATAAATTTCTTGTATGTTTGTGCGAAGCTACACATTGGAGGAGTGCAACTACATTACATATTCGAGCAGATTTAGATGAAGTAAGAGTAGGAGGTGATAGTGCAGGGTAAATAGCCATGATTTCCTGTAAAAAAAATTGAGTTTATCTATTGTGAAAAACCTCAAAGAAAAGATTTGAATAAGAAGAAGTACCTGCAAGAAAACAACCATAATACCAACAGAATGCCACAACATTAGAGCCAAATCTTGAAACTGTTCCCTCTTCTAAACATACAAACAAGATAAAGACAGATCATGGGTTAATCTTCAATCAAACTAAACAACAACAAAACTGGATAACAAAAGTAAAAGTAAAAGATGAACCTTGGCCAACTCAGAAAGAGCGTTCTCTCTAAGACGAGGATTGATAATATCCTTTACCAATCTCTCAGCTAACTGCATTTTCCTCCGATCATTCTCTCCTTCACCGGGAATGGAGCTGGTACTGCCGGATGCGGCGTTCACAGAGAAAGAGTGAGGTAAATTGGCCATGGAAGGAGCTGCAAGCAAAAGGGAAAACAAACAAATAATAATCTGAATTATTTCTCTCTCTCTTCTTGATTATGTTCAAGTTGCTGGTAATGAAGTTCAATGGATTCATCTTATATATATACAGAAGAAGAAGAACAGAACACAATCCATTTAATTCATAAACCATAACACGTGCCCAAGTTTGTTTATGTTATAAAGTTACTTTTTAATATTTTTTTTTATTTATAATTTGACCATGCATATCTCTAGTCATCTTTTCCCAATTAAAATTCAATTCAAAAATATCTTCAAATTTAAAATTTAAAATTATATATATTTAATTTAAAAATATCTGAAAATTAAAAATTAAAAATTAAAAATTATATATATATATATATATTTATATTATTTATAGAGATTATTTTACAAAGAATTCATACAATGGGATAAAAATAGAGTCATTTAGGTGTAGTTATCAAAATATGACAACCAAACAATCTAGCTTAAAATACGGGAGATTTAACAAGGCCGTGTGAATTTTATATGACGTGAATTTACTTTATTTGGTAGAAAATTTATTTTCTATATTAAAATATATTTTTTTTAACAACATAAAACGCGTCACGCGATATGATATTATTTTTTTAATACTTAGAACGTGACATACGCAATATACGTTACATTTTTTATATTTATTTGTTTATTGTTTTAAATTTTTTACTTTATTTTATCATTTTAGACAAATGTAATTCATGTATTAAAATATATTTTTATCTTAAGTTTACACATAAATATTTTAATATAGGATAAGTTCTTTTGAGAAATTTGATGAAATGACCTAATAATACCTCATTTTGGGAAATGACTAGCGTCCCATAAATTTTGCAAAAATGATATTTTCCCTATTTTATGACGAAAATACTATGTTGCGTGACGCGGTGGAACCCTAATTATTTATTATAAATTCTCATTTTTTCATTTCTTTATTCTCCGTTCTCTCATTTCTGTACTTTCTCTCTAAACCCTAAGAGAACGAAGAACAACGAACGACAAACAACCCTCGCGAACGGCGAACAGCGAACGACGAACATCGAACATAACGACCGACAAAACTCGTTCTAATATCATGTGATTAATTGTGTTCTTATTTCCATTATAGCTGAATTGAATGTTTTGTGTTTATTTTAACAGATTCGAGACTTGATTCATGTGAGACGAGCGAGTTGCTGAATTGAATGGATTTGACAGATGGTCATATTGATGCACTTTGTAAGTTGTTGGTTGAATGCAGATGATGATGAGGTTGGATGCGGTCACACATTGATTCGGTCCCATCTTGCGACGACAAGTTCGTCTCACGGCGATAAGCTTGTCTCGCGACGGCAAGCTCGTCTTGCGATGGCAAGTTTATCCCGTGACGATAAACTTGTTTCGCGATAGAAAACTCGTCTTGTGACGGAAAGATCCTCTCGCGATGGTCGGTCGCATCTCGCGATGGAAGGAAAAGAGGCATGCGTTTCTACATGAACCAACTCTATTTATAAGTATGACATGATAAAATATATCATATTTCTTCACTCTATTGCGTCTTGTCTCTCTCTAGCCTATACTCATCTTCACTAATGCCTGCCTCGACAAATTTTTTGGCTCGTCTTCTCATTCCTTCATCGTCTTCATTAATTAGGTTAGTTTAGTTTTTAGTTTAGGGTTTATGTTTAGGGTTTAGCAAAAGTTGACCGCGTCTCGCGGCAGTATATGTTTAGTGTTTAGCCAAAGTTGATTGCGTCTTGCGACGGTTTATGTTTAGGGTTTAGCCAAAGTTAGTTTTGACTATTGTATTTGTTCTTACTGTTGTATTTTTTGTTAAAGGTTTTTACCTACATTTTTGTTGTTCCTTTTGTAGATGGAAGAAACTACCATTCCTGATTTTCCTGGTAGGATTTCTTGGAAATGCACCCTCAACCTTAAGAAGATAGGTGACAAGTTGGATAAAATGGATCTTATATAGAGGGCTCTAAATACTCAATTCAAGTATTTATTTAGAGCCTCGGACTTGCTGTCCTTAGGAACAATATTCTATCAGATGCTGCTTATGAAGGTAAGGTCAAACTCGAAGGAGATGATTTTCATGGTGAATGGGGAGGAACTGGTTTTTGGTATGAAGAAGTATGTCATGGTTACAGGCCTTAACTTCGACAGATTTCGTGTGGTGAACGAAGAAGATCAATGCTGAGGTGTCCACCTTTGTGGATTAAATATTTTAACAGGAAAATGATTGCACGAATGAACGACTTTGAGTCTTATTTTATGTCATGCACTTATAAGGAATATATATGGAAGATGGGGCTGGTATTCCTAATTTGTTAGTACCTCTTTGTATTTGACCCATGGAGGATTTTACTTGTCAAAATCCTCCACATGGTGGAAGACGTGGAAGCTTTCCTCCGATTTCTATGGGGAAAGGTGTCCTTTAGAGCCACCCTAAAGGGTGTTAGCAAGGACATGAAAAATCTCAAGTCTCTATATCTTGCCAAGAAGGAGGCGGGATGGAATAGTGATTATTTTGTTTATAACGTTTATGAGTTCGCACTAGCATTACAAGTGTGGACCTATGAGGTCATCAAAAGTTTTGTCCCTAAATTCGCCAGAAGGAATGAGCTTAAGGAGCCTTTACGTTCAAGGATATTAGTCTATTATTCCAACAAGAAGAACACCATTCGGGAGATAAATTATGCCCTTTAGAGCACGGATGTGACTAAGATGGAAAAGTCCTCCATGGAGAAGAGCTTGTATAGTGAGGTGGACTTTGAACAAATAAACAATTCTATTGATGATTTGTTTGAGGGACTGACATATTGGGGGAAGATGATCAAGGATGAAGATGAAGATGAAGATGAAGAACATATTCCCAAACCTACCAATAAGAAGAGAAAGGCTGAAGATGAAGATGAAGATACTACTCGCAAACCTTCCAAGAAGAAGAGAAAGCTTGAATATGATGTAGAATCTACTCCCAAATATTCCAACAGGAGGAAACTTTCCAAAAGTCTTACTCCTCCACGTAGTCCCCCCACCGTGACGTCAAAACCTAGATCACATGCACCTATTGTTGGATGTAAATGTGATCAGCTGAAGAGGGATATCAAAGAGATGAAAAGAGACATAATGGTCATCAAAGAAAATCAACACAATCACCATATTAATATGAGAAATATAGTTCTTAATATGGTCAACCAGATGGCCAACCATGTGACCAATCAGATACCCATAATATTAGCTAAACTAGATAAGGAGGAGAATAAGAAGAAGAAGAGGAAGGAATTTCATGAGAAGAAGAAGAAAAAAGAGGAGAAAAGGATGAGGTAGAGAATGAGGAGAAATATTTTTTATAAGGGTCTTCTTTCGCGAGACAAGCGTGCCATCACGAGACGCGACCAGCCTTCACGTCTCGTGAATCACCATATTCATATGAGAAAGATGGTTCTTAGTATGGTCAACCAGATGGCCAGCCATGTGACCAACCAAATGGCCATATTATTAGCCAAACTAGATAGGGAGGAGGAGAAGAAGAAGAAGGAATTTCGTGAGAAGAAGAAGAAAGAGAAGAAGGAGGAGGTAGAGAATGAGGAGAAGAAATTTGATAAGGGCGTGCAGTCGCGAGATGAGTGTGTCGTTGCGAGACGCGGACGATCATCGCGTCTCGTGAATCACCATATTCATATGAGAAAGATGGTTCTTAGTATGGTCAACTAGATGACCAACCAGATGGCCATATTATTTGCCAAAATAGATAAGGAGAAGGAGAAGAAGAAGAGGAAAGAATTTCATGAGAAGAAGAAGGAGATGAAGGAGGGGAAGAAATTTGATAAGGGTGTACCGTTGCGAGACGAGTGTGTCGTCTTGAGACACGACCGACCATCATGTCTCACGACGACATGCTCGTCTTGCGACAACACCATTGAAGTCATGCAATTATTCATCTTCAATGGTTCCGTCGCGAGACTAGCGTGCTGTTGCGTATCGCGACCATACTATTTGCGACTAACTAGAATGTTTTTCCATTTTGTAGGAGATAGAGTTGAAGATGAAGGTTGATGATGAGAAGGAGAATGAAGATAGGGAGATGATGAATGAGAAGGTTGATGATGAGAAAGAGAATGAAGATGAGAAGGTTGATGATGAGAAGGAGAATGGAGATGAGGAGATAAAGATGAAGACTGAGAAGGTAAACAATCATGAGAAGGAGAATGAGAACTTAGAAGATGAAGAGATGAAGGTGAAGAATGAGAAGGTTGTTGAGGAGAAGGAGAATGAGGATAAGAAGAATGAGACATTAGAATATGAGAAGATAGAGGAGAAGGAGAATGAGGAGAAGAATGAGAAGGAGAATGAGGAGGAGAATGAAATGGTGTTCATCGAATATGTGCGACAAAAGAAGAAGAAGAAGCAAGAGAAGGAGAAGGAGAAGGAGAAAGAGAAGGAGGATGATTTCAAAGAATTCAATACTCCTCCTCCTAAAGTAACATTTGGGCGAAATAGGAGGATCAAGAAGTCGAAGATAAATGACTCGTTCACCAACCCTTCAAGAAAATAGGCAAAGACAAATGATCCATTAATAGTCAATCCCCTTCACAATTTTGAAAATGATCTGCTGGTTGAATTGCAAACATGGATGAAAGATCCAACAACCGACAAGAAAGAAAAGAATGTAATTACTTGCCTTACAGACAAAGCACTCTTTACTAGAATTCTAAAAAGGTCCACCTAGCTCGAAGATGCGATAAGTCGTGCAATTCATCTTTAATGTTATGGTCGTGTCTTGCGACGACACGATCATCTCGCGACGGCACACTCATTATAAATAGTTAGATTGTATATTGAATGTTTTCCATTGTGTAGGAAATCGATTCCTTCTGCTACCTTTTGTGAAAATAAATTTCCCTATATCCAAAGACATATAAGAACAATTTCTCAATAGGGGATTGTATGCTCGGAGTTAGGTTCAAACTACAGTACCCATTCTTTATTGTAAATCCTAACAAGTATGACATTGAATATTTTATGGAGTATTACTGAGGTTCTGAAGATAGATTTGTGGTTGAATAAAAAGTAGTTGATGATATATGTCCCACTGAACCTCGGTAACCAACATTGGGTACTATGCGTTGTTCGTCTATAAGAGTGGCAGATCGACGTATATAACTATGATACCACAGTTTATAATAATATTGATTCATTCATGAAACCAATGTGTGAAATGTGACCGTATATACTTAGTAAGGAAACCTTTTCTTCCTGAAAATTAAGGTTTCCTAAGCTAAGCTTCGACGCCATGAAATACAAAAGACTTCCACACACACACAAGTCCGGAAAGCAACCAAGAGTGGGGATTGTGGTACCTTTATGCTTATGTATCTGAAATACTTGACTACTAACCTAGGTATAGATAATGTGACCTCATATGAAATGGGTTTTTGGAGAAAGAAGTGGGCAGTTAGGTTATTCCATCAAATTATATAACCATAGTTGTATTTTGTAATCCCATATTGATGTAATGTTTTTGTAATCCCATTAATCTTTATCAAACCTTTATTCTTTATTCTATAATCCAAAGTTGATGTAATGTTAATATTTTTACATAATATTTTTGTGAAGTCACATTTATCATTCATAAACCAAATCAACAACACAATGCACAAGAATAAAACATATTAAAAGAATAACTAACTTTATATAACTTAAAAAGAAGTTCAATTATTCATCTTCAATGGTATGTTCGCGTCTCGCGACCATACTTTAAAGAAGTGAAATTATTCATTAGGTTGCGTCTCGCGATCAGTCGGTTGCATCTCACGATGGGTCGTTCGTGTCTCGCGATGGATAGGTCACGTTTTGCGATGGGTAGGTCGCATCTCGCGATGAGTTGGTCGCATCTCGCAACGACACGATCGTCTCGTTTTCTCTATCTTGTACAGTCATCTCACTTATTTATAAAGACATATTTGATGCGTAATTAATTAATAAATCATGTTTGATCAAGTGAAATGAATACTTGATATTAAAATTTGTCACAATAACATGTTAAGTAAGTGATATGATAATAAAATGTTAATAAAAATGTGAATCAAATAATGAACCATAACGCCCACTATATGTAATACAAACTTTACCATTGTAGACTTAAAGATAACCTTCAATGTAAAACCATTGCACGTATGTGTAATACAAACTTTACCTCTATTCATAAAGAAAAGAAACATAAAAATAAGTAATTTTAACCTATGAACCATAAAGAAGTGTAATTATTCATTAGCCAACGAACCATAACATACACTAGTTCATTTTATCTCAATCTCAAACCACCAAGTCATAAAAAGAATACAACAAATTATTTGTCTCAACCCACAAACACACACATCATCATGTTGTTACAATAAATTTATTCACAATCAATAGAAGAATAAAGAATTAATCAAGTTCAAGCTAAAGGCTCATACTGTTGAGATGATGATTCTTTTGTAGTAGATGGTGCAGGCATCACTACTTTGCATGTTGCCTAGTTATGTATTTGACCACCACATGAGTTGCATCGTCTCGGGACCTTACGGACCTCACCTTGGGATGACCTATGCTTTGTTATTGTCCGCCATTTCTTAACCTTAACAGGTGGTTTAGGCACACACGTTGTTTGATAATTTCGGGAATATCTCAATCGTCTTCATCACAAACAGGATAACATGTTTTCGCATATGCATTCAACCACGATTCAGTTAAGTAATGCCTTGAGAAGAAGTCATAAGCAACCAAATTTTGGTGACGGGCAACAGTTAGGTCATGCGTATAAGGAAGACTGGATACTTCAAATACCCTACAAGTGCAGGTCATGTCTTTGAAATTGACTTTAAAATGGGACTCATTGTCATGCACAGAAAACTCGAATTGGTTAAGTAGGGAAACGTTATAGAATCTGGCCTTCTCGAATTGCTCACATAATAATTCATAATTTGGAGATAAGCATTCTTGGTTGTTGGACACTTTTTCTCTTCTATCATGAAACCAATATTGTATTGTGTATCTTAAATAGTCAGGCATTGTTGTAATGGGATACTTTCTGGCATTGTGTATCTACTCAGACTATTAAAACTCTCAACATAGTTTCTTGTGAGTTGATTGTATCGCTTACCAGGAAAAAAATCTCTACTCCATCTTTGGAACCCAATTTCTTATAAATAGGCAGAAATCATGTGGTCCTTAACCCTGATCTTGTCAAAATGCCAATAAAAGTTGGTGAATGTGTACGCACGAGAAGCCAAATCAAACTTTGTGTGACAGTTATCAGTTTTGGATTTGGCCATAATATTCATTTTTATGTGATATGTGCATGCACTATGGTTTGCTTCTGGAAAAACTACACATAAGGTATTGGCGATGCTTGGGTGTCTATCGGATACAAAGACAAGATCATCAACTAATCCAATTGCATCTCTTAGTTTTTGCATGAAATAAGTACAGGAGTTGTTATTCTCTAAATCAACAACTCCGAATGCAATAGGATATAGTTGTTAATTCGCATCCAATGCTATAGCCACCAATAGTTGACCTCCCACATATTGCTTAAGAAAATTGGCATCAACGCACAATACATGACGGTGACAGGTTTTAAAACCTCTAATTGAGACGCCTAGGGACATGAACATATACCTGAAGTGGTTGAGCTCATCTGTTTGGATGTCTGTTATGGTACCCGGATTATTCTTCTCCAACATGTAAAGGTATGATGGCAATTTTTCATAGTTATCCTCTAGATTTCCTCGCACCGCCATTAAAGCTTTTTCCCTTGACCTTCAAGCCTTATTATAAGTCATATTTATCCCATAACTTTTTTGTATGTCTTCAACTATTTTCTTAGGCATGTGGTCATGGTGATGGTCCATGTACTTACTCTTCATGCACTCCCCAATAACTCATGATGGTGTTTGCATTTCTTTCTCTTGCCTCGTCATAATTAAGCATGTGTGATGTTGGCCGAATTTATGAATCTCAAACATCTCAGATAATTTACCTTTCACAGCACGTAAACTCCACTTTCATTTCTCATCCACACATTTCACATACCAAAGATATTTTTCGAATCTTCACTATGAATTCAAAATGATTGAAGTTGGGGAAGTTTCTTTTGCTAATCTTCACTTTCACTCGCATCATCTTCGGATGTGGAATTCTTATCGTGCCAAAAACAACAGCGACGACACTCTCGTCTCGCGACCATACCATTAATAATGAATAATTGCATTACTTCAATGGTATGGTCGCATCTCGCAACGACACGCTCGTCTCAAAACGACTCCTCATTCTAATAGTATTATTTATCCATTCATTATTTTCAATTACAACTGAAGTATTTGTTTTATATAATGGAGAGTGAAAAATTGTTGATGGTACAAGGTCTTTTGATGCAAATTCATGCAAAACTTTTGATTTACCCCAAAATACTACATTTGCCAAATTATTTGATATCATTTATGATATACTTAACGTGCAAAAATCTACATATGATTTAGTGTTTCAAGTCAAGTATAATGTTTCGTGTATGCGAAATCCTCCCCCTATTGTTATTTCAATGTGGGATTCTTTGCTAATTGTGAGAAAAGTTTCTTTGCTAATTGTGAGTGAAAGTTTCTTAGTATATAAAAGAAACTTTTCTCACAATTAGCAAAGAATCCCACATTGAAATATGATGGATGTTGGGGAAGTTTCTTAGTGTATACAACAAATTCTCCCCTCTTTAGTTTATTTCACTCAATACTTCTATCTCTTCTTCCTTATTAATTGATAGCCTTAGTGCTTGGAGACATAGACAACATTTTGGCAAAACTCCGTTATTAAATTCTATTAGGGTGTTCTTTTGTTTGTTTCTTTTTTATTCTGTCAGATTTTTCTCAACAAGTGGTATTAGAGCTAAAGGTTTGTCTTTGGCATGGCGGTTGAGTCTTCAAAAGGGGCATCACACCGGTAAAAAATGCATAATTGCCGAGAAATATTTCTGAGAGCGAAAAAATGCTCTCGGTGAGATTTATTTTATGGAGAGCAAAGTGTTGCTCTCGGCAAAAATCATATTATTTTCGAGGGCAAAGGAGTGCCCTTGGTGAAATTATTATTTTTTTTCTTTTTCCGCGTTCCTCTTTCTTCCTCGGCCTTCTCTTTTTTTCACTCTTCTTCCTTTCTCTCTCTCTCTCTTCCTTTCTTCCTCCTCTCCTCATTTCATTAAACAACTCCTCTCTCCAACGTCCTCAATTTCCTCTCTCCCTATCCTCCTTTCATTCCAACAATATCAAACCCTCAATCTCCTCTTCTCCAACGTCCGATCTATCTCATCTCTCTCTTTTCCTTCACCCGTTGTGGATCTCCTCTTCTCCAACATCCGATCGATCTCCGATCTCTCTTCTCCTTCTCCTTCTCCTTCATCGGTCGTGGATCTCCTCTTCTCCAACATCCGATCTCCGATCTTTCTTCTCTTTAATTAGTTGTGGATCTCTTCTCTCTCTTCTCCTTCATCGGTCGTGGATGTCTTCTTCTCCAACTATATTTACTCGGTTATTCAATAGATTTACTCGTTTATTGAATAGATCTATTCGGTTATTGAATAGATTTACTTCAATGATATCTATTTGATTATAGCTACTTTGTTTAGTAAAGGGTGAGTGATAAGTGTTGGACAGAGAAGAAGACGAATCAATGGAGATGATTTGATTTGAGAAATGGCTATTTTAGGGTTTGAAGATTATATTGATACAAAGATGTAAGAAAATAGTCAAAATCTCTTTTCTTTTTCTTTTTCTTTTTCTTTTTCATAGTTTGGTGTGTGTTTGTTTGAAGATTGATTGTTGATTTAGCAAATGAATTGTTTTTCTTTGATTTATTAATCCTACTATGGTGTTATCTGAAATGTTTCTGGATTTGCAGATGGAGAGTTTGATACTAGCCATGGTTTGTTCGGATCTGTCTTTGGATTAGATTTGGAGCTTTCTGCTTCTGCCCAAATCGAAGCTTTTATGGTTTCAAATTTTTTTCTGAAAGACTCTAAATATCACCGAGAGCAGTGGCTTTGCTCTCTTAAAAAAAAATAATTATCTCTGAGAACCTTTTATGCCCTCGCAAACACATTTTTTCTTTTCACCGACAGTTATATCACCGAGACTCCGCGAGAGCATTTATCGTTTTTGGTGAACAATATCATCGAAGGCATAAGGCATTTCTCCGAGGGTGTTTTCTCTCCCTAAAACTCAATTTTCTACTATAGTTAACTCCTTCATCATCTTGGACGAGGACATCAATGTCGAAATTGTAGTTTGCGGTGAAAATCTTTGATGGAATTGGACATTTCGGCATGTGGCAATGTGAGGTTCTAGATTGTATTTTTCAGTAGGGTTTAGATGTTACTATTGAGGTCGAAAAGCCAGATGGTATAGAAGAAAAAGAAAGGAGTATCATGAATCGATTGTCGTGTGGAACAATTCGGTTGTTCCTGTCTAGAGAGCAAAAGTATGTCGTGAAGAACGGAACTTCTGCATAGAAACTATGGCAAGCATTGGAGGATATATTTTTTAAGAAGAGTGGTCAGGATAAGTTCCTTATGAAGAATCGGTTGTTCCGGTTTGATTACCAATCAGGTACTACCATGAATGAACACATCATTAAGTTTAATTAGTTACTAGCAGATCTATTGAATCTTGATGTAAAATTTGAAAATGAAGATCTCGCTTTGATGTTGTTATCGTCCCTTCCTAATGAATTTGAACATTTAGAAACAACGTTACTTCATGGGAAGGGAAATGTTTCTCTTGATGTTGTAAGTTTTGCTTTATATAGTCATGAATTGAGAAATAGTGACAAAAAGAAAAACAAATTAGCTAGAGAATATGAAGCATTTGAAGCTTTGGTGGTCAGGGGCTGTCAACAAAGCAAATCAAAGGGGGAGGAGGAAGATCCAAAAGTAGAGTTGCCAAAGATGAATGTGCTTTATGTCGTGAGAAATGACATTAGAAGATTAACTGCCCAAAATTAAAGAAAAAAGAGAAAGATTCTGAAGATGGAAATGTTGCAAAAAATAGAGATGATGCAGATTCAGAATCCTCTTTGTCGATATCACAGACAACATCACATTCTGATACATGGATATTTGACAAAGCCTGCACTTATCATATGTCACCAGTTCAAAAGTGGTTCTTTGACTTTAAGGAACTAGATGGGATAGTTGTTTACATAGGAAATTCTAATCAATGTAAAATAAAAGGGATAGGTTCAATCAAGTTGAGAAATGATGACGGATCCACTAGAATTATTAGAGATGTTCGATAAATACCGAATATGAAAAAAATCTCATTTCTTTGGGGGCCTTGAAGTAAAATGGCCTACATGTGAAATTGGAAAACGGAATTCTTAAAGTAATTTATGGATCTCTAGTGATGTTGAAAGATATCAGGAAAAGTAATAATTTGTATTACTATCAAATTAGTACAGTTAATGGGACAACATGTGTATTTTAAGATAATCTCTAGAGCTCTAGTGATGTTGAAAGATATCAGGAAAAGTAATAATTTGTTTTACTATCAAGATAGTACAGTTAATGGGCAACAGGTGTATCAACTTTCCGAGAGCAGTAAGGAATTAGAGGCAACAAAGCTATGACATATGCAATTGGGACACGCTAGTGAGAAATCTATGCAAACTCTTGTCAAGCAAAGATTGTTGAATGGTACAAAAGTTTGTAAATTAGATTTTTGTGAAATTGTGTTCTGAGAAAATAAATGCGAGTAAAATTTGGCATTGCTATTCATAACACCGAGGGTATTTTGGACTATGTGCACGTAAATGTCCATGGACCTGTTAAGACCCCATCTCTTGAAGGTAGACATTACTTTGTTACTTTTGTTGATGATTTTTCTAGAATAGTATGGGTATTTACTAAGAAGAACAAAGATGAAGTGTTTGAGATTTTTTGTAAATAGAAAACTCAAGTTGAAAACGAGATAGGAAGAAATATCAAAATTCTCTGAACTAATAATAGTGGAGAATACAAGAATGATCCATTCCAGAAGTTATGCCAAGAATGTGACATTGTTCGACACTTCATAGTTAGAAAAATACCACAATAGAATGGAGTATCGGAACGTATGAAAAAAACATTGATGGAGAAATTTTGATGTATGTTGTCTAATGTTGGGTTAGACAGGAAATTTTGTGCAGAAAATGTGTCATACGCTAAACATCTGGTAAATTGTCTACCATCATCTGCAATTGGTGACAAGACTCCATTAGAGGTATGAACTAGAAAACCTACAACTGATTATAAATCTTTGCATATTTTTAGTTCTACAACATATTATCATTTAGTTGAACCAAAGTTAGATCCACGAAGAAAGAAAGCTTTTTTTTATTGGATTTACTACTAGAGTTAAAGAATTTCGCCTCTAGTGTTTGGATGCAAAGAAAATCATTATCAGTAGAGATGTTACTTTTGACAATTATTCAATGTTAAATAAGGTAACACTAGACAAGATTTATTATACCCCGCAACAAGTGGATTTTGAGAAGATAAAGATAAGCCTATATATAAGTGACTCTCCAACGATGGACGAAGAGTCAAATGAGGAAGAGGTTCCGACCCAAGAACCTTCACAATAATGTGAATCAATTGTTGTGAACATACAATATGGGTTATTCAAAAACCAGTTTGGTTTGTTGACATGGCGGCCTATGAACTTCTAGTTATAGATGATGTTCCATCCACTTTTTTAGATGTCAGTCGAAGTAATGAAAATGGAAAAAGGAAAGATTTTATGGAAGATGAGATGAAATCTCTTCAGAAAATTGAGACATGCAAGTTGACGCATCTATAAAAATGGAAGAAGACAATTAGTTGTAAATGGATATTTTCTAAGAAAAAAGGATTTCCTGAAAAAATTTGATATTCTCTACAAAGCAAAAGTGGTAGTTAAAGAGTACGCTCAAAAGGAAGGAAGTGATTATAATGAGGTACTTTCTCCTATTGTTAAACACTCTTCCATTAGAATGTTGTTGGCCTTGTTAGCGTAGATGAATTTGAAGCTAGCTCAACTAGATGTGAAGACCGCGGACATACACGGTCATTTGAAAGAGGAATCTACATTTATCAACTAGATAGATTAAAAGTTGCTGATAAAAAAATTGGGGTTGCAAGTTGAACAAATTATTGTACGGGTTGAAGTAATTGTCGAGAAAATGGTACAAGCAACTTGACAAGTTTATGATGGAGCACAAATACACAAGAACCAGATTCAATTCATGTGTGTATTTGATCAAACTGCAAGATGAGTCTTATATTTATTTACTCTTGTACGTTGAAGATATGTTGATAGCATCAAAGAGCCAATATGAAATTGACAAATTGAAGGTTCAATTGGGTAAGGAGTTCGAGATGAAAGACATGGGAAAAAACAAATCTAAACATTGTTTAGATTTGGTAAACATCTTCCACGTTTGAGTCGGCGCTGAAGAGCCAATTGGAAACACTTAAGAACTATTTTTTAATAATGAAGATTTGTATTGAATATTGTGTCAAGGTGGAGATTTGTTGTTTTTGGCACAATTAGAATTCCACATTAGAAAATGATGGGAGTGAGAGAAGTTTCTTAATATATAAAATAAAATTTTCTCACAATTAGACTAGAATCTCACATCGGAAGATGATGGGAGTTGGGGAAGTTTCTTAGTGTATAAAAGAAACTCCCACATCTTTGATTTATTGCACTCAATACTTGTATATCTTCTTCCTTATTAATTTATAGTCTTAGTTCTCGGAGACGTATGCAACATTTTGGCCGAACTCCGTTATCAAATTCTATTAATTAGTTCTTTCGTTTGTTTTTTCTTTTATTCGGTCAGGTTTTTCCCAACAGTCGCAAGACGAGCGTGCTGTCGCTAACCGCGACCATACCATTGAAGTCATGCAATTATTTATTATTAATGGTATGGTCGCGAGACGAGCGTGTCGTCGCGAGACGTGACAATACCATTTATAATGAACAATTGTATCTATCAAGAAACAAACAACTATACATAAACAAAACAAAACAAACAACTATGCCATGCTATCAAAACTATATAAACACCAAACAATGGTCGAGGAAGAAAAGAATAGAAGTATACTAGTTGCCTCCATCGTGCCCGTGCTCATGGCTGTGTTGTTGTGTCCGAAATGAGCACCATCGTCTCGATCGCTAATGGTTGTCTTCACTGTTGTGTGGTTGTCATCGTCGTTGTGTGTTAAGGTTTGAGTTTAGAGAGAAAGAGGAGAAGACCGGAAAGAGAGAGAAAGGGGAAGAATGAAATGAGAAGAAAAAAAAGAGAAATTATAATAAATATTAATGGTATTCTTGACTTTTCATAGGTCATCCCGTCTCATCACGCGACGCTGATGCGACGTAGATGCGACGCATCGTCGCGTGACGTGAAGGGGTATATTCGTCTGAATTGTCATTTTTGCAAGGTTTGTGGTCATTTCCCAAAAAGAGGACATTATTAGGATCATTTCATTAAATTCTCCATTCTCTTAGAGCGGTTTAAAAGTTAAAAAAAAAATAGCTATTCAAATTTTAAGTTTTATTGTGTGATTTCTATTCAGATCCTCTATATTGATAACATTTGATGATTCATGACAATTCTCTCACCCAAACACTTTAAGTGAAAAAAAATCCATACTTTATGGTTTAAATAATTTGTATTTGAATAAATATTTTTGTGTGAATAAGCTCTCTTTATTTTACATATTCATGAATGATATTTCTCAAGACATTTCATAATTTTTTTTCATTATAATTATATTAACCACAAAATAATATTTTAAGAAGACTGCAACCAAATAAATCAATATATATATAACATCAAATAAATTGTATATTTATTTTTACATTAAAGGTTAATTATATTGTATTTGTGAGGCAGAGGGATGCAATGTCTTGCTTGGATAATTGTCACCAGCATATTTTATACATGTTCCTATCAAAACATAAAGCAAAGAGTTTATACATGTGATAAAAAGATTGTTTTTTACAAAGAGTTCATATAATGCGATAAAAATATAGTCATCTAAGCATTGTTATAAAAATATGACAACCAAATGAGCTAGCTTAAAATACAAGAGAATTAACATGGCCGCGTGATTGTTGTATGACGTGAATTTTACTTTATTTGGTAGAAAATTTATTATCAAGATTAAAATACAATTTTTTTGAACGACATATAATGTGTCACACGAATATGATATTATTTTTTTAATACTTAGAACATGACATACGCACTATACGTTATATTTTTTAAACTTATTTGTTTATTATTTTAAATTTTTACTTTATTTTACCATTTTAGACAAATGTATTTCATGTATTAAAATATATTTATTTTAAGATTACACATAAATGTTTAAATTTAGCATTGGTTCTTGTATAGCAGTTTCAAAATCTAAAAAAGATTAGCTATTAAATTTCTAAGTTTTATTGTGTGATTTTCATTTTCAGTTCCTCTATTGATAACATTTGCCAATTCATGACAATTCTCTCATCTAAACACATTCTAAGTGTAAAAATCTTTTTTTTTTATACTTTTTGGTTTAAATAATTTTGTTCATTTGACACTTGTAAGAAATAAGCTCAATACACATTCATGAATGATATTTCTCAAGACATTCCATAATTTTTTTCATTAAAATTATATTAACCACAAATGCCAAGAGACTAATAACATTTTAGAACACTACAACCAAATAAACCACCTCATATATAATATCAAACAAATTGTAAAATTTATTTATTTATTTTTACATTAAAGGCTAATCATATTGTATTTATTTATTTTTACATTATGTTTTGTTCCTATCAAAACATAAGTTGAAGCAATGTAATCAAACATTCCAGTTGCTATATTGTTAGAACTAGAACTAGAACTGGAGAGAATTTATACATTAGGAAAAGAAGAAGAAGATGCAACCTTTCTCTACAACAAAAGATCGAATCGATTCCTCTTGATGATCAAATGACCCAACACCACACCACACCACACCACAAGGTGAGGCTGATCGAGCAGTTTTCACTTATATCCTCAAAATTCGTGTCAGTTTGTACACCTGAAGGAAACAACATAAATGGATCATCATTCTAAACGTTTTCAAATCTGGGAATTCGAAAAAAGCAGCAGAACACAGACCTGTGCGGTTCTATTGGGTAGTGGGATTTCCAAACAGTTTCGACAACCATCCGCCCTGCAATGCCAAATCATCAGCACATAAAATAGATTATTACCTTAACATAAATTACAAAAGTACGTCATTCGGGTAAAAAACCTTTTATTAATGGTTCTCTGTATATATCGCTGCTCTCCAATTACATCTTCACCACCATATTTGTTATCATCTGAATTCAATATGATCTGCCACCAATATAAACAACAATTACTTAGGATCAAGCCAAGTAAAATATAAAGCAGTTAAAAAAAGTACAGTAATTATTATCTACAACTTACTTTATATTCTCCAGCTTCTACCACACCCACTGTGTAGTTCTCATAAGAGTTTGTGGGATGGAAATTGAATAAAAAGATATAGGGGCCTCTTGAGAAGGATATAACCTGTGGATGGATGGACATTTAATAAATAAATTACTTAAATTTACCATATTTTTTAATTCAGAGTAAAAAGAATATAAAAAAAAAGTAAGTAAATAACCATGGTTTCGTCATTGACATGGTGAATATCAGGAGAACCTCTAGAAATAACATTTTCAGTTTTATCCATCTCCATCATATCCTATAACAAATCATTAATTAATTCAATTATATATCAGAAATTTGGGTATACAAAACCGTTATTTATTTTAATTGATAGGTTCATCTTGCACCTTATCAAATAGAAACAATTCTCGATGCCTTTCATTTTTTTCCAACAGATCCCATTGACGGTTAGCAAGCGAAAATGAGTATTTGTTAGCCTGCATGGGAAACTCCACCCTCTGGGAAACAATTAAAAACCATCAGTCATAAGAAAAAATAAGTAAAAAGAAAATTCGAGTTTTTTAAACCCCACTTCTGGATGGCCGAATTCATTGCCCATGAAGTTCAGGTAAGCATGACCGCCGATGGTAAAGGTAATCAACCTGATAATCTTAAATTGCAAAAGAAGCCGACATTTAGTAGATGAAACAAAATAAGAACATGCATAACTAACTAAGTAGGAACACACTACCACCTTGTGCAGTGAAAATCCTCTGATCAATTCCTTGTCTGAAGAATATTTCATGGATTCACCAAATAGAATCTCTGCGAATGACTCCCCACCCGATATGGACTGTTACATTATAAAACTGTTAGCTTTATGGAAATGAAGATCGAAGCATCTCTATTAATTATTCTCCTATGACAAAATGACGACACCTGGTTATGATTCTCCGCATACAAAAGCATTTTATCGGCATTTTTTCCACCAGCTGTCAACACTTTCACCATCTAGAACAAAATAAAAGCAACAGCAATGAAATATCAAACACAATTTTCCGATGACATCAATAAATATATGAAACCTTAGTCATGCTCCATTGATGATCAGGAACGTTCTTGAGGAACTGCAACCACATATCAGTTGCAGAGATATTCACAAAGTAATCAAACCCTAATCCACCTTGAAAAGTTGGTTCACATAATCCAGGAAAAAGTGTTGCCTGTACAAAAAAGAAGTAAATCTCATTCCCTTTTTCTATTAAAACCGACGTGTTTATTGATACTTACATCTTCCGCAATTGTTATCACATTAGGATGAATAGCGTGCAATATGTCATTTGCTAGAATTAGATACAACAGAGCATCCCTGTCAACGTATTGGTTACAATACCTGCATCAATGAACATCATGTCATTTAAATGAATAAATTCTTCAAAGAAAATAACAGAACATAATAGCTTGTTTGATGTAAGGTTTTAGGAAATAATCTGGGTTATCTGAATAAAAAATCTTGTTTGATTAAAATGTGGGTTATTTGGATTAAATGACAAAATAATCATTGTATTTAACAGTTTAAATGTTATGAAAGTTTAAGTAGAAGGTAATTTGGTATGTTGGTTGATCATTTGAATGAGTGAATGTATGCAATGTAATGAAGAAATTGATCCTTACTCTTCCATGTCGCCGGTAAAAGTAGCGAAGCCATTGTGTGTGTAGATCATTGATGACAACGAATGAAAATTGAATCCATCAATGCGATATTCCGTCACCCACCTACCAATATACAAGTTAGGTTAAAAGACACCAATATATATTTCATCAATCAACTTAAGTTTTTTTATAAATTAAAACAGATTATTGGCTTGGCAAATCTTTATGCTATGTATAATTTTACCAATTCAGATTCGAGAGAAGAAACTGCAGCACGTCAATGTCCCCGTACTTGAACATTTTTGTACCCCAATGTTTGTGGTGCCCTCGTTTACCTATTATTCAGTCAAAAATAGCTTAAAAACATTAATATAACAGAAAGATTACATATTTAAAGATCCTGAAATGTTTACCTGTATGAAAATAGCAGTCATTCGAACCATCAAAAAGTGACAAACCAACCATCTCATCTGCCGCTGCATATGAATGGACAATTTCTAGAAAAACTAGCAGTCCTTGTCCTAGAAAATGAAAGAGTAACAATAATAGTTAAATTAAATTTTAATCTATACAGAAACAATTCAACAATAACCGACTAATCAATAACCATGAGCCTCGTCAACCAAGCTCTTGAAATCATCTGGTGTGCCATATCGGCTGCTAGTAGCAAAGAAATTTGTCACCTGCATAGACATTGAGGTATCAAAGACAGTGGGCAAATTTAAACTTCAAGCTAAATTAAATAAATACTAATCAGAAACTTATCATTAGGCTAATACATTCTAGATTTATAGAGTGTATAGACGAAGCTATCAAAAGATGAATTGAAAGACTCAAAGCAAATTCCAACCGGAACAAGGAAAAGAAGGAATTGAAGATAGCTAAATCAATACTCTATAAAGAGATGCGAAGATTGCACAATAGTGTTAACTATGACGGAAAAAATATGAAAATGCCTGCCATTGTTGGGGAATCCATATTCAAAGTGGATTTGAGCAGTTTCGAAAACATTGAACTAGTGCAATAAGCATTCAATATGATCTTGACATTCACGGTTGTTAGCCCAGATCATTGGAACTTTTGGGTTCCCAAGATAAAAAAGAAACAGTATAAGAGCTTGTTTGATGTTGAGTTATTTGTAATTTTTCCAAAATAACTCATTATCTAATCATCAATCACTTCATCAGTCAAATTATTTCAATCATCCACAAAAATACCAACCAAATTATCACTCATTTTTTATAAAATTAAATATTAAATACAAAACGATGTTTTAGTAATTTAACCCAAATGATCTAAAATAATCCACTTTTATAATTCTTTTTTTTTCAAATAGCCCTACATCGAACAAGCGCTAAGTAGAACCATGGCTTAAAACTCACTCTGTAGCCAACAGTGTAATAATCTTTGTGCTCAACTACTCCAATCAATTGAATAGCATTGTATCCAGCTTCTTTTATATGAGGAAGGACCTACAATGAAGAAAGCAAAAATATTCATTATTATGATACGAGTATTGGATCATTCCAAAACAAATTATCACGACAGTTCCCCACCTTCTGTGTGAAATCATTGAACGAGGCGATTTTGGGATCAGAACCACTAATTCCTACATGACATTCATATATCCGCAAAGATTTGGGAACAACTGGTGGGCTATGCTTCCACTTATGTGCAGATTCAGGAGGAGGTTCCCAATGGACAGCAAATGCTTGTTTTCCCGCACCCTCTAACAAAATATCGCAAGTAATTTAACAATTAAATAATGCATAAGCTCCAAATTTTCACAACTAAGGATAAACTAAACAAACCTGGGACAACATAAGTAGCCCAAGCAGGAACACGTTCCAAAGGCCCATCTGAAGTCTGAAAATAAACCCTATATTTGCTTCCATGAGGAATTCCAGGAGTATATTTTTCAAGCCAAGCTTTCCTCCCTTTACGAGTCTCTAACCAATATGGAAGAGGAGGCTTCTTAGCACGAAACTTTGCAGCTGAAACAGGATCATTCACTATGTTCAAAAGATCGTGTTGTTTTCCATCGTCAATCACATCATACGCAGGTAAGTGGTCGGGAGGACTGTGTTTGTTTTGTTCTTTCCATTCCTTGTATCTAGTTTCAGCATCAGGGATATCTCCCAATTCTTCTTCTGTTTGAGGCCCGTTTGGGCCAAACATTTTCTCGTATAATTTTGTCACAAGCTCGTAACGATTTTTTATATAGCGGTCTTCTCCAGGTTCCCAGTAATCATCATTTGCTTTCTGGAATATTTCTTCAGCAGTTGCTCCATTGTCACCTTTATCATAGTCATCTACATAATTATATTGCTGAAAATATAACCTGTCTGGTTCTTGTCCATCTCTCAGTTTATCTTCAAGGATAACAAACCAATACCCATAATCGTCATGTCCAAAATGACCCTCTCTAGCAGAGTTCTCAGTTGGAGACCATTCGTTAAAATCACCAACCAAAGAGCAATAGCGAGCACCTGTAATCAAAATGTAACAGTTTAAAGAAATCGCTAATTTTAAACATCGAAGCATTGAGCTGTAAGAAAAAACCTGGTGCCCAGTCCATGTAATCCACACGGTGTTGCACATTCCGGTGCATGCCAACATATTGAAATCTACAAAGAAAAATCTATCAAATAATCCCTCAGTTTTCAATTAAACCTTGATCATTATCTATACTAACCCAGAAGCCAATTGACTCAGATTCAGGAAGCGAGTAAAGATTTCAGTTCTGAGGTCTATCAACTGCTTATACCTGAATACAATTCAGATTATCTCTTGTTGATTCCAAAACAAACCCATTTAACAAGAAAAGAAAGTACCTTTCTCGCAGAAATTGTGCGAACAGCTTGTGGGTAATGCCGTTCTTGGTGAGAAACCCAGTTGGGTCAACTCCCTTCTCGTCGTCAAGAGCAAGTCTCTTGTACGCCGCCTGTTTATGTTGTCGGTTTGGTTGTTCCGTTTCTCTATGTTTCCGCTGTTGATATTGGTCGGCGGAAGAACATTTCACCTTCATGGTCCTGCGGATGAAGACGAGTCGGCGGTGAGGGTTACTACTGCTGTTCGGGGAAGAAGTGTTGAATGAGAAGATTGGAAGTATCAGTGAAGCCATTGTTAACCGAAGACGGTGGCTGGATTAGAGGAGGGAAAGGTTTAAGAGCTGTAGTGTATACACTGAACAAATAAGGCGGGCAAGCGATTATCGCGGACCTTGTCGCTGGTTTGGAAATGCAAACGCGACAAGGCGATTATCCGACAAATTTGGCAATGGGTTTTTAATGTAATAAATCATACAAATTATGTATATTTATTCGAAAAATGTCATATATAATTTTTTTTAACCCAAATCAGTACAATTTGGAGATATCTTCAATTCTTATTTGATACTCTGCCCTTTTATTCAACACTCTAAACTTCTAGCTATATTAGGCGATCTCAATTTAGAAATATTTCTTCCTTGAGTACCTAAATTTATAATCTTCTTTACCGCGGCTATATTTTATAAGTTATGACGCATTTATAAACAAAATCGAGCCTAATCTGATTTGAATTTTGAAGTTATATGCGGCCTTATCTGAGAACACAATAATTCAGAAATCGAGAACGTCTCTAGATCGTTATCAGTGTAGAAATCGGTGACAGATTGATAACAAATGAAAAATGAACTCTGAAAGATAGAAATTGTAAAAAAAAAAAAAAAAAAAAAAAAAAAAAAAAAACCTCGAATATGCTGCCCACACCATGTCCTAATGCATATCCCAATATTCAATATTCAAAAATCTTCAAAAATCTTCTCCATTTATGAAAAGATTTTCTCTCTATATAATTTTAAAGTGATTTAAAGATTAAGACATGTATTGTGAGATAGTATCAGCAAATTTAGCTCAGTTGGGCAATAGGTTGGATAAATACGAACCAACATGATATTTATACGGAACGACACGATACGATATTATTTTACTTAAGTCTTAGGTTGACACGATACAAGCACGAGACGACACAATCATAACACGATTATGAGTTTATACGATCGTAACACGGTTACGAGTCGACACGGACACAACACGAGTATAGACACAACACAAGTATAGACACGACACGAACACGCGTATACACACGAAACCACATAAACACAATTAGTCACATTACCTAAACTGTCACATTAACCTTCTATAAACCTATTACAATTTTATTCAATTAATAAATTATTTAATTTTATAAATTTAATATTTATAATTAAAATTAAACGTACTAAAATTTAATATTAAAATAAAATATTAACTTAATAATATAAATAAATAAAAAATTATATGAATAGAAATGTGAGTATATTAATAACTCTTTTTGATATTATTTTTATTAATTACTTATTAATTTTAAATTATTTATAATTTTAATTATTATTAATACATTAAATAATAAATATATGATAATAATTTAAATTTTAATAATATTATAATACATTTATAATATCTACTCACTTTTCCCATTTTCTTACTCAAACTACCCACATTTACATTAATATTATCAAATTAGCACGTCTCTCACTTTCTCCTAGTAATTGATCACATATTTAATTATTTATTATCATACCATTTTAAAAAATCTTAAATCACTCTAAAATTTTATAAGTTAATAAGAAACTTTATCAAACAAAAATATATAATTTATAAAATAAAAATATTAAATTAATTTTATTAATTAAATAAAATTCTAATTTATAAAATTAATATTAATTAAAAAAATACAATAGAGAATAGTTATAAAAATATTTTATAACCTAAAAAATTTCAAACTACTTTTAATTATATTAAATAAAAAATTAATAATATATCAATTTCAATAATTTTTTCCTAAAAAAATATTTATTTACAATAACGAATGATTATATATCACTAAATCAATTAAAATATATTAAATCACTCTAAAAATTTTAAAGTTAATAAAACATTTTTTTTTTAAACTATATTTCATCATAAAAAAAATCTTCACTACTTTTAATTTTATATAATAATAAATATCATATATATCTAATAAAATAATTAAGTATAAATTCTTATCTAATATTTTAAAAATTATAAAATTTCACTAATTTTATATATTATTTTTTAATAATAAATTTATAACAACAAATTTAACTATTTTATTTGAATAATTATTTATATATTTTAAAGAACGTTTTAAATAATTGACCTTCAAATTATTATTTATGAAACTTTATGTTAAAATTTATATTTACACATTTTACATATTAAATGACTTTTTTAATAAATTTAATACATTATTTTATTAAATTAATTTTAAAATTTTAAATTAAAATAAATTAATAATCATAATTTATAATTTTTACTAACAATATAATTTAATATATATAAATAATAAATAATTAACATGAGTGTGTCAAAACACGATTGTGTTGACATGATGACAAATTCTAGTCAGAATAACACGAAACACAAATTTAAACACGAGTTAGCACGACATGAATAAACTTCTGGACACGAATAGCACGACACGAAAGAGTTCGTCAATCATAATATTTTGAGTGGGACAAGACACGATACGACACGCATAAGATTGAGACACGACACAACACGACACGATTGAGAGTCTAACATGACTTGCCCGAGTCGAATATGAATGTTTATGCACGATACTCAGCTATAGTCTAAATACAACAAATAATAAAACAACATTTAAACTTTTGAGTTGAGTCAAGTATACATATCTACTTTAATTGTTTAAACTATAACAAAGTAATAAATGACTATAAACACACAAAGTTAGTACAAAATTAAAATATAATTATAAATGAATATTTACCTTAATAGATCATAAAGGAGGAAAATTTGTTTGACATCAAAATTGTAACTTATCTCCATTTTTATAAAATGGGATTCTTGTGACCACCAAATGCTCATTGTGTCTCATGTGCCTTCTCAAAGGGTTAATCATTTCAATCTCCATAGGGCACTTGGAGCATCTAATCACAAAGAATCACAACTACATTTTTACCCATTTTAGATTTTCTGCACCAAAGAAAACCCACAGCAGCCAAAAGCAAGAACAATGAGAGATGTAAAAGAACAGCGAGAACGTCGCACTCGCATGAAGGATTAAAGGAAGTTTTAATGAATTCTAAGCTATTCACCTAACTCGACATAACAAAACTAATTTTGTTTTTATTAGAATATAAAATAAGATATTTGTCCATATTAAAGATATTAAATAATATCTACATCAATAATTAAAATAAATAGGATATAGTTATTATATTCATATTTCTTAAAATTAGGAGATAATTATTATATTCCTTATAATTAGGATTATCTTTCCTTTTTTAATCTTATATATAACCTGTACAGATTTAATATTGAATACAATGAATAAACGATTCTTCTTGTTCTTGAATACTCTCTCACTTTTTATCGGAGCAAATAAACAGGGAAAACTCTCTGCATCGATTCTATGGAGAATCCTCCGACCATTATCAACTTTCCGCAGATTGCATAAAGTTGGATCAACAAAACTACATGATATGGCGATCTCAAATCATGCCAATAATCAAGGGTTATAAATTCAGCAAATTTATTCAAGAATCAAAGATTCCGGTGAAGAAAATCTTTTATAGCAATGGTGAACAAATTGACAATCCTGAATTTGAAGTTTGGGAAGAACAAGATCAAAGAATACTCTCTTGGCTTCAATCAACACTATCAGATTCAATTCTCACACAAATCGTCGGCCCCAATATAGACACAACGCACAAATTGTGGGTAACGTTAGAGAAAATGTACGCTTCTCAATCTCAAGCGAGACTTATGCAACTAAGAATGCAGTTACAGACAGAAAAGAAAGAAAACAGTGGGATGAACTATTCTGGTGAAACGTTTCTAGATCATCATCTTGTAGCCCATATTCTCGAAGGACTAGGACATGAATATGAAAACCTGATTGTCGCCCTAACCACTCGAATTGAACCAATATCGGTTGATGAACTCACTGGCCACCTATTGACTCACGAACAAAGATACATTGAGTCCACATCGTTTGGTGCTCTAGTGGCTAACGTAACACATGGTCGTCAAAATCACAGTAATAGGAATCGGAACAATAATCGAACACCTACTAGTTTCCATGCTCCACATCTTTCATCCACAACATCTTTTTTTGGAGGTAAGATTCATAATATCTCTTCCTCTTTTGAGACAGCTAAACTTAATGGCAGTGGGCCAAATGTTGGTAATGGGTCATATGGTAACAGTTGGCCAAAGAATAATCAGAACTCATTTGGGTCACAGAATTTAACCCAAATAAATAACAAACAAAAAGCTGATGAAAATTTTCGAGGAAACCGAAATAGTGGAAATCAATCAAAGTGTACGAATTGTGAAAAAAATAGGTCATGTAGCTGAAAATTGCAGATATCATCTTATTTGTTAAATTTGCAATCGTCATGGCCATCAAGCAAATGATTGTTATCATCGGTATGAACCAAAACAATCTACTCCATCAGCAATGATGGCGTCGTCTGCCTCTATATTAGACCCCTCATGGTATCCAGACTCTAGTGCATCAGAGCATTTGACAGCTGACTTAAACAATCTTCATACTCATTCTCCTTATCAAGGTACGGAAAATATTACTTTTGGAAATGGTATGACCTTATCTATTTCTAATATTGGAGAATCTTTCATTCCTAGTAATGTGAGAAGACTAAAACTTCAAAATATTCTTCATGTACCTGGCACCACTAAGAACCTGTTAAGTGTTTGTCGTTTTTCGGCTAATAATAATGTATTTTTTGAGTTTCACCCAACTTATTGTGTTGTTAAGGACCAGGATACGAAGAATGAGTTAATTCGTGGAACACTAAGAGGAGGTCTATATTGTCTTATACCACCATCATATTCTCATCATCAAATTCAAGCTTTCACAAGTGTTCGTTCACCAGCTACTATTTAGAACCAACGCTTGGGACTGTCGTGACCTTACTATCAATCACGATATAAATCTCACAATAATAGTTTCGTAGAATAGATAAAGAAGAACAGAATGAGTAAAAGAACAGAATAAGAACATAATAGATATAAGAACAGATTGAATAGATTGAATAGAAGAATAGATTGATAAAAGAAACAGAGTGAATAGAAGAACGAATAGAAGAACAGACTGAATAGAAATTGAGAGTTTATTAGGGTTAGGGTTACCAGGATTGAGAGTTTATTAGGGTTAGGGTTACTAGGAGCGACGGCTCTGATAATTAGAAAGAGAAAGTATAACAATTTAGAATACCAAAAATATATCCCCTCTCCTTACTATTCTATCCTTATTTATAGACTAACAAATTATAAAATAACCCTTAAAAGATATAACTACGTCTATTGCAACCCTCAGTAATTTTGGAAATAGAATCCTCATCTTTGGAAATAGCATCCTCATCTTTGGAAATAGAATTCTCATTGTTGTGAATATTAGATTCACAACATCCCCTTCCCCTTAAGAACTTCCTTGCCCTTTTCGAACGTGGCTTCTGCATCGGAAACTGTTTACAGAATTCAGGAATTTGGGCTGATAACAGAGTTGTAGACTCAGCATTCATAAAAAATAGTTGACCCCCAAAATAATCGTCACCCTTCTTCTCATTACGAGCTGCGTCGTCCCCTGTCATTAAATAAAAGGAACTGTCCTCTTTATCACCCGACAGTCGAATCTTCTCACCTGATAACCTAGCTTTCATAACTCTTGCCTCGAAATCAAGGCTCACTGGTCCATATTTAGTCATCCAATCAACTCCCAAAACCATATCATAACCTCCCAACTTGATCGTTCGGAAGTCTAGTAGAAAATCATGACTCTACATTTTCCAAGCCAAATTTGTGCATAAGAATCGACTAAATATTCTGCCTCCGCCTGCAATAGTATCCCCCATAGGCATTGTTTCCTTTAGAACACAACCCAACTGAGATGCAGTACCCTCATCAATAAACGAATGCGTACTAACACTATCAATTAATATAGTGATTTTTCTTTTTTTGAGCTGTCCAAGAATCTTGAGCGTAGCATTATTAGCACTCCCATTAAGAGCGTGCATTGAAATCGAACCCCCGTCATTAACTCCTTCGACTATAGCCTCCTCTTTAGCCTTAAGACAGTCATCATAGATATATTCGGCTTTGGATTCCTCTTTAGCTTTAAACCAGTCATTTATCTCGTCTTCCATTACTTCAATATTGAATAACTGATGACGATTGGGGCAAACGTGATCTGTGGAATATTTTCCGTCACACTTGAAACAAATACCTTTAGCACGTTTTTCTCTCATTTTTGCAAACGTGAGATCTCTAACTGGTATTTCAGTAGTATTTTCGTTAATACTTGGTTTAAACGTACCTTGTTGGTTATTACTCCATGGAGGTTTTGGTTGTGTTTCATTTGAGGTATGAGTTGACAATTTGGTGAACAATTTCTTTTCCTTACCAAGAGGTTCGAGGAATTCGTCCTTCACCTTAACTTGTTTTATTGCCTGATCTAATGTCACTGGTCCTGCCATCTTTAAAACCTCCCTCAATTCAGGTCATAAGCCTCCCATAAAACTCTTCACATAGTATTCGTCGTTCTGTGGAAAACATTTAGCTGCAACCAATGCTCTTAGCTCTCGCCATTGATAGATATAGTCTTTCAAAGTCCCTGTCTGTCTTAACTGATTAAATTCTATTATCACATCTTGGTGTCCCTTTTCTTGAAATGCTAATAACACCTCTTTAGAGAATTCTTCCCAATTTAGTAATGGATGATCTCCCGCGGTCCGTATCGAATTAGGACTTGTAGTTTGTTTCCGATTACTGATAGGAGTCTCAGTTGTTCCAAAACTTTGTTCGACCGGCTGTTTGTCTGGCCTTCTGTAAATACCATCTCTCCCGTAAGGGGTTGCTCCATAACCAGATCTCGACTGTAGTGGAGGTGTATTTGAACCTCCTCCTTTGTCTTCGGTTGATTTATTATTTGTGTTGGAATTCTTGGATTCCAACAGCCTTATTATAGATTCAAATTTTTCAGCGTTAGCTTTCTGCATAATCTCGAAGTTACGAGCAATTTCTTCCTTATTTTTGAGACTCTCTAGCTGTAGTAACTGGAACTTATCATTAATTTGTGATTCCATCGTCTCGATGCGTTCAGTCAGATTCTGGATCATCTCTTCATTATTTTTGCTACGTGAATTCACCATTCTCAGCGGAGGTCCGAGGATCGTAAGCTCTGATACCACTTGACGTGACCTTACTATCAATCACGATATAAATCTCACAATAATAGTTTCGTAGAATAGATAAAGAAGAACAGAATGAGTAAAAGAACAGAATAAGAACATAATAGATAGAAGAACAGATTGAATAGATTGAATAGAAGAATAGATTGATAAAAGAAACAGAGTGAATAGAAGAACGAATAGAAGAACAGACTGAATAGAAATTGAGAGTTTATTAGGGTTAGGGTTACCAGGAGCGACGACTCTGATAATTAGAAAGAGAAAGTATAACAATTTAGAATACCAAAAATATATCCCCTCTCCTTACTATTCTATCCTTATTTATAGACTAACAAATTATAAAATAACCCTTAAAAGATATAACTACGTCTATTGCAACCCTCAGTAATTTTGGAAATAGAATCCTCATCTTTGGAAATAGCATCCTCATCTTTGGAAATAGAATCCTCATTGTTGTGAATATTAGATTCACAACAGGGACATCCATCATCTATGACATCTTCTTACGTTATTTCTCGTTTTCATTTACCTTTAATTAGTAGTAGTACATTTACGTTTTGTGAAGCTTGTCATGTTGGAAAAGCTCACAAATTATTATTTTCTACATCAGTTTCCAAAACTACGTGAGCCTCTTGAATTGATATATTCTGATGTTTGGGGACCTGCCCCGGTAACTACTTCATTGGGTTATCAATTTTTTGTTCATTTTGTGGATAATTATAGCAGATATACGTGGATTTATCCGATAGCTAGAAAATCTGATGTACTAAATATTTTTACTAAATTTAAAAATTTAGTTGAAAATCAGTTTAATCGAAAAATTAAAACTTTACAAACAGATGGAGGTGGTGAGTATCGGAATCTCACTAATTTGATAGAATTCACCATCGTTTTTCATGTCCACACACAAGTGAACAAAATGGTGTTGTTGAACGCAAAATTCGTCATATAACTGAAACAAGTCTTACCCTTTTAGCTCATGCGAGCATACCTTGCACTTATTGGGATGATACATTTTTGACAGCAACTTATTTTATTAATAGGATTATCACTCATGTTTTAAATAAACAATCACTTTTTGAGGTTTTATTTAAAAAGCTACCGGATTATGCATCTCTTAAGACATTTGGATGTGCGTGTTATCCACTTACACGTCCTTATAATCAACACAAGTTGGATTTCAGATCTACATTATGCATTAGTAAGTAGCTTGGTTCAAATCCAATTCGGAGTTCCGATACAAAGCGTGAAAGCATGAGTTTCTTGGGTTATAGTCTTGTTCATAAAGGATACAAGTGCTTACATATTCCTTCAGGTCGCGTATATATTTCTCGTCATGTTACATTCAATGAATCTGTATACTCATTCGCTTCATCAACTAGATCAACACCACCATCTACATTATTTACTCCAGTATTTGCTTCATAATTCTCTAATATAAAGGATCATTCACAAATACCACTTGAGGTGAATCATCTGGTAGTACCAAATCCTACTCCAATAATAATACCCCCTTCTCAAGTGATGACACCTCCTACTCCAATGGTACCACCCCCTACATCATCATCGGATAACACAACACATGCACCTCTATCGATAGGGATATACATTGTATCGAATTCTCTACAAAGTGCTCTGACATTCTCAACACACCATATGTTAACACGTTCTCAAGCACGATCTGAGGCACCAGTGGCCAACTCTATTATTGCTTCCGCTATTAAACCAACATGTTTTTCCTCAGCCCATAAAGATTATAATTGGCATCAGGCTATGTCTTCGGAATTTAATGCTCTCATACATAATCATACATGGTCACTTGTCCCGAGATCCTCTCAACGCAATATTGTTGGATGCAAATGGGTGTTTAAAATTAAACGAAAAACAGACGGTTCAATTAAAAGATATAAAGCTCGCCTTGTTACTAAAGGTTTTCATCAATAATCCGGCATTGATTATAGTGATACTTTTAGTCCAGTAGTCAAACCAACTATAATCTGTATCATTCTATCACTAGTTATTACTTATAAATGGTCTATACATCAACTCGATGTTAGCAATACTTTCCTTCATGGACATCTTAATGAGGAAGTATACATGGAAAAACCTCCTGGGTTCGTGCATTCTGAATTTCCAGATCATGTATGTCATCTTCATAAAGAAATTTATGGTCTTAAACAAGCCACACGTGCATGGCATTCTGCACTTCAAACATCACTCTACTCTTTAGGTTTTTCAAAATCTAAGTCTGATACTTCTGTATTCTTATATCACTTGGAAAACATCACTGCCTATATTTTGGTCTATGTTGATGATATTATTTTTACTAGCAATTCTTCATCTTTTATATCTGAAACAATCACACGCCTCAAGGATACCTTTCTGGTCAAAGACTTGGGTCTACTACATTATTTTCTCGGCTTGGAAACCACTCGTACATCAAGTGGTCTCTTTCTTTCTCAAAACAAATATATAGAAGAAATACTCACATGTGCTCACATGCATCATTCCAAACCCTTACACACTCTAGTAGCTTCGGGGTCTTCTTTATCTCGCCATGATGGTGACCCTCTAAGTGATCCCACTATTTATCGTAGTATTGTTGGTGCTCTCCAATTTTTTACACTCACACGTCCAGAACTAGCTTTTGCTATCAATCGAGCCTGTCAATTTATGCAAACACCAACTACCACACATTGGGAAGATGTCAAACGTATCTTACGCTATCTTCGTCATATTCCTCGTCATGGTCTACAAATATGTCCAATCACAAACTTTACACTAATTTCTTACGCTGATGTTGATTAGGCCGGATGTCTAGACGATCGTTGTTCCACTACTGGTTATTGTGTATTCTTAGGCAACAACCTCATATCATGGAATTCCAAAAAACAGCACGTTGTTGCAAGATCAAGCACCGAATCAGAATATAGAGCACTTGCTCATGCTACTGCTGAACTTGGTTGGCTTCAATCACTTCTTGGGGAACTTCAGATTCCTCTTTCTACTACCACCTATCTTATGGTGCGATAACATTAGCGCAACATTTCTTGCTGCCAACCCAGTCTTTCATGCTCGTACAAAACATATTGAAAATGACTTTCATTTTGTTCGGGAACGAGTAGCTGAGAAATCTCTTATCATATAGTACGTCACAACTGAAGATCAAATTGCAGATATTCTTTGCTTCGCTTCATGACAAGCTCACAGTGTGTGCCACCCCGTTTCGCTTGCGGGAGGATATTAAAGATATTAAATAATATCTACATCAATAATTAAAATAAATAGGATATAGTTATTATATTTTTTATAATTAGGATATAGTTAATATATTTCTTATAATTAGGAGATAGTTATTATATTCCTTATAATTAGGATTATCTTTCCTTTTCTAATCTTATATATAGCCTGTACAGATTTAATATTGAATACAATGAATAAACGATTCTTCTTGTTCTTGAATACTCTCTCACTTCTTTATTAAATTCTTTAGTCCAAAACATACCATTCAATACAATTTTATTTTATAATTATGACAGTTTTCAATAACAAAACACGATTCAGATGAGTTCACATAGAAAATTCCAAAGCAACCGCAGTCGTAGGTGTATAGATCTTTGTAGAAATGTAGGGAAACAACCATCTTCACGGGCGGAGTGAAATTCATTCTAGCCGAGACTTATATACGATAAATCAGAAAAATTTATCGAATTGCAAGTCGAAGAAATGCTATTCCCTTTGGTTCTTCTATTCTCCCTATCTGAGTCTATCTCTTTTTTTCTTCAATCACTCTCCAAACTTTTAGTTGGTTATAGTTATTTCTCTGCTACAAATTAGCAAATGGGGTCCTCTGTGTTCAAATGCTGGAATACTCTGTCACCAAATGCTCCCACCCATGTGCTCTCTCACAAGTGAGAATTGAAATGCTTGTTGCATAGAGCATTTGATCATGCCAATTTAGAGCCTCAATCTCAGTCCATGGGGAGATTCGCAAGTCACTTATTAGACGTGAAAGCTGCTCTAAGTCATAACGGGGAAGGCCGGAGTCCAGAGACCAGAATAAAACATCCATTTTTTTGGAAGAGATGATGTCGTCGGGAGTTCATTTTGGCCATGGTACTAGGAAATTGAACCCTAGAATGGCACCGTATATCTCTGCAGATCAACTTTTAAAAGCCATAAAAATGGATAATAGAAAAAGTGTCTTTCGCCCGTTATCTCCTCATCTTCCTATTTATAAGCCACAGCTCACTTCGACGTTTCCAATTTTCCATAGAATTTCCGGAGCTTTCCTAGCCACTATAGTTTTGTTTTTTTATCTTCTTTGTCTGAAAATAGGTTTGATTTGCTTCACCTGTAATCATTTCTACCAAAGATTCAATCAACTCTACGTCGGATATGTTTGGAACAATACAATGTTCTCCCCGCATCCCCCAAAACACTTTGCTTGCATGGGATGTCGTTGTCTTGGTTGTAGGTCCTTACGACTGATTGCTTTATTATGCATGGGAATATAGACGTATGTTGTTTTTCAACTTTGTCACCACAAATTTCCTAAGAAAGAGTACTTAGGTACCGAAGTATTGCCCGAGCTCTTTTTTTTTGACGAAATAGTTACTCGATTGAAGACATTTAACAAACAAATAAAAGACTAAGATAAGGGACCCAATAACAAATAATTTTAGAAACTAACTCTCTGTTCAAGCGTTCTGCTCAAAATTATTCGTCAGGTGAAATTCTTAAAACTTTCAGCTTGATAAAGATGGGGTGTAAAATTACAGGCGGCAACAAGATGCTGAAAATTGAGTTGAAAATGACAGGATAAGAATGTTACAATTGAAGCTTGAACACGGCAGCACCATTCTCGAGGAAATCCACGTCTGTGATATCGTACTCATCTCCATCGAATCAAGCAGTTGCTCATGGAGCAGATCATCCAATCCTTCTTCTTAAGCCTTTTTTAGAGGGCTTTCGGATAGTTTGGTACCGGCTCTCGGTAATCTACGAAAGAATCTCTTGTTGAGCCGCGATTAGTTGTTCAGTAGCTTGGAGCATTCTGCTTGTAGCTGGTGGCAAAGCCAACACAACAAAGGGGTCGCCCCCTTCATTTTATGTTGACCCCGGCCCAGGCTGGCTTTTTGGGAAGCCCGTTCCCACCGGCAAGGTATTGCGGCTTTAACATGAATGGCAACATAATACTACAGATGAGTTGAAGGTTTAAGGAGTAGAAATGAATCGAAGATAACTACATTGTATTAGTATTTTAGACCTTTACTTTTATATATTTTATTATTTAGTCCCTTTGTTGGCTTATAAATAAGTCTTTTATTGTTTTCTATTTTAACATATTATTCAATGTATAATAAAACCCTAGTTTCTCTTTTCTCCGTTTTCTATCATGGTATCAGAGCCACCATTCATTTATAGGGCTTGATTTGTTGGGATCGAGGGTTTTTGCAACGATTCTTATGCTTCTACACCGAAGGATTAATCTGTTACGGTATGTCTCTTGTTTTGCTTCCACACTGATTGATTGCAGCTCCTAGGGTTTGTTTGTTGGCTTGTGAATTGGGGATTTTGTTTGTTTGGTTCCTTTGTTGCTTGGATCTCATTTGCTTGTTCGTTATGGCTGTTCGTAAAGACGATTCTCTTCAGTCTATTAGTTTATAGTTGGATGGGAAAAATTATTCGTATTGGAGCTATGTGATGAAAAATTTTTTGAAGGGAAAATCGATGTGGGGTTATGTTACGGGTACGAAAATGCCACCTACCGATAAGGCTGCAGAGACTTATGCAACAATGCTCGATGTTTGGGAGGCCGATAACTCGAAGATCATCACGTGGATAAACAATTCTGTCACACATTCGATTGGGGCTCAGTTGGCAAAGTACGATACATCCAAGCACGTTTGGGACCATCTTGCTCGTCTTTATACACAGTCTAATTTTGCCCGACAATTTCAGTTGGAAACGGACATTCGTGCACTCAAGCAGAATGATTTGTGTATCCAAGATTTTTATTCCGCCATGTCTGATTTGTGGGATCAGTTGGCTCTTACCGAGTCTGAGGAATTACGGGTATTGGCACCTTACATCACACATCGAGAGCAACAACGCTTAGTTCAATTTTTGGTTGCTCTTCGATCTGATTTTGAGACTTTGCGTGGATCAATCTTGCATCGGAACCCTTTGCCTTCAGTTGATTCGGTTGTCCATGAGTTGATAGCTGAGGAGATACGAATCAAGACTCGACTTGACAAAGAGCATAACCCAACATCTACTTCATTCGTTCTTGCAACTCCACATAATCCCTCTAGTAATCATCCGAATCGATTGAACTCACGAGTGGCTATAGATGAATGTGCTTTCTGTAAAAAGAAGGGTCACTGGAAAGGCCAATGTCCTTTGTTAATCAATAAAGGTAAACAACCGCACCAACAACAACAATCGCAACCACAACAGCAATCACAAAGACGCCCTCCACAATCATCATCTCATTTGCCCCCATGGAAACCTACAAGTCAAGCATTCCAAGCTAGTAGTGTATTGACTCCACCTCCTATAGATCCATCGATGATTGAGCAGTTCCAAAGGTTTCTCGCTTCGCAACCTCATGCCATGTCAGCGTCTTCTCATGTCGGTTTGTCTTCTTCCAATACCTCTGCTCCCTCAGGTATATATTCTTCTGTTTGGGTTCTAGACTCTGGGGCCTCTCATCATATGTCTCCTGAATTGTCTTCTTTTGATTCTTTGTCACCAAACTCGTCTATCTCGGTTGCAACAGCTGATGGTACCCATATGCCATTAGTTGGAGTCGGTTCTATTAATACACACAATTTAACTCTTTCAGATGTCTATTACATTCCAAGTCTTACCTTAAATCTTGTCTCGGTTAGTCAATTGTGTGACTTGGGATATTCCGTCTTCTTTTCTAATTCCACTTGTTATGTGCAGGATCCACATTCTCAGAAGCTGATTGGGACAGGCCATAGGAGAGGAGGATTATATGTGTTGGATGAACTTGAAGTACCAAAAATAGCTACTAGTGCTGCTTCTACTGTGGATTTGACATCTTTTCATTTGAGTCGCTCTTCTTCTACCTTTTATTTATGGCATTCTCGTTTAGGACATATTTCGGGATCCCGTTTAAAATTTTTGGCTTCTACTGGAGTTTTAGGTGATTTGAAAACTGATGATGTTTCTGATTGTAGTGGTTGTAAACTTGCTAAGTTTTCGGCTTTGCCTTTTAAAACAAATTTATCTTCATCTTTTGCTCCATTTGATCTAATTCATTCTGATGTGTGGGGACCTTCTCCTTTACCTACAAAAGGGGGTTCCCGCTATTATGTTTCGTTTATTGATGATTGTACTCGTTATACTTGGGTTTTTCTTATGAAACGTCGTTCTGAATTTTTAGGTATATTTCATACTTTTAGAGCTCTTGTCAAAACTCAGTATTCGTCTGTCATCAAATGTTTTCGTTGTGATTTGGGTGGGGAATACACCTCTAATGATTTCTCTAGGTTACTTGCTTCTGACGGAACTCTTCATCAGAGTTCTTGTTCAGACACCCCTCAACAAAATGGCGTTGCAGAAAGAAAACATCGACATATTGTTGAAACAGCTCGCTCTCTCTTATTGTCTGCCAATGTTCCTAGTGTCTTTTGGGGTGAAGCCATCCTCACTGCTGTACATCTTATTAATATGATTCCAACATCTCACAACTCAGGTTTGTCACCGTTTGAAAAGCTTCAAGGATATGCTCCTGCTTATTCCTCATTACGTGTCTTTGGTTCCGCTTGTTTTGTATTACGTCCACACGTTGAGCGTAACAAATTGACTTCACGATCTGTAATGTGTGTTTTCTTGGGGTACGGGATAGGACAGAAAGGTGATCGTTGTTTTGATCCCGTCAGTCAAAAATTATATGTCTCCCGTCATGTTTCGTTTCTTGAGCATATTCCATTTTTTTCCATTCCTATAAATTCTCATGATATGACTCACCTAGACTTTGTTAGAATTGATCCTTTTACGGTTGATGATGAGGTGACACCTCCTACTACAGATTCTAGTACTACAGAGGTGACACCTCCTACTACAGACTCTAGTACTGCAGTTCCTGACACATATCTTCCTCCCTCCACGGTCTCTCAATCTCCTCCCGATTATGTGGATCCTCCACCTCGTCAGTCAACCCGTATACGTAAGTCAACCAAACTTCCTGATTTTTCTTATTCGTGTTACTCTACATCTTTTGCTTCCTTTTTAGCATCTATTCATTGTTTGTATGAGCCATCGTCCTATCGAGAAGCTGTTATTGATCCTCTTTGGCAGTTTGCTATGGCTGAGGAACTTGCAGCACTACATCAAACACATACTTGGGATTTGGTTTCTTTACCATCAAGAAAACGACCTATTAGTTCTCGATGGGTATACAAAATAAAAACCAAGTCTGATGGGTCTATTGAGAGATATAAAGCCCGAGTCGTTGCGAGGGGTTTTTCTCAGGAATATGGCATGGATTACGAGGAAACTTTTGCCCCAGTTGCGAAAATGACAATAGTTTGCACTCTTATTGCTGTTGCTTCCGTTCGTAAGTGGAATATAACTCAGATGGGTGTTAAGAATGCTTTCCTCAATGGAGATCTTCAAGAAGAGGTTTTTATGGTTCCTCCACCTGGTGTCCCTCACAAACCTGGTGAAGTTTGTAAGCTCCGGAAAGCTCTCTATGGGCTTAAACAAGCACCACGCGCTTGGTTTGATAAATTCTCTTCTGTGATCACTTCAATAGGATTTCATCGTAGTCATCATGATTCGGCATTGTTCATCAAGTGTACAGATCGAGGTCGTATTCTTCTATCTTCATACGTTGATGATATGATTATTACAGGTGATGATATTGACGGGATTGGGCTCTTGAAATCCGAGTTGGCTCGTAGTTTTACGATGAAAGATTTGGGGATGTTACGTTATTTCCTTGGGATTGAGGTTGCTTCATCTCCAAAGGGATATATTTTATCTCAGTCAAAATATATAGGTGATATATTTGATCGTGCTCGTCTTACAGATAATAAGATTGTGGATACTCCAATTGAAACCAATGCTCGATATTCTCTAACTGATGGCTCACCTTTGCCAGATCCAGCCTTGTATCGTACTATTGTTGGCAGCTTGGTTTACCTCACCATCACTCGTCCTGATATTGCTCATGTTGTACACATTGTTAGTCAGTTTGTTACTACGCCTACTACAGTTCATTGGAGTGCTGTCCTTCGTATTCTCCGGTATCTTCGGGGAACTCAGTTTCAGAGCCTTCTCCTTTCTTCCTCTTCTTCCTTGGATCTTCGAGCGTTCTCTGATGCTGATTGGGCTGGTGATCCCTCCGATCGCAAGTCCACCACAGGGTTTTGTATCTTTCTTGGTGATTCTTTGATTTCATGGAAGAGCAAGAAACAAGATGTGATCTCTAGATCTTCCACGGAAGCTGAGTATCGTGCTATGGCCTCTACGACCTGTGAGACTGTTTGGTTACGATGGTTACTTGCCGACATGGGAGTCTTTCTTCATGAGCCTACTCCGTTGTTCTGTGATAATAAGAGTGCCATCCAGATTGCTCGTAATTCGGTGTTCCATGAGAGGACGAAACACATTGAGATTGATTGTCATGTTGTTCGACATCACTTTGCAATCGGTACCATCACATTGCCATTTGTTTCTTCCTCTGTGCAGATCGCCGACTTGTTCACCAAAGCTCTATCCTCTTCTCGTTTTCGTTTTTTTGTTACCAAACTCTCAATGCTCATTGCTGCTGCATCATGAGTTTGACGGGGGATATTAGTATTTTAGACCTTTACTTTTATATATTTTATTATTTAGTCCCTTTGTTGGCTTATAAATAAGTCTTTTATTGTTTTCTATTTTAACATATTATTCAATGTATAATAAAACCCTAGTTTCTCTTTTCTCCGTTTTCTATCACATTGAACATAAAACTATTTTCAAATTGCTATTAAAAAAAAATTATGGGAAGAATGCCAATTTTACACATCAAGTTGTAAGAAGGTGTCAAATTTACTCATTAAGTATCAAAATTCTATTTATATATATTAACTTGTTAAAAAGTGTCAAATTTATTTAAAATAACCGAAAAGTTAAACGGAGTTAAAATTTTTGCAGCATGTAATATCCACATATTTTTATTTGTTTTTAATTTACATTACTTTAATTATTTTTCCATTTAAACAAAATATCCAAATTTTTCCTTATCCATTTTTTTCTCTTTTTACCCCAATTCTTCATTTTCTTCTAAATCTTCATCTTTTCATCTTTAATATGAGTAATTATTATGAAATAAAAGGCTAAAATCCATAGCAGGTGGGATCCCATTAATTCCATAGAAGAATTTTAACCCACCATTAATCATAGTTGATGAAGAACCGCCAAAATCTTTGGAATCAGCTCTGTTTGAAAGCCTAGATCAAAATTTCATTTTCCTGTTTTTCCGACAGTTGTCGCCGATCGATACACTACAGATGGGCCCACCTTTTGTCCAGTACCTTCTACAAGTCTTGCAGAAATGCCTCGACTGTGCGAGGATGTAGTTGTTGTAGTAATAGAATTTCGTGTTCGGAGAATCGCATCTCGAACACTTCTTTGGCTGTTCCGCCACCTTCACCGACGTCACAGTTTTTTGGCCACCTGGTTGTTCTTCCGTCACAATATTATTATCTAACGTCGACATAGCTGGTTCTTTAATTTTCTAGAAAAAGTTGAGAAAGAAAAGATCTTTATAGATGATTAGTTTATTATTTTATAATTTAATCTTCATTGTAGTAACCCATACTCTTTCAGATCAATTTTAATTACAGCTATAACTTAAACAAGAATAGACAATCAGAGCTATAGAAATGGTGTTCGTGAACATTATAGAGATTTCAGAAAAAATAGATTACTCATATTAAAGATGAAGAGGAACAGTGAGAAGAATTGAGGGTAAAATGAGAGAAAAAATGAATAAGGAAAAATTTGGATGTTTTGTTTTAATGGAAAAAGAATTAAAGTAATGTATATTAAAAACAAATAAAAAATAAGTGGATATTACATGTGCCAAAATTTTTAACTCCGTTTAACTTTTCCGTTATTTTAAATAAATTTGACATTTTTAACAAGTTAGTATATATAAATAGAATTTTGATACTTAATGAGTAAATTTGACACCTTCTTACAACTTGTTGCGTAAAATTTGCATTCTTCCTAAAAAAATTATTCATCGTTTAAAAACATTGTTTTATCAAATTTATATTACAGATATGAATGAATACTATATCACATTTAAAAATATAATGAGTTAATAAACATTAAATGTGTTACACATAAATATTAAATGAAAAATGTTCAAACCAAAAACAAATAGAATTTTACCATATATATTTGAGCATTAATAAATTAAAGTAAGGACTACATTATGTTATATAAAAATGATTATATCATCCACTCATATTTATCAGGATGAGGTTATATACTCAAATCTCACTTGAAGCTGAGATAGTTATGATATTTCTTTTAATTTAATTTTGTGTTCTTGGAGCTTGTTTGATATAGGTTATTTAGAGATTTTTAGTTAGTTTTTATTAAAAATCTTGTTTGATGAAAAATAAGTTATTTGGATTTTTTTAATTAATTTAATTATTTTAATGTTTTATATATTTAATAAATAAATTTAATAAAAATAAAATAAAAATATTTTATTATTTTAATTGATTAATTAAATAATTTAATAGTTAAAAAATAATAAAATATAAAATATAAAAAAAAATCAAATAAAAATGTCTAAATACCTCAAATGAAATGAGCTCTTAGTATTTTTCTATAATCCTATCTTTCCACTAAGAATAAATAATTAATTAATTAATCAGCTTTGAGACAAATAGGTATATTCTTTTTCTTTTTTTTAGAATTTTTTTTAAGTAAGTAAAAGTCATTTTTTAAAATAATTTTATTTTGTATCCAAGAGTGTTTAGTTTCTCTTTATACTATTCACATCTTAAATGTTGATGTTTTGTTTAATTCGATTGCACGTCGTTATACTTGATTTTTTATTTAAATTTTTATAATTCAAATAATATTTTCTATAGTTGATGAGTTATTTGTTATTCATGCTATATAATTGTATTGGTGATATTTTTCAAATTGTGTTATTTTATTTTAAGAACAAATGAAACAATATTATGGAATTTAGAATTTTCCATACATAATTATTTATTTTATTTGGTCTCTTATCAAACACATTTGTCATTAACTATTTTAGTGTTATTATAACACAAAATTATTAAAACTAATATTTATATAAAAATTCTCCCATGATTATGATTTATCAATATTTCATTATATTATATTATATTATATTATATTATATTATATTATATTATATTATATAATATATATAAAAAATAAAATAAATAGTCGAATAATATTTGTGAAAATTTTATGTTTATAAATTATTTATATAAATTGATATCTAAATAAATTATTTATTTAAATTTTGTATATGTTATTTTGTATATTTTATTAATTTATATATAATTTTAAATTAAATTTAAAAAGAAAAATTTTATAAAAAAAATAATTAGTTATTTTCAACTTTTATTTTACAAATTGAGTGAAATTACAAATTTTCAGAAATAGTAAATAAACAAATTAATAACTGAAATTGAAGAATAAATTAAATCATCCTTAATATTAAATACTAGGACTGTCTTATTATGATCTTAGATCATCATAGTCACTTATTCATCAAGGTAAGCCACCTCCAAATCCACCGCCAGCACCAGCACCACCACCAAATCCACTTCCAAGTCCACCAGCTCCACCGCCAAACCCTCCTCCACCACCAGCACCACCTCCACCTCCACCAGCTAACCCACCACCTGCACCCACTCCCCCTCCAAACCCTCCTCCACTACCACCTCCGACTCCACCACCTAGCCCACCACCACCACCACCTCCGAACCCTCCTCCACCACCACCTCCTCCGGCTCCACCACCAACTCCTGATCCAAACCCACCACCGGCTCCACTACCAAATCCACCACCAGCTGATCCCAAGCCAATACCTCCACCTCCGCCGCCTCCAGCACCACCACCGCCGCCAACAAACGGACCACGTGGGAAGAATGTTTTTTCATTTCGAAATGAGGAAGAGTCGGGGATATAAGTATTGATCTTCCTTGCATGAATTGAGCAACAAAGAAGGGAACCAAGAAAAGTAAGAAAGAACAGTTTAGAAGCCATGAATGGTTAATTAATTAGGAATGAGAGATAGTGATGGAATTGAGGTAGAGATCGAAAGATGGTATTTATAGTAGTTGGAAACCTAGATCGTGATCATGTCAAACTGTAAAGGATGAATTTAGTTGATTACAGTTAATATGAACTCTCTCAACTGTTACCCAATTAGAACATCTCTCACGAGCTTCTCATGCATCCGCCTCACTTTTTTTTCTTCACATAAAATTTCATCCTTTGCCCTGCAAGTCAAACTTTGAATAATGTCTAAGCTTTCTTTTCAAACAAATTCATACTTCATTAATAGGAAGATCAACAAAGGTAACATAACCAGTTTCGGATTAAGCCAATTCTTGTAGCTAGATGACTACCATGAATAAGTTGATAATTGTTACCTCAATTTGTTAAACTTGGAATTTGTTCTTTGAGAAAAACATAAATGAATATTTAAGATCACTTTTTTATATAAATTTAATTTAATTCTCTATTATTAATCCAATATAAACTAATCATCTTTCAACTTTAAGTTGAACACGTTTTTTACACGTTTAACACATTTTTCACACGTTTAACACGTTTTTAATATTTTTAACACGTTTTCACACTTAGAGCACGTTTTTCACTTGTTTAACACGTTTCACATTTTTTGCACGTTTTTTTACGTTTTTGGCATGTTTAACACGTTTTCACACTAATAACACTATTTTCACGTTTAACATGTTTTTGACATGTTTAATACATTTAACACGTTTTTGACAAGTTTTTCACGTTTTAGCACGTTTTTAACATATTTAACACATTAACACGTTTTTGATAAGTTTAACACGGTTTTCACGTTTTTGGCACGTTAACACGGTTTTCACGTTTTTGACATTTAACACGTTTTTGACATTTTAACATATTTTTCACACGTTTAACACGTTTAATATGTTTTTCACGTTTTTGACATTATTAACACGTTTTTGACATATTTGACACGTTTTTCACATGTTAACACGTTTCCCCATTTTTGGCACGTTTAACACGTTTTTGACATGTTGAACACGTTTAACACGTTTTTGGCTCATTTGATATATTTTTAGCACATTTAACACGTTTTTACGTTTTTGCACGTTTTTTTGCACGTTTAATACGTTTTTGGCATGTTTAACACGTTTAACACGTATTTGCACATTAAACATATTTTTGACGTGTTTAACATTGTTTTTGCAAGTTAACACGTTTTGACAAGTTTTAACACGTTTTGTCACGTTTAACGCGTTTTTGACATGTTTAACACGTTTTCATGTTTTTGGCACATTTAACACGTTTTCACGTTTTTGGCACGTTTAACACGTTTTTAATGTTTGACATATTAATTGTGTAAAAAATGTATTAAATGTTTCAAAAATGTGAAAAACATGTTAAACGTGTCAAAACGTGCCAAAAATGTGGAAAACGTGTTAAACGTGCCAAAACGTAAAAAATGTGTCAAAACGTGAAAAACGTGTGAAAATGTGTTAAAAATGTTTAAAACGTGTTAAACATGTTAAAAATGTAAAAAACGTAAAAAACATGTTAAACGTGTCAAAACGTATTAAACGTGCTAAAAATGTGAAAAACATGTCAAAATATGTCAAAACGTGTTAATCGTGTCAAAATGTGTTAAACGTGTGAAAAACGTATTAAACGTGTCAAAAACATAAAAAACCTGTTAAACGTGTTAAACGTGCCAAAAACGTGAAAAATGTGGAAAACGTTAAAATGTCAAAACGTGTTAAATGAATTAAAATGTGTTAAATGAGTCAAATACAAGTTAAATGAAAAATAAAAAAATAATAATTTGGGTTACCCAACCCATATTAGTAAATAATATGGGTTGGGTTATGGGTTGGGTAAATTTAATTTGGGTTGAATATGGGTTGGGTAATACGGGTTGGATTTACCCGTTTGCTCACCCCTAGTCTCTAGTTGCATTTATAGCTGGTTAGAATCACTATTGCGTCATGTTTTTTTATCAAAACATCATTCTTTTAACTCAAAATATTCCAAGTCATTTTAAAATTTCGTTGTTGAAATTATTTCTAATATTTGGGTACATATAAAATTTAATAATTGCATATTAGTTATTATCATAATAAAGATTAAAATTCAATTAAAATGATTTATTAAAATATAAAAGTTATGGGCTTATTTAGACATCTATAATAAATATGAGTGACATATTTGTGTAGAAGTAGAAATGTTATTTAATATTCGTTAATGGACCGAATAGTAAATGAATATATATTATGGCTAGCTCCTCAACCTATATAGATAACCGACCTATTATGTTTTTATAAACAAAATGTTTTATGTTTATCTCTCAACAACACTCAATCATCAAACAAAATGTTTTATATTTATCTCTCAAGAACACTCAAGAAGGCTATCGATAGAGGGTTTAAAGACTTAAACCCCACCCACATTAGACATTTCGATCCAAGTCTAGATCTAGAACAAGAAGATCCAAGATCGAGAGAAGATCCGAAAAATAATGAAGAATAACTTAATGAATCGTTATTTATTTCAGATTCAGGTATGTTTCCGCAATTTAATTAAGTTTATCTCAATTTATCGACATAAAGTATAAAGATTATAAACTTAAGTATTAAAGATCTAGATTAAAGATTCTAACACTCGCTCCATATTAGATTGGTAATACTTGATAAAACGTTCTCACATTTGAATGCCCAATTTTAAAACTTGAGAATGCTTTACCTTTTTATCTCACGATATCAAAAGAGATTAGACTTTTAGAAAGCTTTTGTTATACATTGAGTTAAGCCAAAGTCAAAGGACCAAAAATATTTATTCACTTTTCAGCTTAAATGTTATAAGCAAAAGATTATACATAAAGTTTTGAAGTAAAAAATAAAAAATACTTATCAAAGTTGAGATATTAAAATCACCACTTATTATTCACTAATCACAATATTTTGATTATAAAAAAAATACCATTTTTATAAAAAAAAATATATTACTTAAAAAATGAATACTCATTAAGGGTTAAAATATTTAAATTTTAATATTTGATGGTCTAAAATACTTCCAAACAACTTTAAAACTAAAAACCAAATTTTTGGCCATAAACTGTTTTAAATGAATTGATCATCACCAATGTCGATTGATACCATGAGATGGTGTTCTAAATATTCCTAGGAGCTTTGTGAAGCTACCCAGGCCCTTGGATCAAAGAATTCAAGCCTCTATCAAAATTGTAAAATTTGCAATTTTGATGTTCTTGAAGACCGAGAAATCTAACATAGGACCAACAAGTCTGACCGAGGCTTTTCGACTAGGATCGAGATGTCCGATCAATGTTCTTCATATAGGACCAAAAGATCCGACAGAAGATTTTACATCCGACTGAGAAATCGAACATAGGACCAATGAGTCTAGCACCCGATCGAGAACTCCCAACCCTATGACCGATGATTTCTACATAGGACCGAGACGTCTGACCGAGAATTCTAGCACCTGACCAAGAATTCCAACCAAGGATCAAGAGCTATTAACACCCAAACTAAGGCTTTTTAGCAATGACTGATAGGTCCAACTAAGGATCCTAAACTCTAACCAAGAGGCTCTTGACCTAGGACCGAGGGCCCTTAGCACTCGACTAATAAAAACGAACCCAAGACATAGGACACCGGTCCTAAGGCATGTTTGGTTCTCATTTTCAAAGTCTAAAATTATTTTTGTGATTTTGAAACCTTAAATCATTTTTTAAAAATCCCAAAAAGTTTGAAAATGATCTCAAAATATTTTTTGGACATTTCCACATAAAATATTTTGACAAGGGCCTATTTGGGATTTATGTTTAAACTCTAATGTCTTTAAAAATTGATATTCTTCAGGTATTTTCCTTTTTAGTCAATGTCATCTACAACATTACCATCATTTAAATAATTGTTGTTACAATTTTTTTAATACGCATGTCTTGGACCAGAAATATAATCGGTTAAATAAAACGTTATACAACTGATTTTCAAAAGACAAATTTATAAGAATGTACTATTTTCAAAATGAGTACGGAGGATGAAGCGCAAAAATCATTTCCCGAGTATCACCAAACTCGAACCAAAACGAAACTCTAGCTAAAAATAAGTTTGTATACATAAGCCTTTTTATTGATTTTTCAAAAAAATCAATTGCCGACTCTGTTCAAATAAATAATCTTTTGAATTAATTATTTTTAATTAATTTAAAACACAGATTTTTCATAAAAATCAAATTGTTATTTGATTATTTAGAATCTCCAAATTATTTAAATTTGAAACTCAAATTAATTATTTTATAATTAATTTTAAAAGTTGTCGGGATTATTCAAACTCTTTTAAAAAAAATATTTTATTTTAAAAATATTTCTGACACGCAAATCAATGTTAAAATTATCGAACCTCGAACTTTCCACGGAACGATTTTTACAGGTTGACAAATAGACAAAAATCTATTTTATTTATTATTTTATGTATATGAGGACTAATTAGAGATTAATTGATACAATATTTATCATAAATAATTATTTGATTTATTTGAACTTTATAATTTTTTATTTATTCGGGATTAATAGATACAACATTTATTCCAAATAATTATTTTATTTATTTTTGAATCAAAATTAATTTGAGATTAATGAATATAATATTTATTCTAAATAATTATTTTATTTATTTTTGAACCAAAATTAATTTGAGATGAATGAATACAATATTTATCCTAAATTAATTTGATTTAAAATTTGTTTAGGATATTTATTTTAACTATTTTGAATTTAAATGAATATAACATTTATCCAAAATATGAATTTAGTTTATGATTATTTATTTTAGATTTATGAACAAAATATTTATCTAAAATAATTATTTTTAGGAGTATTTTCAATAAAAAAAAAATATTTTAAAGACTTCAAATTTATTTAAAAATTTTATAAATTGAGTGAAACAAATTTTATTGTCTACCATAAAGTTTAATATAATAAAATAAATTTAAAACATAATTACTAAAACTAAAATTAACTAATTTTCTCTTAAAAAAAGCTTCTTATATGTCGTCATTGTTGATAAATGTTTATTAACAAAAATAATTTAAAAAAAAAGATTTGCTTTTAAAATTAAAAGATTTGCAAAAAAAAATATAAGAAAGGAATAGAGAGATATAAAATCACATCTTCAAAATAGTTATGGGAGGTTTATCTCCAATGCGCCTATTATTCGTGAGGAACGCTGGTTTTTGGGTTGTGCAATCTGATTGGTGGACAGACAACCTTGTATAAGTTTTAGTTGTAAAGAAATGTATAATTGTGAGAGGGATGTGGGGAGTCAAAAGGTCACACCACCCATTGGTCTTCACTCGACTTTTCAATACACCATTGAGGGTGCCTCATGCGTCTGAATCTAAGGAGGTTATGCGTTGTACTATTAATGTTATTTTTGGTAGGCGGAGGGCTCTAGAATTCTCGACTAGACTCTATTTGAAGGAGGAAGAGGTCTCTAGTTGGCACACAACTGATGCGGTGCGAGTTGAAGAGGCGTTTATGCGAAAGTTGCAGCATCCGAAAATATCTCGCAAGTGTCAGATTTCGACGATTGCCTAGTGTTTTTCGGGCGGAAACGTTTAGGGGCTTAAAATCGCATTTTTTATTAGTTTTGGGTGTTTTTTGCAATTTATTAAAAGTTGTTTATTTCTTTTGCAAGCTAGGGTTTGAGTATTTAAAGGATCTTAAAACACTTTGTTAGGGGAAGATTATTAATTAGAAAACGAGGTTTCCACAATATCTATCAACTTTCGGTATTCGTAAGAATCAACGAATCTTGATAAAGGTTCATCCTAGCCACGCACGCTGCATCAGTTGGTATCAGTTTCCAGTCGACCCTGAGGTATGCCGCCCCGAAGACAGCCGCGCAACCCTACCCCTGGTGCTGATGATGGTGACCTTGCTGAGTTGCGACGTGAAAACGCTGAGTTTCGCCGTGATAACGACGATTTGAGGCGGCAGGTTGAATGGTTGACGCAACGGATGGATGCATCTATGCACATGCACCACCCTGAAGATGATGTTACGATGACAGATGAAAACCCTTTCGGTGGTCTTCGGAATCGATCCCCTGAACGCCCCAATCATCGCTGGGAGCAGGCTTTCAGGGTGGACATCCCTAAGTTCGATGGTAGTCTATCACCGGAAGAGTTTATTGATTGGCTTTCTCAGGTTGAAGAGATTCTGGATTTCAAGGAAGTTCCTGCAGATCGTCGTGTACCCCTTGTTACGATCCGCTTACATGGTCGTGCACAAGCATGGTGGCAGCAGTTGAAACAGACACGTGTTCGTCATGGTAAGGCAAAGCTCACGAATTGGGACAAATTCAGGAAGCATATTAGGGCTGCGTTTCTACCATATAATTACGAACGTAACCTGTACCAGCGGTTCCAGAATCTTCGTCAGGGTTCTCGTTCCGTGGATGACTATTCCACTGAGTTTTACACCTTTGTGGCTCGTGTTGACCTGTCTGAGTCCCCTCTCCAGTTGGTTTCTCGCTATATTGGTGGCCTTCGCCTCCAGTTGCAGGATATTTTGAATATGTTTGATCCCTTGACTGTTTCTGAGGCACATCAGCGTGCTTCACAGGCTGAGAAACAGCTAGCCAGGCGCGGTTCGGGTAGCTTTGGAAAACAGGTTGTCCCCACTAGTGGCATTGGTTCTTCTTCCCAGCCGGCCCATCCCACCCCAGCCCCCCCTCGCAGCACTACAGCCCCCCCGCAGGGACGTCCCGGTGGCTTGCGTTGTTTCAGTTGTGGTGAAGTTGGCCATCGCCAAGCAGAGTGTCGCAACCCAAAGTCCACCAATCGTGGTCTTTTTACTGAGGTGGATGATCCTGACTCTGCTCTTCCTTCAGATTCAGCGCCAGTGTATGATGTTTATGATGATGAGGCAGCGGAGGAGTATGTTTCTGGTGATGTTGGCCCCCTTTTGGTGATTCGTCGATCATGTTTAACCCCTCGTGCTCCTGACAACGAGTGGTTACGCAATAATCTGTTCCATTCCACTTGTACCATCGGTGGCAAAGTTTGCACCTTCATCATTGATGCTGGGAGTTGTGAGAATGTGATTTCTGAGGTTGCAGTTTCGAAGCTGGGTCTGTCCACTGAACCTCACCCCAAGCCTTATCGCATGTCCTGGCTGAGTCAAGGTACGGATGTTACAGTTTCCAAGCGCGTACTTGTTAATTTTTCCATTGGTTCCCATTATCGTGATGCTGTATATTGTGATGTGGTTCCTATGGATGCTTGTCACCTTTTACTTGGTCGCCCTTGGCAGTTTGATCATTCTGTTATACATGATGGGCGTGCTAATACCTACACGTTCTTATTTCATGGTACCAAGATTGTGTTGATGCCAAATCAGCCCAAGAAGGGTGCTGCCCCCACTCATCATGCGTCCCCCCCTACCACCTTGTTGTCTCGGGGTCCTTTTCAGACCGCCATGGTCGAATCGGGCATGGTGTTTGCTCTATTTTGTTCGCTGATTACCTGTGGTGCTAGTTCTGAGGTGCCTATTCCAGTGCAGCCGCTGTTACAGGAGTTTGCAGATGTTTTTCCTGAGAATCTGCCTTGTGCCTTGCCTCCTTTGCGTGATATCCAGCATCACATTGACTTGGTTCCAGGTGCTGCCCTACCCAACCGTCCTCATTACCGCATGAGTCCCAAAGAACATGAAGAGTTGCGTAGACAGGTGGAGGACTTGCTGGCTAAGGGACACATTCGAGAGAGCCTTAGTCCCTGTGATGTCCCGGCCCTTCTTACCCCAAAAAAGGATGGGTCTTGGCGTATGTGCATTGATAGTCGTGCTATCAACAAGATTACAGTGCGTTATCGGTTTCCTATTCCCCGGTTGGATGACTTGTTGGATCAGTTGGGTGGTGCTTCTGTGTTTAGCAAACTGGATCTCAAGAGTGGATACCATCAGATTCGTATTCGCATGGGTGATGAGTGGAAGACTGCCTTTAAGACTCGTGAGGGCTTATATGAGTGGCTGGTTATGCCGTTTGGTCTGTCGAATGCTCCTAGCACCTTTATGCGTGTGATGAACCAGGCTCTTCGCCCTTTCATTGGGAAGTTTGCTCACAATCATGCTGTTAATCGCTCCACTGGTTTCAGTCCTTTCCATGTGATTTACGGGCTGTCTCCGCGTGCTCCTCTTGATTTGTTAGCGCTGCCCAGCAAGGTGCGTCCTCATTCCACTACTGCGGATTTTGTTGGTCAGTTGGCTCAGGTTCATCAGACCACTCATGACCGTTTGGTTGCTGCTACTGCCAAGTACAAGGAGAAGGCTGATTCGAGAAGGCATGCTGTTGATTTTGAAGTTGGTGACTTTGTGTGGGCTATTCTGACTAAGGATCGTTTTCCAGCTCATGAATATAACAAGCTTGCTGCTAAGAAGATTGGTCCTGTTGAGATTGTGGAGAAGATCAACCCCAATGCTTATCGTTTACGCCTTCCCAGCCATGTGCGTACCTCTGATGTGTTCAATGTGAAGCATCTTGTTCCTTTTGTGGGTGAGTCTTCTTCTGATGAGGATGATGCGGTTCCAGATTCGAGGACGAATCTTTTCTACCCTGGGGGGAATGATGCGGTGCGAGTTGAAGAGGCGTTTATGCGAAAGTTGCAGCATCCGAAAATATCTCGCAAGTGTCAGATTTCGACGATTGCCTAGTGTTTTTCGGGCGGAAACGTTTAGGGGCTTAAAATCGCATTTTTTATTAGTTTTGGGTGTTTTTTGCAATTTATTAAAAGTTGTTTATTTCTTTTGCAAGCTAGGGTTTGAGTATTTAAAGGATCTTAAAACACTTTGTTAGGGGAAGATTATTAATTAGAAAACGAGGTTTCCTCAATATCTATCAACTTTCGGTATTCGTAAGAATCAACGAATCTTGATAAAGGTTCATCCTAGCCACGCACGCTGCATCAACAACTTTGACAGCAAACTCGGCCCGCAATGGCGGAGTCGGAACTTTGTGCGGCCAAAGCTTCGACCTTTTCAATAGTGGTAGGCGTCAAGATGTATGTTGTTTAGGTAGACTAGCGAATGAGGTTCATGTCAGACCCAAATCTTCTGAATTTCAAACGTTGGAGGCACTCTCATGAATTTAAGCTATCTTAGAAATAAAGAACAAAAAAAGAGTGATTGGTGTAGACTTGATCCAATTAAAGATATTATGATAGGCTCTTCAAACGTCGGCTTGGAACCAAGGGCCTCTCGGGCCTAGACCAAATTAGGACGTCTTTTGGTATGACTTCAATTATCGAGGAAGATATGTTGTTCTATGGAACGAATTTAAAACAACATATATCATATCAATTGATAAGTGTATTAGACCTTTAGTCGATGAATGAATATGGCGACTCATTAATGGTTGGTCGATTGATATTGAGAATCCAAATGTTGTTATGCCTAAACACATCATAAGACCCCACATAGATAAAGAGGGTACATAGATTCGATGTTTAAAATGCCATAAAATATGTGGAATCATGATCTTCTTAATCGGGTTGGTAATGATCTTGATGGATTTATTAAGCTCGATGAGAACACACAATTATTATAGGAGACCAATTGTGTTATAGTGAGGGTGCATCACTCTGATTCACATATTCGTTACCCGTAATTCATTTGTGTTATAACAAAACACAGATGTATAAGGTGATGGTATGGCATGAACGATTATCGTGTATTATTAATTGGGAGAAAACACATTGAATCCATCTATGTTGGAGTCATCTATTTCGTTCACTCAAATGAGAGAGTAGGTGATAACCCCATTTTACGTTGATTGGATATGTATGGCTAACATTGCGGATGTTGAGTTGTTGAGATGACCAATTTAGATATGGGTATTAGGTATGTCGTATAGGCTGATGAGGGATTAAATGAGCTAGCATGTTTGTGTGAGGCTAAGATTGAGTACGATCTTCAAAACCATCGGGTTGAGATGCCATCTTGGATGTCGAAAAAGGAGAGTGTGGGCAAGTGGTGGAGTATGAAAAGTTGAGGGCATCAACCTCCCATCTTATTTTGGATTTGTTTTTCGAACAAGAAATGATTGATCGAGTAGAAAATAGATGTTGATCGGTAAGACATAATTCAAGCCACTTTTCATTCCTGATGTGTCCGATGAGGAACTGATGGATTCTGAGTCAGATTATGATGTCAATGAGAATATTTTAATGGAATTCTCGACACATAATATGACGTTGAATGAAAATAACTCCCCTTTGTGGGAGGTCCTTGAATTAAAGACTAGAGTGTTGCCTGATGTGAGAGAGATACCACCCCTTCTATATATTTTCCACCCAAACTCTTTTTCATCGAACAACCAATGTTGTCATTTGAAGAAACTAAATAATATATTACATGGTTATATTCAAGATAGGAAGTGTGTATCTAAGCCAATAAGGGGTTATTCTAATTAGATTTCATCAATGATTAAAAATATTACTGCTTGGAATGTTTATAAAATCAATGATGATGTAAAGAAAGACGTTATTAGGTCACTATTGAGAACTCTTTGTTGTGACATATATTGTTTTAGTGAGACTAAAATTGAAAAATAAATTAGTGGATTATAATATATATATATATATATATATATATATATATATATATATATATGTAATTGGTGGTTGTGGTTGAGAGCATTTTGATTCTATAGGGGGGTCTCGTGGAATTCTTGTGGCATTATGAAAAAAAGTTGCATTACGGTACGTCGTTGTCGCATGTGTCATAAGAAGATGGAATTGACGACTCACTTACTTTTGCATTGTGATCAATTGTAACTAGTATATGAAGTATTTTGTGGAGTATGATTCGGATTCACTAGGTGATGTCTGAATCTTTTGTTGTTGTGAAATTTGGATTGAGACGACTGATATGGCATAAATACATATTTGGATTACCATCTTAATTTTTTTTATGGTGAACTACCTAGATTGAGATAAATAGTCGAACTTTCAATAATGATCGTAGTCGTTCGATTCATATCATTTATAATGTTATTATTATATCGTTTTCGAATATTCATTCTAGAAAACTGATGGAGTATGTCGGTGAATTATTCGTTTTTCTTAAAAATCAATGAACTTGATAATCTATTGAAAAATATGTTTATCTTTTTTTTATATATAAAATGTTTTATTGTTATGTTTAAACAATTTTTAAAAATATATATATAACTAAAACTAAATAATAAGAAACCATCAAAGAAATTTGAAACATAATTATTAATGTACTACTTTTCTTAATTTTATTAGCAATTACTTATTTAAACTATTTCTTTAAATAAGTTATTAATACTTTATAACTATCAAATGTACTATCATTTTAGTCATCCCGAACGGTTAATAAAAGAGAGTTTAACTTCAAGAGCAAATTTTAAGTGATCAAATATATTAGGGAGTAGTTATACCTCCTTTCACAATCTTGGTCCCAAAAGAAATAGTCTCCCTATTTGAAAAATTACTAAATATAAAAAATAAAAAATAAATAAAACACTTCCTCTTTACCTTCTTCCAACAAATATTTATTCCATAGGAATCATGAATTGATAGTATAATTATAACATGAAAAATTAGTGATCCTTATCTTTTAAAAAATTAACCTAACCCTGAGACATTTATCAATTCACTGTAATTTTGGAATCACCAAGGGTCTAAGATGAAGACCTAGATGAGTAGAAGGTGTTAATCTTTTCTTAAAATCCAATCAAGGTTTGATTTTCAACCCTAAGCAAACCTAGAACACAATTAGGATCTTTGTCACATATAGGACCCAAAAACACTATAGTTGATCACCCTTGGCCTTGACCTTCTAATTAAGCCTATTTAGGTTAGAGGGATCAATTTATACATCAAGATAAAGAACTTATTTCTATACATGGAGATCAAATCATGGAAATCTATTTCCCCAGAAGAACTCATTCAAAAGAGATAATGAAATACTATGAAATCAGCTCATTATTTGTTATATTTACTGCATAAAAAAATAAAATCATCGTGTTCTTAGTTAAAATTCAAAAACATAATAGTAGTTCAAATGAAAGACAGATTGCAGATTGCCCTAATATCTACACATTCATAGATGTCTGCTGTTGCTTTATTCACAGATCTTCCACTTCTTCGAATGATGATCCAAACGTGTTTTCACCACTGTAAGTCATGTAAAGAAACCCATCTTCATCCTTGCTTTCCTCATAGATTGCAGACATCATAGAACCTGTTTAAATTCCAAAATTAGAACCCAAGCAAGCAAACAAAAACAAGATGAAAATACTACAAAAGAAGAAGAATTCCTCACCAGTGGATGGCAAAACATTGTTAATAAAGATGAATATAGCCTTCTCTGCACTTAGCTTAATCCTCTTACGCACAACATACACAAACTGACCAACAGTCAAGTCAGCTGGAACCAAATATCTACACAATTGGGTTCAAAATATCAAGAACATGAATGCAAAGTTTATCAAATAGAATGTTATAAAACTACATATAAGAACAGAGGACATCAAATTATCAAGACCCAATTCTTACTTTTTCTTATCAATGTCAGGAATATCACTTTTATCTGCTTTCTCCACAATAACCTACAAAGAATTAAAATTGAAGCAAACCCAGTTCATAAATTATGAAAATAAACAAAACAAGACAATATTGATCAGATTTCATACAGGAATTCTATCTGGGTACTTCTCTCTAATGCGTCCAGCTTCAGCCTGTCTCCTTCCTACAATAATTCAAACCCAAACTTTATCAAGACAAATGAACTCGAAATCAAATAATTTATTCTAAACGATCCAACCTATATGAAGGAGTCTTACATCAAAATAAACATACAATTAAAACATAACAAAGTAAGTCCGATGCTTGATTACTTAAGATAGCTCAATCAACATCGAAAAGATCGGAACAATCAATCCAAAGATCTATGATCTCTATGATAATAATAATACTTCAATAAGAAAACAGAACATAGATAACGATCGAATGATCATATGAGAAATAGAGAAAAGTAGAACGAACCGAGTGGATGTTCTGACTTGAATGAACTCTTGGCCATGGCGTCTGACTTACAATTATTGCTTAAAGCGATGAGATGAATGAACCTAAAGAAGAAAAGTAATGAAAATAAGGGTTAGGGTTATACATATATATAGAGGTCAGAGGAAATAGAAGAGAGAGAAAGATTTGCTATATTATTATTATTATATACTTGATCTTAGCCATAAGGAAAGGTATTATTGTTTTTTATTATATGTAATATATTTTCCATAATATATATATATATATATATATATATATATATTATATATTATATATTATGCTTAATTTTTAAAATGTTCGAGAATTATATATATATATATATGAGATGTATATATGAGAGTAAATGTATACTTAGGTCCAATTGTGAGTTATAAACATTTTTATCGTAATATTTTTTTCATTGTTTTTTATATTATTATTTGTGTAAATGCACGGGATATATGTTATTTTAAATAATAATAATAATAATAATAATAATAATAATAATAATAATAATAATAATAATAATAGGGTTTTAGACTTGTTATTTGTGACTTGATCTATCTTAAATTTTAATTCAAATTTTAGAAATATCTTTTTATCTTTTATTTAATGTTAAATATGTAAATTAATTATTATTTAAAATTTATGTATACATTAAAAATGGCTCAATTATTGTTTGTGTTTGAATTAAGTCATTTTTTTAATTATATTTATTTTGAATTTTGAATTATTCATTAAAAATTTCCAACTATAATAATTTTAGTTATATACTAAATATTCTTATTTAAAATATCATATTGTATTTTTAATTATTTGATTATATTTATAAAACGAATATTAATTATGTCTTTAGAATTTTAGAATCTTTCTTATATATCACTTACTTTTTAAAACATATGTTTAGAATATTTCTAAATATTAGACAAGATTCTCAATTTCCTAAAATATAGTATTATAGTTATTTATTTAATTAGTAAATATATTTTAGAATTAATTAATATATTTTTTCTATATTATATTAATGTTTTTATATATTAAAAAAATTATATAGTAAAAATTATAATATATATTTAATTTATGTATATATTTTAATAGTAATAATGAGGGAAATTTGAAATAAAAAAGTGATGACTTGTTAACAAATAATATAATTCAAAAAATATAATTCTCCATTAAAAATTTATCTCATCTTTAGGTTAATAAAAAATTTCTCTTTATTTTTTTTAATAATAAATATTTGTAATTAAGTATAATACAAATAACAATTATTTATTCTAATTTAAATTATTTTTATAGTTAAAAATCATCTTTTTAATTAATATGAGAAAATAAATTATTGACAATCAAAAATAAATAATTAAAAATTATATTTTTTTCCACTTTCTTTGTCCATATATATATTAAATTAGAAAAGATGTATATATTCTTTTAAAATTATAAAATTTATTAATAAATATATACAATTTTTAAAACATGTTAATATATTAATAATTTTAAAAAGTTATTTATAATAATTTAAGAATAAAAAATTGAAAAAAAAAATATTAAATGCATGTATGGTGATATCATAATGAGTGAAAATGATACATCAAGTTGGATGCTCATTCATTGCAAATCTTTTACTTCCTATCGTTTTAGTATAATTTTTTTAATCTGTGGGCCACAAATTTGATTTTAGTTTTTGCATGGCACATAATTCTTTAGGCCCGGCAAATTAATTAAAAAAATATATATTTTAAATCAAAATAAGAAAGACTAAACATTTTGTATATAGTACAAAGCCTCATAGGTCTAAAATGATAACATTTGAGGCCTTTTAATAAAAAGATTAAAATTAGAGTTTTAAATAAAAATTGAACCAATAAAAAAATATAATAATTTATTAGGTTATTTTTGTATGAGTTCAATAATATCATTAAAATTTTCATTAAGATAATTTAAATGACAAAACTAATGTTTAAGAGATTAAATATTTCAATTTTCATAAAAAAAAAGTTTTAAATTATTAAAGTGCTAATTTTTTTAATTCAAAAACAAAACATTATAGATGGATATATAGCCCACCCAACAAAATTAAATAAAATTTTACATTACATTTAATTTTTACAAAATTTCAATATAATTCACTATTTATTTATTTAATTTTATAAAATATGGTAAAAATTATTTTTATTCACTTGTTTATCTCGTTATTATTTTAGGAACATTTTAAAAATAAAAATAATTTAAGCTCAACTCAATTATAAATCTGATTATATAATTGGGTTTTAAGAAAAAACGAATTGCATGATGTTATTACCCATTCATTGCCCCTTCTAATCACTTTTCTATGAATTTGTAGTGAAAAATTAGAATTTAGAAATTAGAAAAGATCAAATAAGGGAATTTGAAGAAATTTGACAAGGAAAGAAATTGGTTTTCTTTTAAGACCATGATAATTGCAAGCTCTGATGAATAGTATCATGATATTTATCTTTTTTTTATTGATAGGATATTTTTTTATTAGGATAGTTGTATAACTAAATTTTAAATATATATATATATATATTTTAAATTATTTCTTATATATTTATTTTTGTTTAAAATAGTTAAAACTTAATTATGTACAAATAATTCATTCTATAGTCAAATTTAAACCTTTTAATAACTAATTTAAAATTCTAACTACAGTGTTTCTTATATTTGAATAAGAGAACTTATTTTAACTAATAAACTCATTTCGTCTTCAAATCAAATTATACTCACTTAAAGAATAGTCACCCTTTTGGTGTAAATCATATACAGTTGACCGATTCAAACATATTGTTGACCGATTCAAACATATTATGAGTTTTGTATTATAATATTATATTTTATATTTCGTAATCTCTATCATATTATTTACATTTTAATTATATGAATATTAGACATTTCCATTGTTCAACATCAATATTTTTTATTGTATAGAAATGATTTTGGGGACACAATACAAACATATACATCATTGTTTGAGAATAAACTTGAAAAAGTCATCTCAAAATGAAAGTGAAAACTTTGTCCGCAGTAAGACTAATAAAAGAAGAAGATATACAATGTATAAGATGGATTTGTGCATATTTTCAACACAAATTAATTATTTTATAATATTTTAAATGGGCTTAAATGTTTTGTGTATAAATTCAAACAAAATAAATGTATAAGGATCATTTTCATACCAAAAACAATTTTAAAGAAAAATAAATGTAGAAGGTACAATTTCAAAAAAAAAAATAATATGCAAAGAGTAATTTAAACAAAATTAAGTATAAGAACATAATTCAAACTTAGTTAAATGTATAAAAATAATTATACCTATTACTATCCTTTTGGAGAAAATATAACGTCATTATAACAAAAAACAATGGTGCTAGAACAGAAAAAAATAATAACGAAAAGTAAAATTTCCGAAAGTGTTTTTGTTACTAAATTTTCAGTTCATTAATAATATTGACTCTCTTTTGGTGCATTAAGATTGCCAAATACTACACTTTTGGAGTCTCATTCGGAAATTGATGTCATTTATTGTTCACATACTATATTGTTTCACAAATTGATTTGGTTTTAGACCATGACAGTGTTAAGACACATGATAGTCAAAAATTTATTTTTTAAGTTTATAATTGAGTATAAATATATCTTTCTCACCCATTAAATATTGAATGTAATTACGAAGAATTGTATATTTCTCCATCCCGTGAAGGTGAGTTAACCTAAAAAACAACGATATTATTTGTAATTCAGATGAATTTTTTCTTTCATCGTACCATTTCCCTTTCCTTTTCCCTTTGATTTATTTAATTCTTACCTCCCTTACTTGAATTGTTTAAACCCTAAAATTTAAACTTCATAATTATACCCAAACATAAACCTAACATTATATAGAATTACTATAGAAGTAACATTATATAGAATTACTATAGAAGAAGGCTAACATGTTGTAATAGTACTCGGACAATTCCCTAAAAGTAATTCAATATTGAATTATATAAATATTTATTTATTTTAATATCATATATAAAATATTTATAATTTGCTTATCATAAACTTATTGACGAAACTATGTTTTCTCTTAATTTTCTTTCTTTGACCTTTTGTCTATATTATTAAAGAAAATAATCCCAAATTTGCCCTCAAAATATAGGTTCTTGAGCATTGAGAAAGAGGCAAAATATGGTTAAAAACTGATGAGGATCATATGATGTTTGTTCATAGTTGGGTTCTTAATTAAGTAGTACAATGTTCTTTTCTGTGGAGGTTGGTTTCAAACAATTTAACCAAACTTCCAGAACCTTCCAACAGCAATGAACTTGTAATACTACATAATAATACAACTAAATGGCTCAACATAATAGCCAAAAAAAAAAGAAAAAAAAAAAAAAACTTATTGATATAACTCTTATACATTGCTACTCTATAACCCTGAAGAAATCTACTCTACTAAATACTAATCACTGTAACCCGACGTAGAAGATGCCGAATTCTCTTCGATCTCATCCATGTTATCGGTTTGGTTCCTAAACTCATCTCTGTTCATTTCATTGTCAGATTCGTCGTTTATATAATTTTCCACGTCCATATCTCCTTGCGCATCGTCATCATCGTCGCTATCAATATCCTCATTATCGAACTCTTCTCCTTCCACACGCTGATCTATATTATCGTAACTGAGACGCCCCCCAGCAAGACGCTCAGGCTTCCCATTAATTCCGACATAATCATTAGTAATCATGTCATCATACTCGTCCCCGGTTGCCTGACCATCGTTATTGTAATCATCGTAGTCCGAACTTTCCGAGCTACTTGATGTCGGGGAATGTTTCGGTTCAACCCTGACCGTTTCTTCTTCGATCCATTGTGAGACGCTAGGTGGGATTTGTTGTTTATTTAGACCAACCGAGGTTTTGGCTACTACCACCCGAGGTTTTGTTTTTTGCCTGGTTCTAGCTGTTCTACGGCCTCGTTTATGGCCACCTCGTCCACGGGCTGCTTTTCCTTTCCATCCAGATAACTGTCCGAACCCATCAGTGTTTCCTGACGTACCACTTTTTCTGCCGGAAGAGGATATGCTTTTCCGTTGCGATCTACCACCGCGTGTGGTGCGACCGCCGCGGCCTCGTCCACGACCTCTTCCTTGGATCGTGGGGTCTGCGGAAGAATCTACCCATGAATCGAGGAGAAGATTGTCAACTTCGTGTGGCGTGTGTGTGAGATTGTCATCCGGGATGTTCTTCACAACCGAAAACTTAGATGATGGCAGGGCCTGAGCCTGAGTAGAAAGAAAGAAAATTAACAAACAAAAGAAAAAGGTATAAATGTCATTCATATATATGGGCCAATTTGAAAACATTTTCTAAAATCTATATGAGAAATAATTCAATAAATTTATGTCTGATTTGGTTATTTGGAATTTGGATAACCAACAAGTTATTTCAAAATAACCTTGTCAGGGTGTAGTTTATTAAAAGTTAGGTTATTTTGGATAATAGTGTATAATCATATAATGAAAAAAAAAAATTCTTAAAAAAATTATAGGATATTGATGATGAGTTATTTAGATTAAACTCTAATGAACATATGTGATCATTTGAAAACAATGAATGTAATCCAGATAAAGAAACATAAGTTTCACCAAAAAGGGTGCTCACCGCGGTATTAAAAGAATCCATTGGTTGACGACCAGGAACATAAGAAATTGACGCATCAAGCTCCATCAATCTCAAAGCAACCGCAGAAGTTGTCTTAGGTATCCAAGGAAGAACCGAAATCCTTTCAAGACCAGATAATATATCGTCATCTGACTCCGGTACATAACCACAACCTATCAACTCGGCAGTTGTCTCGTAGCTCGAGGACAAGGAATCTCTTCTTATAGCACCTTCCACCAAAGTTAGAATCTGATGGAGAAGACTTATGAGTTCAAGATCATGGGTTTGAATCTTCATATTCACACTACTTAAAAAAAATGTTTGTTTATGCAAAAGAAAAGAGAGAATGACCTTAAGGATATCCTCAGTTGAAGATATCGATAAAAGCTTCATACACCACAGCTTTCGGAAATCACCAGACCAACCTGATCGCAAGGCTTCAGCAGGGACAGACATCTGCAACCGACCAACCGATATAAATAAAAGTGCGCATAAAAGTGTGCGAAAAGAGCAAATAGTAAAAAAAAAAAATTAAAAAAATTGGCCAACCTCTATTGAAGCTAACAATGCTTTTAATAGCACATTCTTCAAGGAAGGAACTGATTTCAGTTCATGCAATTTTACCCCCTTTGATTCATCTTTACACTTAATGGCATGTTCCGTAAATTTATCTTCTTCAATCGTAGAGGACGCAAACGTCGTATGGCAAGACGGGCAGTGATTATCTTCAAGAAGGTATAATTCCATGCATTCACCACAAACTTTTAATAGCTGTTGTTGCTTCTGTTTGTTCTCGGTGTTCTTAGTTGCACGTAATAACAAAGGATCGGTACACTCTTCCCACATCCACTTCTCAAATTCTTGATATCTTGTTACATTGGAACCAAAAGAAACATCTCCTTTTATCTTCTTCCTTCTAATGGATTCTCGAAAAGATCCACCAAACTTTAACAACATCGAGTGCAAATGCGATTCTCGAAGCCCGCGAATGTCCAAACACGCGAGCAAAGAATCAAAACCCTGAAAAGTGGAAGAATCAATTATTATATATATATGATCTTCTTGATTGGCCCATTAGAATGCACTTTTAGTATTATTACCTCTTCAGAGTCTATGACTCTCCACGAGCCATCGCGTAGCTCAATATAGAGTCTCCCTGAGCCAGGGTCATTATGAGAAGCTGAAGTTACGAACCGCCAGTAGCGATTGCGTCTGCGATCTTGTCCAAGCGGGAGAGACCTGTAAACGTACATCTCCTCGGCTTTGTGCCCGATATAAGCTTTTAGTTGCCATCGCGACTTCTCGGCTGCATATCCGGTTTGGTGAAGAGTAATAATACTATCTGTCCCATCTGTCGACAATATCATTGGATTCGACGTATTCGTAAAATTATTAATAATCGGGATATCATTAGGATGTTGTTCTTGCTGTAATAATAGTAGAGGAGGATCATCCAAATCATTTTGATCAACCTTGCTAGTTGATAAAGATGAATACTGGATCTTCGCCACATACTCTTCTTTTATCCGACGCTTATCAACTTGTGCCTCGGCCCACAATTGCTTCTTCAAGGAATTTGCAGCTTCCAACCGCTCCTGATGAATTCCCAATTGTAGAATTTGAAACGATGATACGAAAACGAATGTAATAATAAACAAGTAAATCAAAATTCTACCTCGAGCACAACACGGATTGAGTTTCCTTCATTAGCGACACTTATTAAAGATACGAGAGCATTAAGACGTTCCAAAACACTCAAATCTGAATACTCTGCCTCGGTTAGCCCGTGAACCCATGTCTCTCCAAGGTTACTTTCGTCAACGAAAGTGTCTTCCTCCTCTAAAGATATAACATTATTATTATTCTGACAAATTACATCGGTTTCTGGCGTTTTAATTGATGAATGAGAAATAGGCTCGGCTTCCTTAATAGTAACCGACTTTGGTTCGGTAGTTACTAACTCGTCAGCATCACTTTCGGAATCTTCATCTCTTTCAACGTCATCTGCTTCAACATCATCTGCTTCTTCTCCGTCGAAGTAGCCGTTTTTGAACACCTGAATTTTCTCTCTGGCTGCAGAAAGTATTGAATCGGCATCAATGGAGTCCTTCCTGTAGGGAGAGCGAACGCAATATGTAGAAGGAGCCGTTCTTTCAAATAGCTTTGTATCCCTAGACAAAGCTGCAGCAATAGATGCTTCTGGTGTCTTGCTTGTCGTGAGGTCTCGAAGTCCCGATTTCTGAAATATCAAACTGACTCAACTTGGTAATCGAATAAAAGCAATTGAAGAGTAATCAACCTACGTCATTATAGGGTAAAATAGTCATTTTAAGTACTTCCGATTTCTGAAATAACGAAATGACTTAACTTGGTAATCTAGTGAAAAGTAATCAGCCTAAGTCATTTGAGGGTAAAATAGTATTTTTAAGTACTTCCATTTCTGAAATAACCGAAATGACTTAACTTGGTAATCTAGTAAGAACATCCGAAAGTAATCAACCTACGTCAATAATGGGTAAAATAGTATTTTTAAGTACTTTTTTTTCAAATATTAGTTCCACATCTTATCAAATCAACTACGTACCCATGACTTAAAATTTAGATATTTTTATTTGTTTTCTTGTAACATTTATTTTTTTAATTCAATATTCGAACATTTAATTTTTAGTTATTAAATGCGCCCTATGTATGAAAAAGGAGTACAAGACAATTAAATCACCTGAATTCGGTCTGCAACTCCTAGAATCGATAATCCTTTGCTTCCCTCGAGAGAAAGAACGTGAAATGCAGCGAATTTAACAGTTCCAGGAGTCAACCGATGCCTAGATCTCTTCGGATTTCCAAAACCTCTTTCTTGCATTTTAGCAAAGGCATTTTCTGCTGCAGTTCCATTTCTTAACTTAGATATGATACTTTCGCCATTATTAACCTGTATTTTATCAAGATAACACAGTGAAAAACAAATATAACTGACATAAAGTAAATAAATTTGAATAAGAACATCCACCTCATTTTCATCTCGATGATAAGCTGGTTCGACGTTCCTCTTCTTTAACTTGGGTCCCAATCCCGCAGACAAGGCAAACTGCCGCAGTATCTCAGGCCAAGTTAATGGATTTAAGTGGTGTTGCCAGATTCGAATATCAAAACCCCACGAATACGCCTGAAAAGGTAGTGAAATTATTTTACCAAGCAAAAGAAAATAACAAAAAATGGGATTTTACCCCTTCAACAATATCGGGATGTCCACCGCTAGAGTTTGCAGCCGTATTTTGATTGGCTCCCAACCCATTGGAAGGTGTTCTAGCGACATCTTGAATATCCTTAATTATAGATCTTAGAAGGGCAATATGAATCTCGCCCAACAATCTGGAATCCTAAATAGTACAAGAAAGCAGCAGCAAATGCATATTTACACTACATGCTAAAATAAATAAATAATTCGAATTTTAAATCGGGTACCAATTACTCACATAGTCATGAAAGGCTTGTACGAATTCATCCAATGTAAACGGCCAAAGACCAAGAACGTCAGCAAACGTGATTAAAAATCTCCAAACCTACAAAACTTTTATCATTAAATATACAAAAGACAGTTTAGTTTTACTTGGCTTGATTGATTATTTACCCACTACCCACCACCCACCATTAGGAGATTTCCTACGTTTTCTTCAGAATCTATCCAAGGTTGAATTGCGAAAGGTCTCTTCATATGTTCAGATTTGGGAGGGAATGCAGGTAGTTTATCTGGATTATTTAAATTATGGTTAGATATTTCCAAACAAAGGAAAAATATACTTTTGAGGGGCTTATTTATTATAATCAAATCACCTCTTAGAAGCTCGATATTTTCAAGAGTTTCACTGTCGAGTGAGAGTATAGAAGGCAAACCGCGGCTCAGAGCTGCTAACTCCAAGAGTTCCAACCGCTCGTCTTCAATGAGCTCTATTGATTCTTTGGCCATTCTTCGGGCAGTAGCTCGGTCAGTAGCAGCTTTAAGCCTGGCAGCCTCTTTTTCTCGACGCATTTCTTCTCTCAGTTTCAGTTTCTCTGCCTGAAAAAGATGGTATTAACCGACAATTCTCTCTCGAAGCTCGAAAATGAAATGGAAAATACTCTTATACCCTCAATGATTCCTTCTGCAAAAACTTTTCTCTCCGTTCCATCTCACGCTTTTGCTCCCTTTGGTATCTCTCCTCTTCCCGCTGCTTTTCACGTAGAAGTCTTTCTTCTTCTTTACGCCTCTCACGGTCCAGCCTCTCCATTTCTTTCCTTGTCTGTTCTTCTCTCTAAAATTGCGATAATACCATTAAATCAATTGAAAAAATGTCCTGATTTGATTAAGTTGTGAACGATTTAACTCGCTTATATAGTAATAATGTACAAAAACACAACTTAACCCTATTAAAAGGGCAAAATATTCTTTTTAAGTATTATATATTTTCAAACACTTAATTTTCAGTACCTTTCTTCTCAAGATATCCTGTTTCTCAAGCTCCTTCCGAATCTTCTTCTCATTGGCTTCCACTTCTTTAGCTAATCTCGCCTCCTCACTCTACATAGACGAATCAATGAAATTCTTGAAATTAGATACCCTTTTTTATTTATGAAAACCAGGCTTTATTCATCAAACTCTGAGACCTGACAAAACTCTTTCTACTTGAGCAACCTTGGTGGGTGTTTCACATTAGATACCTTAAATGATAAATATATCAATTTGAAACACAAGTAAGAAGAAGACAAAACCTTCCGCTTTCTCTCATTTCGTGCAATCTCCTCATCATGTACAGCACGTCTCTCCAACAGCAAATTAGGATCGATGCCAACATATTCTCCAGAAGCCGATATAGGCAACCTGTTGGTATCATGCTGATGAGGTACGAGACTTAAACTTGGAATCGGAGGCTCACTTCCATGAAGGAAAGGCCGGTCATTTGGTTTGGAATCAACTGGAGAACCAAAGTAATGTGAAGGAACAGCCCTTTCGTATGCTTCCGTTTTAATGGAAGGCTGTTCGGGTAGAAATTGGTACTCGTGAACCATCCTCGGAGGACCCTGATCCCATGAAAAGGGACGCTTGTTAAGGTTTGTTTTTTAAAAGGAGACATGAAAAAGGTGGGTTATGGTTAAACCAACCTTAACAATCTTAGGAACAGGATGTTCATATGGAGCCACATCATATGATCGTGCAACCGATTTCACTTGCCCAACTGGTGCTGTCATCAAAACAAGATTTGAGATACAAGAACTGAGCAAAATCAAGCATATTTATGAAGATATTACCAATAGGAGCACCAAATGCGCCGGGAGGCAATGGATCAAACTCCATTCCAAGAATCGGACCATCTTCTCTCAATGGCTCACCAAGTTGAGCCTCAACAAAAGCAATTGCTCTTAACTCTGAAATAGCTTGAGGAGGTTCATAGTATCTTTTCATTGTTGGTGAAACTCTAGCAAGAGCAACTCCGGTTCGCCGTTGCTCAGTATTAGGGAATAAACCGGACCCTGATCCCGAACCGGATGCATGTTCGTTTCCAACTATTTCATCCTTCGCCGGAGAAGAAACATCCTTTCTCTGTCGTTTAACAGGTGGAGTCTTTCTGTCTTTTAATCTCCGATGACAAAACCACATCTGTAACTGTCTATCGGAAAGTCCCAGTTTTTCAGACAGCTCTGCTCTTATAGTCTCCGATGGGTATGTCTCCACTAAACGGATAGATTAACACAAATTCAATTCAATTCAATTCAACTCAAAACCCTAAAAATAGAATGAATAATGAATAATGAACTGACCAGCGTATGTGTTCTCAAGAATCTCCAACTGGGAAGCAGTCTTCATCTTACGTTTCACTTTAAGCTCCCCTTCTGGAAGCTTCTTCTCTCCTTCCGATCCTCCTCCTCCGCCGCCTTCTCCGCCGCCACCGCCGCCCGTAACTGTGGCAGTACCTTCTTCTTCCATAGTAGAAAAAGATTGAAACCCTAGAAGAAATCTTTGAGATCAAACAAAACCCAAGTGGTGGGGATTGAAGAACAGGTGATCAAAAGAAGAAAAACCCAGATCTGGGAAACAATAGTGGAGGAGACTGGAGAGAGGCAATATGATTATTTTTGGGAATTGACGAAAGGAAGACCCGTGCGGTCTCTCTCTAGATGATCTGTTGTTCTATGGAGGAGGAGTGTGATTGAGATGTGCGGTGAGATTTGAAGAAGAATAAGGATAATAAATAATTGAAAGAGAAAAGAAATTAAAAGAAGATGAAGAAGAAGAAAAGATTGGAATTGGAATTTTCGATTAATAGAGAAACTACGAACAAACGAACGAACAGTCTTTCTCTCTCTAATCTTCCCACCCATCCTATCTTTCTTTCTCTCTCACACTCTCTCTATCTCTTTTTCTTTTTAAGATTTCTTTTTGTTTTGTCGAAAATCGTAATAACACGCGAACACAACGAACCAAGTCACTTGTTAAAATCAAGAAGCTTTCTTTCTTTACATTTATGAATTTTGCTCATCACAGTTAAGATTCATTCATATAGATAGATAGAAAGAGATGAGCTTTAAAGAACATACCCATATGAATATAATACCGTAGAAAATATTTATTCACTAATATAAAATCAAGAATGGTTTTTTATTTTTTGACAAATCAAATCAAGATTGATGCTTTTTTTTTTCATTCATTGACGACAGACACTGGTGTCTTTCTCTCTCTAGGGTGAGTATTCAATATGAGTGTTTGGTTTTTCTTTTCTTTTTCTCTCTCATGTTTCAACGAGAAAAAAAAAAAAAAAAAAAAAAACCATTCATTCAATTTCAATCCAACCGAAGTCTATCGTACGACATCGTGTGTCCTTTTTGAGTTTTTCACTCGCATTCCAAACGCGTGTATTTAAGTCGCGTATAATTAGGTATTTAAAATTAAACTATTTTCATTAATATATGCAAACATCAAATCTTAACATTAATTCATATAAATTAGTCAAAAATGAAGAAATCAAAAATATTAAATAAATTAGGTTGATTTTTTCTATTAAATTGTACTTAAAACATATGAATTAATAATATTATCTATACTCATGACCTCAACTTAATTAATCAATCATTTTTAATAGAAAAAAACAATTTAAAAACTCATTATTATAATTAAATGGAAATAGTTTATATTACTTATAATATAACATTAAATCAATTATAAACTGAGTATACATTTTTTTGTTTTTGTAAGTTTAAAATATGTTAATGTTATTACTATTTGTGAATACCACACACATTAGGAATTTTGTTTTAGACTTAAGTTCAACTAAAAGTTTATATTTATTACCTACCAAACTTTTATATATCTTAAAAAAAAGTACTTTAATAATGATTTAATAACTATTTAAGATAAATTGGTTGAATGGTCAAATTTAAGCTCAATTGAGCTCAAATTGTTGGAACAATCGAAATTTCAAACATTTTTTTCAACTTTATAATTTGATACTCTTATTGTTAAGATTATGTAAAATTAGGTTTTGTCGGAATAGATATCAACGTTATTAGTTTATTATCTACATGATATTTATAAATAAATAAATAAAATATCATTATCACTAATTTAACTAACGAATTTAAGAGAAATAAGGATTTTATTACTAAAGAACTTTCTTTTTCCTGACTCGAGATTTCCAGTGACAAAGCTGAGAAAACGAACTGCAGAAATAAAAAGCAATACACGTCGAAATCAAGAATAGGTCCTTGCCCGAAAGATGGATGGTTAACGATTGCTTCCTAGCCTACGCCATTTCTGAACTGTGTCTCGCCCATCTTTATCTGAACTGCCAATGATGAGGTAGTAGCTTTCGAAGTTGGTGCAACTGATTATTCCTCGGCTCTTCTTCTTCCAAAAGCAGAGTAGAGTAATATTAGGTGACCCGGAGTTGAATGCTTAGTTATATCTGCCCTATGCCTTTTTATTGAGAAAGGTGGGTGCTTCCTCCCATGACCACTACTCAAGCCTCAGACGAAGGAAGAGAAGATTCAGTCGAATCCAACCTAAAATCCTGTCTTCTTTTGAACTTTCACTATTGACCGTAAATTTCTTTCTTTTTTATGCGGTATGGTTTCCGCTATCGGAATGGAGTAGAGAAAAAGTAAAAATTGCTTGTATTAAGTGAGAAATTAATTCAAACTGTATTTATTGAGAGTCGGATGAAGTGTGTTTTCAAATTCCTGTGATCTGCTTATAATATAAACTTATTTCACCATACGAAAGGCTCATCCTGCAACCAAATGAATGAACTCGTTTTCCCTATGAACTACTGAATGAAATGATCCTGACAAAGAAGAAACTACTCTTCTTCAAACAACTAGGAATTCCTTTCTTTGCTTTCACATCGCACACGTCAATGATCAGTTAGACCAGACCCGGATTGAGACCACTACTCGCGTTGGATGCCTCCCCAACCCAATCTTCAAAAAGCAGGGTAAGGCCACTCTATCTATTTCTCTATCGCGGGAAAGCACTCACTCGAAACTAACAATTTGGACCGTTACCGACAATACATTTAAGAGCTTTCCTCTCGATTTACTTAATTTTAGAGAATCGATAGTCAAAATTTTCTATTTGTTGAAATTCAGTATAGAAATTGGTGACATGAATTATTTAGTATATTGGATGATATATTTTATTTGAGGAGTGATAAGGGAGATAATTTGAGAGAGAAAATAGGGAGAGAATGACGTGTCACTATATCACTAGAAGGAAAAATGATAAAGGGGATGAGAAAGAAAAGAAAAAAAAATTTGTTAATTTTTCAGCAAATCAGATTGCGTCACGTAATTCTCTCTCAAATTATCTCTTCCAAATTCACTTCCCAAATCATTTTTCATTTTATTTTTGGTTATATGAATTACATGTTATTATGATTGTAATGATTTTTTTTTTTGAGTCATAGGGCTACTTTATGGAATATGATTGTAAAATCGACTTAATCTTAAAATAAACTTAGGTCGATTTAAAGCTCAATTTATTTTTACCAAAATAATATGAGCCTAAATCGATTTAGCCTCTCTCTTCCTCAAATAATAATATTTGACACGGTTATGAATTTGTTGTTTATTTTTTTTTACTTTCTTTTTGAGATCTTAATTTTATATTTTTCATCCTCTTAATAATCTAGAAATTAATTTATTTTAATGATAAATATTTGTAATTAGTTATTGGTTTGCTTGTTGTGATTGTTTTTTAAAATAAACTAGTTTTTTATAGAATTTATTTTAGAAAAAAATGACTATTTGAATTTATTTTGTGATTTTTAGTTAAATAGTTAAAAATGTATTTGTTATTTAATATTTTTAAATATTATAAGAATAATGTAATAATATTTTAACAGATGATTTGACTATATAGGTTGTTAGATTTATGTTAACTCATATTAATTTTCATTGGGTGACCTTAGGTTTTATGGTTCAATAAAAAAATCTTAATTATTTCCTCTAAGTCTAGTTATAAGTAAAATATAAATACATAGTCTTTGTTAAGTTTTATTACACACAAAATTCTTTTAATTATTTTTTTCTCACTCTAAATACAATATAAAAAAATCATGCACATAGTTTTTTGTTTTAAATTTATATATTTTTACGCAAATTTTATATTATTACTTCTTTTTGTTGTTACTCACATCTACTCTTTATCTTGATTAATTATAAATTTATCAGAACACTGAGTTTTTACTTTTGAGATTATATTTGTTTTTGAAAATGTCGAATATTTGGTATGATATTCTTTATTAGATCGCAATTTATTAGATCGCAGCACTAAATTTTTTTATGCAAAGTAAAGATGCGAGTTGTGCTCGCTCAAATGCATTTAGATGAAACTTCATTAGATTTGATAAAATGTCTAGTTCGTAAACAGTAGAAAATAGGAAGATCACAAAACTATGTCTCATATACATCTTTATCTGTTGAATAATATTTTACAAGATTTTCTGAATAAAACGAATGATGTTGAGTTATGATTGAAACTAAAACAACTATGTATGACAAAAAAAAATCTTACCAGTAAGCTACATCTATAACATCAGTTATATTTTTCATTGTATATCAGAGAATACGTCTTTAAAAATACATTTATCAGCATTTTAAAAATCGTTACTGATTTAGAAATTTTTGAAGTCAAAGTATGAATGATGAAGATTTACTATTGATTATACATTGTTTGTTGCACTCGTTTTATACAACGTTTCTTAATACTATTTTACTTAGGCGTGATACTGCCACAACTACTTATATTATAAAATATTTTGTTAGTCATTTTGATTGTCTAGCAAAGAGAACCTAAGAGAGGGTTTAAAAAATGATCATAGAGATAGAACAAAGACAATACAATTTTAGAAAAGTGCAATTTTTACGTGAGAAGAGACCACATAAAATATGAGTGTTGGAATGAACAAATTAAAGTTAAGAAAATGAATATATTCTAATTGAAAATCAATTAGATAGAAAATTCCGACGATTACTGAAATTGAAGACACTAAACTCCTCATAACTTTTGTCTACGACACGAGATCGCAAGATAAATGAATACTCGATTCTAGTTGTACGTATAATATGTGTCACAATTGAGATTGCTTTTTAACGTATGATATAGATTCCATGGTATTGTGCTAATAAGACAATACTGTGAAAAGTTTCAATTTTTGTATAGTTTTCGTTTCTGTATATTGTGTTATTTTCTTTTATTTTTCTATATATTTTTTTTATAATTTATATCAATTAGTCTTGATGTAGTTGACAACCTTATTGCTCTCTGTAAGGATTCTCTACTCCCAATTTTGACTGCTCCTTCTCATGAGGAGGGGCAAAACCATCTATAAAGAAAAAAAAAAAACAATTTTTTTTACTATTTTGTCCCTCCCTATAAGAAGGAAGATGGGGAGCAGACAAAATGAAGAACATAGTATTTTTATGTCTCTCACTACCACTTGAGTTGATATTTTCGACTCTTATTTAAATATATATATATATATATATAAATATAAATATATATATATATATATATATATATAAATATATATATATATATATATATTTTTGATAATTCTACTTCCTAACCAATCGGATTTTTAATGTTTAAGTTCAATTTTTCAAGACGTGGAGGGATTGAGTGAGTAGTGACACCTTAAAATTCTGGAAAGCGAAAACATTTAATAATCAAACTCGTGTAATGTCGTTTTACTTTCTCGTAGCTAATAAGATCTAACTTATTAATTCAAACGGAAAATTTGAATAAATTATTTTGATTTGGTTTAAATTCTGATTAAATTAAGTTAAAATGGATTAAAAATATTTGACCAAACAAAAATATATTCCTTCTTTTCATTTTTCTTCACCACAAAAATATATATATATATATATATTCTTTACCTAGGCTGATAGCATGAAGCTTCTTTTTCTTGGCTCTACACTACCATACTGTGAATATTTCTATTATTATATTTATTATATATAAAACTTTTAAATAATTTTATTTAAGTCTTTTTATTTAATTCTAATTAAACATTAATTTATTAACTAAAATATTAAATATACTTTATTTTTTTAAAATAAATTATATTATCATTATATATTAATACATTTTAATTTTTTTTTAAAATAACTCACACTCCCAAAATCACTCCATCAACATTTTTAAAATAAACTAAAATTTATTTAAATAACCCTCAACCAAACAAGATAATTGAATTTAAAAAATATTTCATTAATTATATCTTAATTTTTAAAGTATTCAAATTTCCAGATCGAGAGCTGTGATTAATTTGAATATATATGTAAGAGTAAATGGATACTTTGGTCGGATTTGGATTGACCCACCCATAAACTTAAAACGGTTAAAAATAAAATTAAAAATGATATATGTATGTTTCGAACTTATAACTTAATAAAACAAGTACAATCTTTTAACCAACTAGGCTAATAACACTTTATATTTTAAATTCAACACCAAATTTGATGAACGCGAGACATTTTAACAATATAAGTTTAACTTTTTAACTAACTAATATATATATATATATATATATATATATTATGATCCTTAATTTTTAAAGTATCTGAATTGGCGGGTCAAAAGCTGTGGTTAATTTGGATATACGTGAGAGTAAATGAATAATTGGGTTGGATTTGGGTTGACCCGCCCATAAACTTAAAACGGTTAAAAATAAAATTAAAAATGCTATATGTATATTTCGAACTTGCAACTTAACAAACACAAGTACAATCCTTTAACCAATTAGGCTAATAACACTTTATATTTTAAATTCAACAAGAAATTTGATGAATGCATGATATTTTAACAATATAAGTTCAACTTTGTGACTAACTAATTTATATATATAATGATGCTTAATTTTTAAGTGTCCGGATTGCGGGGTCAAAAGTTGTGGTTAATTTGGATATATATGTGAGAGTAAATGAATACTTGAATCGGATTTGGGTTGACCCGCCCATAAATTTAAAACGGTTAAAAATAAAATTAAAACTGCTATATGTATATTTTGAACTTGCAACCTAACAAAACAAGTACAACGCTTTAACCAACTAAGCTAATAACACTTTATATTTTAAATTAAACACCAAATTTGATGAAACGCGGGACATTTTAACAATATAAGTTCAACTTTTTAAATAACTAATATATATATATATATATAATGATGCTTAATTTTTAAAGTGTTCAGATTGTCGGGTCGAGAGTTGTGGTTAATTTGGATATATATGTAAGAGTAAATAGATACTTGGGTCGGATTTGGGTTGACCCGCCCATAAACTTAAAACGGTTAAAAATAAAATTAAAAATATTATATGTATGTTTTGAACTTGCAATCTAACAAAACAAGTACAACTCTTTAACCAAATGTGATTGAGATGTGGTTTACCGAGGGATAATAAGCCGGTATCAATTGAAAATTGTTAAAAAAATATGAATCAAATATTTGATTAATCAAAGTGTGAGGTCACAATATTAAATATTAAAAATATGAATTAAATATTTGATTGACCAAAGTGAAAGTGTAATGTCACGAGATGAGAAGTACATTCGGAAAAAAATATGTGATGGAATATGTGAGAAGATAAGTTGTTTTCCCAAGTAATTAATATATCATTAGTGATTTATTAAGAATTTTAAAATTAAATACATATTACTTTTATTTTATTTATATTTTTATCCATATGAATTTTTTTAGTTATACTAAAGATTATAAAACAAATTATGTTTTCCTTGACAAATAGAATTAACAATGATGGTTGATGTATAGTAATATTTTGTAATTCATAAAGATGAAAAAGAAAATATTGCACAATTTTAATTAAATTCAATACTATTTTTTTAAAACAATTAAATCATTTATATTATTCATAATATATTAGAAAAATAAAAAGAGAAAAAACTATATTAACAATGAGATAGAAAAAATATATAATTAAAATTCAAACAAGTTTAGTTAATAGAATAATTTGATAAATTAAATAAATAAGATCAATTTTAGCAATTTAGTTACTAAGAAATAGTTGTAGGAAAACAAACTTAAAATATTTAGAATTTAGATGTATAAGTGTTGGTATTTTTCGTCTTGTAAAATTAATATATCTAAACTTTTGTTTTATTCTTATAATTTTAAACTAATTGTATATAGATAAATAAAATGATGCTTAATTTCAAAGTGTACGAATTATCAAGTCGAGAGTTGTGATTAATTTGGATAAATATATCTGAAAGTAATGAATACTTGGATCAGACTATATGTTGACATTCTCATAAACTTAAAACGGTTAAAAATAAATTAAAAATATTATATGTATGTTTCGAACTTTCAATCTAACAAAACAAATACAACCCTCTAATCAAATGTGATTGAGATGTGGTTTGCCGAGGGATAATAAGCCGACATCAATTGAAAGTTGTTACAAAAATATGAATCAAATATTTGATTGACTAAAGTGTGAGGTCACAATATTAAATATTTGATTGACCAAAGTGAAAGTGTAATGTCACGAGATGAGATGTACATTCGGAAAATAAATATATGATGGGATATGTGAGAAAATAAGTTGTTTTACCGAAGTAAATAAAATGTAGAATGAAAGAGTTTTATTTTTTATTTTAATATATCATTAGTGATTTATTAAAAATTTTAAAATTGAATATATGTTATTTTTGTTTTATTAAATTTATTTTATTTATAATTTTATCCGTATGAATTTTTCTAGTTATACTAAAGATGATAAAACAAATTATGTTTTCCTTGACAAATAGAATTAACAATGATGGTTGATGTATAGTAATATTTTGTAATTCTTAAAGATGAAAAAGAAAATATTGAACAATTTTAATTAAATTCAATACTATTTTTAAAAAAAAAATTAAATTATTTATATTATTCATAATATAATAAAAAAATAAAAAGAGAAAAAACTATATTAACAATGAGATAGAAAAAAAATAATAATTAAAATTCAAACAAGTTTAGTTAATAGAATAATTTGATAAATTAAATAAATAAATCATTTTTAACAATTTAGTTACTAAGAAATAGTTGTAGAAAACAAACTTAAAATATTTAGAATTTAGATGTATAAGTATTGGTATTTTTCATCTTGTAAAATTAATATATCTAAACTTTTGTTTTATTCTTATAATTTTACACTAATTATATATATATAGATAAATAAAATGATGTTTAATTTCAATGTGTACGAATTGTCAAGTCGAGAGTTGTGGTTAATTTGGATATATATATCCGAAAATAATGAATACTTTGGTCAGATTATAGGTTGACCTGCTCATAAACTTAAAACGGTTAAAAATAAAATAAAAAATAATATATGTATGTTTCAAACTTGCAACTTAACAAAACAAATATAACTTTTTAACCAAATGTGATTGAGATGTGGTTTGCCGAGGGATAATAAGCCGACATCAATTGAAAGTTGTTACAAAAATATGAATCAAATATTTGATTGACCAAAGTGTGAGGTCACAATATTAAATATTAAAAATTAAAAATATGAATTAAATATTTGATTGACCAAAGTGTGAGGTCACAATATTAAATATTAAAAATTAAAAATATGAATTAAATATTTGATTGACCAAAGTGAAAGTGTAATGTCACGAGATGAGATGTACATTCGGAAAAAAAATATGTGATGGGATATGTGAGAAGATAAGTTGTTTTACCGAAGTAAATAAAATGTAGAATGAAAGTGTTTTATTTTATATTTTAATATATCATTAGTGATTTATTAAGAATTTTAAAATTGAATACATGTTATTTTTATTTTATTAAATTTATTTTATTTATATTTTTATGATAAAACAAATTATGTTTTCTTGACAAATAGAATTAACCATGATGGTTGATGTATAGTAATATTTTGTAATTCTTAAAGATGAAAAAGAAAATATTGAAGAATTTTAATTAAATTTAATACTATTTTTTTTTGAATTAAATCATTTATATTATTCATAATATATTAGAAAAATAAAAAGAGAAAAAACTATATTAACAATGAGATAAATGTATATAATTAAAATTCAAACAAGTTTAGTTAATAGAATAATTTGATAAATTAAATAAATAAGACAATATGACCTCTTTTATCGTCTTCCCCGCGAAGCTTCCTCGTTGTCTCTTTGTCGATTCCGAATATCTGAACCAAAAATTCCCCCTCCATCCAAATTCACACATAAGATGAGCTCGACGAGATATGAACCATCGATTTCTACGCGACGACATCTTGTTTCTATTGGAAGAAGGGGATGAGAGAAGTGATCAGCAAAGATGCTGCGATTTCAGTTTCAAAGAGAGAGAAACGGAGGAGAGATGGCGTTAGGGCATCAATTTTTTTTAAATGTATAAAAAACGACGTCGTTTTGTCTTTGGGATAGCAAATGAGACACGATTTTGGGACAGTAGAACGGGATTTGTTGTCCCAAAACCATGTCTCAATTGCTGTCTCAATTGCTGTCTCAATAGACAAAATGAAAAAATAATGTCCCAATGCCGTATCTTCTCCGTTTCAACTATAATATTTCTCTGCGCCCCCTGGTTCTTCATACCCGGTCCTTGAAACACCCATACAACAGTTAGTGTTACACACCATAGTCATGTCTTCTCCCACGAATCACAACAATTTCTCCGCGAAGGGACGAGGTCCGTCCTGCTAGGGTTCCTTGCATGGCGACATCATTGGTCCTGAAGGAAGGCAACCCATTTGAATCCCTGTTCAATAGCTTGGTCTAGTTGGTTTACCAAAATGTTTAATTATCTAGTGGGGTGTAGCATTTGGAAGAAATTTTATTCTATGGTGGAAATGTTTTTGTGAGTAGTCTAGATTCATTATGGGGCATGGTTCTTCGATCAGTTTTTATGATGACATTTGATGTAGTGTCAAAAGTTTAGCTACAACATATCTTGAACTTGTTTCCATTCTAAATGTGGATATACCACAATTAAAGACATATTTGATCATCAGTCTAGTGGTTTTGCTAGCCGAATTAGATATATAAGGTGATTAAACATTAGGAAAAGTTTATTCCAAAATAGAGTCTTACTTTTGGTAGGACGCAAACAAATGTCCTCATTTGAATAAGACGTTATGCGTTGACAAGACATGCATAATTTTTATGTGGGATTTTGCTACATTTGTTCGCTAAGAAAGTTTCATATAATTTTTGTTGAGAGAAAACTTGAGAATTGATTCCCTCCAAAATCTTATTATTTGGATGGAGCATTATTCACGGTGGAATTCTTATGGGTGATATGTTAATGAAAAAATGTTATCTTATGGTTAGTCGTATGTGTCACTAGAAGGTTGAATCGACAACTCACTTACTTTTGTATTGTCGAGGGATGACTATTATTTGGAGTCTTTTGTGGAATATTACTAGAGATTCATTGGGTGATGCCCGAGTCTTTGGGTAGTTGTTGGAAAATTTGAATTGATACGGCTGATATGACATGCCTACATAATTGGGTTATCATCTCAATTAGTTTTTGGTGGACTGTCTAGTTGGAGAGAAATCATCGAACTTTCAATGATTGTAGTTGTCCGATGCGTATCATTTATAATTATATTATTATGACATTTTTTAAGATCCGTTCCAAAAAGTCGGTAGAGTCAGTTGAGGAGTTAATCGTTCTTCTCGAGGACCTACGAGTTTGATAACCTATTGAGTATTTTTTTTCATTCAAACTTTATCGTTGTGCTTAAAAACGATTCTTAACATTTTAAATATAAATGGACCATTTAAAAAAACATTCAACAAAGTTTTCAATATCTCTTTATACATTATCGTGTTTTAAATTACTCCTTATACATTTATTTTTATTTAAAATTGCTCATTATACATTTATTTTTGCCTGAAATTGCTCTTTATACATTTATTTTTGTTTGAATTCACACATATATATCTAAAATGATTTAAAATAGACACACATTTCTCTAATACGTGGTATATCCATTTTTATTTTTTTAAAATTACGGACAAAGTTATCACATTCGTCTTGAGATGACTTTTTCAACTCCATTGTCAAACGAGACACATTTACTATTGTAAAATTTTAGTGCTTATAACTATGTTTCATTTTTAACAACGATATTGCAGACTAAGATGTCAAGGTTGTTACTTATTTGTCTCTTCCATATTTAGATATTTTGTGTTTGTGTTGCCCCAAAATCATTTTTAAGCGATAAAGAATATTGATGTTGATGGAAAAAATATGTTTGATAGTTTAAATGTATATGATATGATAGAGTTTATGAGATATGAAATAGACATTGTAATACAAAATCCGTAATATAGTTGGATTGACCGGCTAAACAAGATTTACACAAAAATGATAGTTATCCCTTTAGTGAGAATGAATTGAGAGTGATAATGAATATAATTTTATTTGAAGACGAAATCAGTTTATTAGTCAAAATAACAAATATGAGAAACACAACCTAGTTAGAACCTTAAACTATCGATGGTTTGAAGTTAGTAATGAAGAGAGTTCAAATTTCGATCATAGAGCTAGAAATGTTTATATACTTGAATTTATGTTATTCATTTTGTATTACTTGAAAGATTCAAACTATTTCAAACAAAAATAAATGTATAAGAAGTAATTTAAAAAAAAATAAATGTACAAATAATAATTTCAAACAAAATTATATATATAAAATATTTAAAATTTAATTAAATATAAAAAATTATACATATTACATTTTTTTTAAGTAGAGATTCTCTAAAATACACTACATATATTTTCTACTATTTTAACCAAATAAACATATTTTTATGATTTTAGATTGATTTGTTCTTGTAAAATATCTTATTATTGTAAGAGAAGATGATTAACTTTTGAATTGAGCACATTTTATTGTATCTTTAGTTTATTAAATTTCATTCTTAGTAAATATTGTCATATCTATGAAGTTACCTTTGGCAAAACTTTATTTACAATTGGTTTTCAATAAAACTATTAATATATTTGTATATTTTCAAATAAATAAAAAAAGGCATCCATTCATGTAAAATATTTTAGTTAAAGAAAAGTGAGTTGTACTCACGCTCCTACAAACTGAGTGAAGAAAAGTGTAGGGAGATGTACTCGATTTCTTCCTAGTTTTAATGACAATAGACTTTTTTTAATTAGTTATTATACTTAAAAAAATGGAAAAATAAATAAATTATCTAATTTTATTTTAAATATAATATAAGCAAAATTTTATTATATATCAATAAATATTATAATTATAAAGAGTAAGATCTGAAAAATAAAAATTGTTAAGATGAGTTATAACTATTTGGTTGTGTAATTAGTGCATACATTAGGCGTAGAAATGACAATAGATGGTTCGAGACGGGGAATGCATTTATCATTTCTGCCCTATTTTTACTTTGAGAATTTTTTTATTACCATCTTCGCCTTATTTGATTTTCGGGAATCTCCGCATGACACCGTTTATATCATATTCTCAAAAATAAATAATTTTTTATATAATGAAATTATATAAACGTATTTTTTAATGTAATATATTAAAAATTTATATTATTATAAAGAAATAAACTTAAAACTCGTAAAATATATAATAAATAAATAAATATATTAGTGATTTTATATATTTAGTTGTGTTTTTAGTGTTCGGGGCATAATTAGGTGAAATCGGAACTGTTCGGGATGGGGATACAAATACCATCTTTGTCCCATCACCGGTCAATTACCAGTTAAACCTGAAAAAACCTGCCCAAACGGGACAATTCATTTCGATTATCGCGGGACGGGTTTAAATTGTCTTTCGCGTTACATGATAATGGTACAACACAAACCACAAAGGTTCATTTTTTTATATCTCTACCCACATTGCCGACCCAATATGTATGAAGGCCTTGTGCGAGATATCAAATGCGGCCCTAAGTACTCCAAAAAAAGAAAAACACCAAAACTACAAACATAATATCATAAATAAATATCTACGCATACCAACAATTAAGATCACAACAACAAAAAGATAAAAAAAATCAAGGCAAATTTTATGGTAAAACTTATTGAATTTACTTCAATAACAAATGCTCTTGTTACATTGTCATCAAAAGGAATGACTAAAAGTCTAAAATCTATTACAAAGACACGACATGCAACTCTGCTTTCCCACCGTGTTGTCGATAATGATTTCAAACTGTAACCTTTTTTCTGATACATTTTCTCTCAAAATATTCCACCTTTTAGTAGAGTCTGCAAATAAGGTGTAAATACGTTGAACAACTCCAAAAAACTCTTCTGCTTTTTGACAAGAGTTTGCAACATCAGATAATGTCAAATTGAGAGAATGTGCAGCACAAGGTATATAAACTGCTCTAGGATTAATGTCTAGTAGTTTTCTTTGTACACCTTTATATTTCCCCTTCATGTTTGATCCATTGTCGTAGCCTTGCCCACTGACATCATCAATATCAAGACCAATATGGTGTAACACATTCTTTAATTCTTCAAACAACCCTTGACCTGTTGTATCATTCACAACTAAAAATTGCAAAAAATATTCTTGTACCTTTATTGGAACCGTGGAGAAATCAACACACCTTATTATCAATGTCATTTGTTCTTTCTTACTTATGTCAGAAGTACAATCGAGTATTACTGAAAAATACTTGGCTTATTTTATTCTTTTCAGGATTGTACCTTTGATTTTAGCAGCTATCAAGAGTATCAACTCGTTTTGAATTTTGTGACTGAGATAATGAAACTGAATTTCATGATTTTGTTTTCTTCGTAAATGCTCCTTCAAGGTCGAATCCCATTCAGCAACCATTTCAACTAAAGCCATAAAATTTCCATTGTTTTCCTCATAAATATTCTCATTAGTTCCACGAAACACCAAGCTTTGTTTAGCTAAATATTTCACGGCTGCAAACAATCTTTATAGTACCTTTCGCCAATGTTCAGTCTCTAATTTGATTTGATCTTGCAAACTTTATCTATTACTTGATTAGTTTCTAGTCGTTCACGTAACTCAACCCAAATCAAGTATAAAGTTATATGGTCTGAACTTCGTTCATGTTGCATCAAATTGTGAGAAAGGTGCCCCCAATCCTTTATTCCATCATGTGCTAACTGAGAAAGTTTTCGTTTGGTCTTGAAGACTTTACAGCAGAAGTAGAATACTCTGTCAAGATCCTTACAATACACAAGCCAATCTCGATGATGCTTCTGCCCATTTGATAAGTGCATAGTATAGAATTCAGATGTGAAACGCCTGTTATTTGATCCATTTTTCGGACCTTTTTTCCTGTCAACACATCTCTTAGAGGACCCTTTTTCACCAATAAATCCCTCAATTTAGGAGCAAGATTATCCCAATTTTTAGGATCAAAGATGTTGGGAATATCATCATTCCCTTCCAAACTAGGCTCCATAGTTTCTTCTACATTAACATCAATATCTACTTCAAAAGGTTCCTCCATTTGATTCTCTATATTTTCTTCTAGGCCAATATCAACATCTTCTTCAGAAGGTGTTTGAGTCTCCATTGATTGCTCCATATTTTCTTCTACACCAACATTAATGTCTACATCTACCCCTATATCCCCTGAACATTGTGTTTCGTTCTCTTTATTGAAAACAAATTTATCAATAGCCCCTGATTGACTTTGAATAAATTTGTCTTGTTCCTTTATTCTTTTGCGTTTGAAACTATCCGATTCATGCTTTCTTATAGTTATAAGAGTCATTCTAACATTTCAAATTTCATCACATTAATAAACATAGTTGACAAAATGACAATGACAATAAAATAAATTGTGATGGAAGAATAATGAATTGATTTTTAAAATTGCAATGATTAAAGCTAAAATCCAAGAAGTAGAGATTACCAACAATTGAGGAGATGAGACGATGGTCGAACGTCGGAGTTTGGAGAGAGGACGGGGTTAGACTTTGGAGATAACCTTGGGCTGGTCACAATTCACAAATTGGGTGTTTTCCGCTTGGGTGTGTGGTGTTGGAGTGGATGAGTTTAGCTAGCCGGCCCTAGGGTTGAGCCTCATTTTTTTAATATATATCATATATGTATTTAATTTTTTTATATATATGTATATAATTTTTTTGGTGGCCCTGTGCAAGTGCACATCTTGCATAGCCAATGGGCCACCCAAGTTCTCATGACCGGAAATGATTATTTTTTATTTAAAATAAAATATTTAATTTAAAATGTATTAAATAATAATATAAAATTTTAATTATTTTACGATGATGATAACACCACGGGCCGAATACAAATTTGTAAACGTATTTAGTAGGCACGACACAGTACGAGTGACTTGTGTCGTGTCTATACACGAACAAGGATAAACAATATAAAAATTATAAATGTGAAGAATATAAACATACAAGTACGACAAGAATGACTAGTATATTTTGGTGAGATTGTACCTAGGCACCCAAATGTTGACTCATATGATCATCTCTATTCTCAGGTTGAATTATAACTATGTACATCACTTTTAATTACTATAGCATTGTCAACCATAGGTTTTTTTAACTCAATAAATGATTAAATTATCACTTAGAAAAAATGTGTTTTTTTCTTCTTACTTTACTACAATGTTCATTCTTAGTGATTTTTTCCAATGGCCATATGTTTTATCCAAATGAAATTTTCTTATATGCACTATTATTTATTGTTTATATTTTTTTAATTTACAAAACAAAATTTTCTCACTTTCCTAGTTATATAAGTTATAAAGTGAAACTCATTATATTTCCTAAATTAAAATAAAAAGTGAGAATTAACTGAACAAATAATGTTTATATATTTGGTGTGAAGTGAAAAATCTCTCAATTTCTTCATTAAGAGCTAATTTCTTCTTTAGTTTAGGAAAATTTATGACCTTAATTTAAGAGATTAGGAAAATCTATGACCTTCATTGAAGAGAGTTGAGATGAAAGTTGTTAAATTTTATTTATAAACACATAAAATAAAATAATGTTTCCGGAGCTAAAATAGAATTTGTTAAATTTGTTAATATATATATAATTAAAAAGAAACAATAAAAAAACATCATAAAACACACAAAATTTGGTGGAGGAATCAAAACATTAATATTTCCAATAGGAGGAGTGAATGGTCATATTTAGTATTTAGGATCCTAAAATGAAAAAGAGAAACTAAGAAAATCACTGTGTAAAAGAAAAGTTATCTTGTTACATCTTTGAACAACACTCTAAGAATAAGAAGATTAATATAGCTAGAAACTTCCTAGAAAAAAGTATCACAATTGAGAAACACATTTTTTTCAAAAAAGTATTTAAGAGTTACATTATTTTTCTCTAAATTAATGATATTTTATGTTTGATTGTGACAATTCGATGATAGATGATAACTAACGGCGGGACAAAGGAAAGCCAATTCCATGTCTCTTTGAAGGAAAAACAACAACAAGCAAACTACAAACCACAGCAATCCCAATCGGCAATTTCGACAACATCTTTCTCGTCTCATCCGATGGTTCCGGACAGAAACACTTCACAACATTCTGATCAAACAAAGCCACACCGGCAAACACCATAATCGCCAACAAAGCATGAAACAAATCCACAAACCTAAGCCTATACTTATAGGCCTCCTCCGGCGACAATCCGCCATCAGGGCTATCAATTACCCATATCCCACGTAACGTCGCAAACCCATGACGTACCTTTCCACCGCGATCACGAAAACTGTCGGATAAACATAGTAAGAAACACGAAGCTGCGCAGATTCCAAGAAGGGCAGCCGTAAAAATCTGGTTTGTTAAGGATATACATTTCCCTTGGCGGGTGATGACCGGAGAGAGGACTTGGAAGGTTAGGACAGAGCCCGTCGGGAGGAGATTGGCTAGATGGGCTGAGGCTTTGAAGGTTTTCCGGACGGCATGCTGAGTTGGTGTTTTCGCAGGCTTTGTTGAGGACTTTGGAAGTAAGGTATCATCATTGTTAGTTTCACTTTCATCTATGGCCATTCTATGATCTTGTTGTCAATGAACAGTTTTAAAATCATGGGTTGTTTGTTCTTGGTTTGATGTATTTATTTTGTAGTAATGGGTGGTTTTGAAACTGTTGAAATAAAACTAGTACTTTCCTATGTGTAAATTTACTTTAAATAGTAACTTACTAGGAAGTTTGCATGTTAAAAGGATGCTTAATTTCTTCAGTTTTAAATAATGGATATCAGTTTTTATCTTGCAGTTAATTTAAAAGGGCTGTCATTAACTCAACTGTTTATTGTTGATTGACTGTATTTAGGCCTTGTTTGATTTGCATGTTTTTATCTTGCCCTTAATTTAAAAGGGCTGTCATTAACTCAACGGTTTATTATTGACTGTATTTAGGCCTTGTTTGATCTAAAAGATTATTTAGCATCCTATTTATTTTCAACCATGAAAGGACATTTTGATTTATAATTTGAATAATATGATTAATAAGAGATTATTGATGAGATGATAGAACTATTTTAAATTAAATTCAAATAACCCATCCATCATGGCTTAAGAGTGACTGTGACTGCAAAACTGAAATGGGATCCCCTCTTCTAACCTTAACGACAACAAGAGATGAATATCCTAACCTCCCTGAGGTCTTGAGTTCAAACCCGTCAGGCGGCAAATTTTACGTCTAGTTAAATGATTAAGTGTGTTTACGGGATATATGCTTTACCCACAAGAATTAATCGCATTTCAATGGATAAACGAAACACAACGTTCTAAAAAAATGGGAAAAGATCAGTTAATGAATTATGCCCAATCTCTAAGACATCAACACCACGATAAACACGACAGTGACCCGATTTGAAACAAAACTTTGTATCTTTGTCTCATCGGAAAATGGACACATTATTTTGAGATTTGGTAGAGCACCAATAAAGATAAGAAACCAGTCAATCCATACCAAATAGGGGGTGTTGTTGTCCTTGATTTTCGTTGTTTAGGTCAAGATGATCAATAATGTAACACACAACTACAATAGATGAGTAAAGGAAGTAACTTGCTGAAAAGGGTTAATCAGTGCAATATAACAATTTCAAAATTGAGGATTAGTCTATCTCAAGATTGACAGCATTGTGCAACTCGTAGCATGTAACTAAAAGATTGGAAAATATTTCGGTTAGGGAAAGAAAATTCATCCAGACGATGGTTTAATTCATTTTTTTTCTCTTTTATTATTTCTTCACGGTTGACAGATTCATATCCTGTAGGTTCAGCAACAGATCACCCGAATTCAGGAATACCTTATTTGAAGCATTAGATAACGTGCCTGCTATGTCTCTAGCAGCTTCGATTTTCCTTAGCGTGATAAATGCTGGATTGTTGGCAATGGCTTGACCAATCAGCTGTGCACTTTGGGCCTCACCCTACAGATTCACATATAGACCCAAATTATCGGTTGAATGTTCGCAAAGCTTCACCAAAATCATGCCAAAACTTTACAGGATATTGGGCTGTTTTCTTATCTAACTTTTCTTTTCATGTTCACCATCAGTATGTTTGTGAAAAATTATAATGTTTGATCATCATGCTGAAAAAGTCTCTTTACCAAAATGATGCAAAAGATTACACTTTAATTTGGATCATAATATAAAAATCATTTGTATACCAAATGAAGCAAAAAAGATCACACTATAAACTAGATCATGATTCAATAAAAATCTTTCAAAAGGTTAACCTTAGCTACTGTCAAAATAAAAAATAAGGACAGATAAGACTATGACATGAATTTCGGAGGGGTACCTGAGCACGAATTACAGCACTTCTTTTGTCTTGTTCAGCCTTATCAACAACAAATTTAGCCCTTTCAGCTTCTTGTGCAGCAACCTGCTTGGCTTCTATAGCAGCAGTGAACTCCTTACCAAATGTCAGGTTGGTAATGGAGACATCATCCAGAGCAACATTGAAAAATGCAGCTCTCTCTGTTAATATCTTCCTTATTTCCCTACTAACAGCCTAAAGAAGTGCCATATCCAAATAAACAAGTACATAAAAATTTAAAAAGAGAAGATAGAGAAAATCACAGTAAGCATAACATTCACTCCATACAATAGAATTATAATTTGGTTGGGATTTTAGTTTTTTCCAAATAGAATGGATGCCAATGATATATATATATATATACTGATTGTCGAAAATGATATTACAAGGAAGCATAGATAAGGCATGATCGGAAACAAAAATTTACCTCTCTTTGAGTGATGAGTTGACTGGCGTTGTATTGGGCAACAACAGTTTTCAAGGTTTCATGGATAATGGATGGAAGAACTCTCTCGTTGAAGTTCTCACCAAGTGTACGGTAAATAGTAGGCAATTCATCTGCCACAGGACGGGTCAGAACTCGAAGACCAATTTTTACCTATAAACAGTTATTGACATGTTTTAGCAACTATTTCACCTTAATTGGTCATAAAATCCTAAATTTTAGCAACAAAATGGATGATGACAGTAGAAATAATATACCATTTGGAGATCACGACTTCCAGATGTGCTCTCCACCAAATGAGGGCGAGCTCGAACATCATAAATGACTGGCCTCTCAAACCATGGGATCATGAAATGAGTTCCTTCAGGGTAAACCTGTGTGTTTAATTGATATCAATAAGTATACAATGTCAATGCAATAACCACTATCATATATCATACCCAATTTACTCTTTCTGCTTTCATTGAAAAGAGTAGAAGTTTCAAGTAAGATTCTTACACAACCCACAACATAATGAGATTGAGTCACTAAGTTCCTCTCTTGTATCAAGATTTACAACCAAGGAAGTGAAGATGAAGGAAGGAGAACTATTCAAATGCATAGAATTTATAATACATATATTTGTTCCACTTCAATTATCATTAAATCAAAATAAAAGCTTCATTCAGAGATTGTTGTACATGACGTGTTAATTAGTCCATACTAGAAAAATAATCGACCTTTTCTTTGATACCAACTAAACGGTTGAATACAATTGCACGGTGTCCACCATCGACATTGTAAAAACTGTTAGCAATACCATATACTCCAAGACCAGCAAACACTCCAAACTTAACTAAAGCACCAGCAGCACCACCACCTGGAACGTTGGGGACTTTAACATTGTTGAAATTCATGACCCTGATTATGATAAAAAGAAAATAAAGGAAAATCAGATCCTCCACTTACACATCTCCTAAATATCATGTGATGATATTCAGTCAAATAAGGCTGACAACAAGTGGCAAAAATAAGGAAATTGGTATAAACCATAAATCATAGGAACATCCATTCATGTCGACTAAACTCAATGTGTTATTCGTACCAATTCAAACAAAGGTCTTTGTCTAGATATTAATACAAAGATCGTGAAATTGGAATAGGTAGACATGGATAGAATTTATGTTATTTATTTAAATGCTTCTCAATGATAATAAATTCCTGAAAGGATAACAAATAAATCCAACATCCTGCATCAAAACAGGTCAACTTAAGGATCGTGTAAGTGTTTGAAAATGTGATTCAACTAAAAAAATGTTGGGACTTAACTACGTTGCATTCCCGATCTCATACATACAAGAAGGATCAATTGTCACCATGACAAAATAATTCTAGAGAGCATCGTGAATCTACACAGTTTTCAACCTCATTTCCAGCCAAAAAATATAGAAACATATAAACGATTACAACAGAATTACAAAACATCCAAAACAGTTCGAAGACGGTGAATTAAACTTCTGAAACAAAAAGGAAGAAATCTATGGAAAAAATTGTCGTCTCCGTGGATACTTCCACTAATCTAAGAGAAGATGAAGATAGAGAGAGATTGAACATAATACCTTATTGAAAGAAGCCAGATAGGAGATCAACCGTCAATGGAAGTCGATAGAAATGAAGGCCGGGAAGAGGGAGAAGTTGAAGGTTTAGGGCTTTTGGTTTTTATATATTTCTTGTGGAGAAAGAAAAAAAAATTAAAAAATTAAAAAATTAAAGTATAATTTTGTCTAACTTTGTAAAGTTTTTTTAGTTGGAAAATTTGAGGGAATGACCCAATAATAGGTCTAAATAGGAAGTTTCAGCGCATAAATTAAATAGCGCTGATGATTCTTTTTTTTTTTTGACGAAAATGCCCCTATTGTGTCAACCTGAGGTTGCGTGACGCAATTTTTTATTTTTTTTATTTTTCAAAAAATTTTAATTATGAATTTTTTTGGGAAGAAAATGTCCCAATTGCGAGACGGAAAAAAAAAATTCATCTCGCAATTCTGGTTGCGTCACGCAACCTCCGACATGGGCAAAATCGTCTAAAACCAGTAAAAAGGATCACCAACGATTTTTTTTTAACCTCTGCATTTTTCGCATTTAACACCTTTTTAGGTTCTTCTTCTCAAATTTCCCTCCAAAGGAGGAAACATAAAATGGGTAGTAGTATTTATTCAAAATGGAACTTAAAGTTTATTTGCACTCAAAATGAGATTTAAACTTTTAGAAATATTTTAACATTGTTTGGTAACAACTAAAGGCAGGTCAGATGATGTGTATCTAATTGATATCAACATTTTTCTACCACAGTGAAGCTGAAGTTCTATGACCCAGCTACAAATGGGAGTAGTCACTCTCCTTTTTTTGAATCTACTCTATAACTTAAGTAATTAAGAATTGATTTAGTCAATTATCTATCAATTAGTTTTTGTTATTATTTAATTATTAGTTTTTAACTATTAGTTAACCTAGAATTTAGTTGATAAGTTATAATATAATCAATATAAATATCAGTGTTCTAAACGGAGGTAGCGATGGTAGAGCGGTAAGTGACTGTCTACTGCCTCGGGTGCCTAGGCGGTGTCTAAGCAGTTGAATATAAATATAATAAAGATGTTCTATAATTATCATTTTACTAAAAAGTCAAATTAATATTATCTTATAGTAACATTTAACAAAAAATAAGTATGTAGATGATAATATGATCTAAGAACATATAGATGATAAGGAGGTGAAGTAATGAGATAAGAAACATAAAAGAAGAAGATAAATGAATTGGAATGTAAAAAGTCATTTTAAAATTTAAATAAATAGTGGGTGATAAAAAGTTTTTTTTTATTAAATATATATACATATATTAATATTAATAATTAATTAAAAATAATAAATAATTAAATAATCTAACCGCCTCATGTATAGGCGGAGCGGTGTTGGACCGCCTAAGCACCACCTAGACGGCCGCTTCGACCGCCATTTAAAATACTGATAAATATTAATACTTAATAGGTGATAATCAAGAAAATACCATCAAGATTTTTATTCAAATAAATTCTTTATCTCTATTAATCTACTTATTTATCTTAACTTGGTATTAGAGCAATAAAGGAAAAACTCCCAATTCCGACTAAATCAATGGAAAGTAATTATCAAATGCTTCCAACCCGGAATATCATCCGATGGCTCTAGTAGCTCACAACGCTTCATGCTCGCTCTAAATGATATAAACACATAAGCTAAAGACTTCGACAATTAATTACGTGGAAATTAAAATGTGTCAGTCGAGGATGCAAGTATTTGAGATTTATGGCTATCATATAGAATATAATAGAATAGAAATGCAAGGCGTGGTGAAAGAAATCTTTCAATAAATCTAGTAAATCTTTCAGTAAATCTAGTGATCTTTGACTGTCCAATTTTTGGGTAAAGTTGAATCTCTTATATAGTTCTTATTCTCAAACCTAATCAGTAAGTAGAAATCCATAAAACATAATGTGTAAGTGAATTCTGGTTGTATATATTGAGTGCTATATAAATTTATAAAAGAGTTAATTCAACCTTCAATTTTCTTTTTCTATGTATTTAATATCTTTTTTCTATGTATTGAATTTATAGGTTTAATTGGAGTGATTAATTTATGTAGTCTTCCCTTTATTGTTTTGTTTGATTGGTTATAGATTGATCATTCTCATACTTGACTTCATCTGAGTTAAATTTGAAAATTAATTCATTTATCCATCTACTTTAATCTGCTTCCAAGCATTCAACTGCAATAATCCTTATTACATCAACGACTCTATCAAAATCGCATCAAGGGTTCTTGTATGGTTGTCCTCCTCCGTTTGTTTCTCGTAGGTTGTTCACCATTGTCATGCTTAGGACTTAGGAATCTCATTAGCAAACTAAGGAATGAATTACACATGTAAATTTTAAAATTATATATATATCTACAAAAAGAACATGTATTTGCGACGGAATTTATCGATAGAATTTCTGACGAATATATAATTTGGGACGTTTTTTTCATCTATATAATTTTTTCGCAAATATGAGTGTCGCTAATACTTCAACGATTAAATATTTAGTCAGAAAATATTGGGGACGAATTTTACGACGATATATTAGTGACGAAATTTTCGATGATATATGTGACGAATCATTTGACGAATTTTCCTACCGAATAAATAAGTTTTTTAATGTTTTTGACATTCATTCTCACAGTTCATCCCAAATTATTTATGGGTATATCCGTCGAAAATTTTATTTTTTTAATATTTTATAATTTGTTTTTTATCTAAATTTTATATTATATTTTAAAAAATTATATTAAAACTAAATAATATAATCAATCATATCCATTATCACAAAATAACATCATCAATCATCTATTATCACAAAATATATTCAAATTAAACTTTAAACAAAAGTCATTAAAACTAAAACATATATCAAATGATATTCTTGAAATTACTTATAATAATACTAACAAAATCCATAAACACAATCCACTAACACAATCCATAAGCGCAACCCATTGATTCTTTAAACATCAAATATATATCAACGGGATTCAACAAAGCTTCGTTCTTCAAACATATATCAACGACGAGTGAACAAAACTCAAAACTGCAATAATCTAAATCAAATTTAAAATTAATTATGAAGATGTTTTCATTACCTTCAAAATTGAAACAATAAATAACATAGTTATAATTAGTAAAATTGAAATTCATACCTTATCGTTGTCACATATTCCGATTTTTAAATGTTGCCATTATTTCGCTCATTTGGGCCCGCATAATTTCTTGTCCTTTTAGAAGATTAGCAATTTCTTCCCTTGTTTTCCTTCTTTCCTCAATTAGTTCTTCATTCATTTTATCATTTCTTCTTTTCGTTCTTCATCATTTTTCTTCAACTCTTGTATTGTATCATCTAATCCTGCAATTTTTTTTGAGATTTGTAAAGATGAAGATTCTTGATTCATCAAACAGAAGCTTGCCCCCGTGCCCATGCCAAATATTCTTCCTTTTTTAGGGCCACCCACAACTATGACCCATAATTCCTCGCTTGTCATTTTGTTAGATTCGTCACAACTATCATTAACTTCGTTAAGCTCCACAAACTTTTTCTAAAAATACATACAAATAATATTGTACAAAACAAATGTGATTAATTTTTTTTAAAACAATCTTAAACTGAACTGAAATAAGATAAAAATAATTTAATACCTGCATTAGCTGCTTGTGGGCCACTCCAACTGCCATTCTTTTTTTTGATATGTACGCATGAAAGTCTCCATTACCGGTGGTATCCTTCCTAACTCCACTTCCTAGATAAGAGAATATAATAACATAATATAAATTGATATTTATATGAGTTAATTCATAAAAAAATATTACTAGATAAAAAGATTAACAAACTCACCAGCCGTCTTTTATGTGTTTGAATACTTATGGATCCTCCACAATATATGAACCCCATAGATTCCTCAGAATTCGCTTTCCGACTTGTTTTTGCTTTTTTACTTTTACACTCATATTCAGGAGTCGCGAAAGTACTTTGCATTTTTGTCCAATTATGGTCGAAAACGAACCGTGGCTTTTTGTTACATCGTCTTGCATGATATACAACATTTCTTATCTTTGCACCCCTTTTCTATTGAATATTCGCTGAATCTCTGATGTGTGAATCTCATTGTATTTGAAACGCAACTGTCATAGGTTATAACATATTTTTATTCATTTACTATAAACAAAAAAATTAAATTAACTTACATTAATTGATGCCACCATAATTCTTTAACTTCTAGTGGTACATCATTCCAATTAATGTAGGGACTGCCTTGCCAACAAGACGCTATTATTTTGTTCAATATCCTCGTAACATCCGGTAAAAGCTATCAAAAGTATTAAAACAAAATATATTATATATTTGAATAAAAAATAGAGTGTAATCAATGGAGAGAAAATTACTTATATAATCTATTTATATTCAAAATTTATAAAAATGTGAAAACTTACTTAAGTCCGTCAGGTTAAATTTCCAATGTATCATTTCTTTGTGCATATAAAGACAAAGATGGAACTCCTATATCTTGTGTATTCTCTTCAGACATAATCTTCATGGAAAAAAATAAAAACAAGTTACAACAAGCTCTGAAATCAAAGCTTTAATAATATGTTGGAACAATGGACTATTTGAAACTTGTGTTATCTGTTTATCATGCTATTTTTAACATAAAAACACCACATTCTACTTATAAACAGTAAGATCTACAAAACATATCCCAAATTATCACATTGTTCAAAAGGAAATCAACTAAAATGTCACAGTCAGTACACTACTACTATCGCTCGCAAAAAAGATTAAATAGGACAACATTAGAGTATAGTTAAAAGTGTCGAAATCATGAAGAATGTCAACCACATGTGAGAAGATGATGATATGAAGACCAAAGTCGAACATTTGATCTCCAATCATTAATATGGTAGAAAATATAAATTGACTCAACTAAACAGAAAAAATGCGTAAATTAATATTTGCAAGCAATAAATAGGAAGACTAACCATTTACTCCATTTGCAGCAGCGGGCAGAGCATGAAGAGGTGAAATTTTAGCTTCTGAATCTCGGTTAATTGAATCTCCTGCTCCGGGTATTATCACAGCCAAATAAAGTTGATTGCGTGAATTAGTTTAGATCTCACCACAGGGGTAACAAATAGTTTTAATGATTAAAAGAATAAAACTGGAGTAAGCAGAATATACTTCTGTTGCAAGATGAAGTTGCTAACTAAGAAGAAGCCAATGAGCTGGAATGTTGTCATTCAAATCACAAAGGAAGCTGACTCCTGTTATTCTGTCAAATGTTACATCTGATGGCAGGCTAGACAAAAGGCATCATGTTGCTGTTGTAAAACAAGAATGCAACCATTATCAAATAAGAAGATAACTTAGTTATAAACGTAATGGAAATCCATAATTTAGACTTGTTTGGTTTGGGCAGAATTGGAATTGAAGGTCCAATTCTAAATCCTATGTTTGTTTGATCAGTTAAATAAGAAACTGGAAATGAAATTGAATGTAAATGAATTATTAAGTTTCAATTCCAAGATTTCTCCAAACATAAAATTAAGATTGTGATTCAATTTCAATTCTTAAAAAATTGGAAATATAATTATAATTTCAATTATACACATCTAACATGGCGTAAAGCAACATACCTAGTGGTCCAACTGTATATAACATCCAAACATTAGTCCCGACAACAACGAACAATCAGAAAAATAAGCAACAAGAAATCAGAATCCAATCAGTATATTCAATATGTTTCCTTCAAAAACATATATAAGAAATGCAGCTGATTAGGGAACAAGCAAGGTGTGAATGAGGTCTCATATGAATGGAAGGTCATAGCAACCCCCCACATTCGGTGCAGAAAATGCCTAAAGGTCCAACAAATCCATTACAGAAACACTTTTAAAGGTCAAAATATGTTGGAACAAGAGACTATTTGAAATAGTAAAATCCTAAATTATCACATTGTCAGTACTACTACTATTGCTCGAAGAAAAGATTAAACAAGGCAACATTAGAGTATAGTTAAGAAAGGGGGAAAGCTCACTTGATTAACAAACATTAAAGTATAGTTGAGAATCCTTAAACTATGCCTACTCCGAGTTTAGACGAAATGATGATTGTTGCAGCTTGAAGCAAAGGAGATGAAAAAGAAATATTGCTAACTCTAGATCTTCCAAGGCCGACAAACAACGAAACCTAACTCTGAAAACAATATTGCTACCTCTGAAAATGGTATTCCAAGTTGAACGAACGATCATTTAGTAAAGAGTCGATAAAACAATATTGCTAACTCTGAACTATTAGCTGAACTTCTAGTTTCTAAATTGAAAACAGTATTGATACCTCTGAAAACCTATATTTTCCAAGTATGAAAGGAGGGAAAATCCAGAGTGAAGAGAGGGAAAAACCACATAGCATCCTTTTGTTCTTCGGATAACTAGTTAACCAGGTAGTGAAGGCCCGATGGAGAGGTTCTTCTCTTAAAATCAACATCAGGATCACAAGTCTTTCTTCTTTTTTTCTTAACCTGTTTCTCAATAAGCGTTTCATTAGCAGTTGTGGCCAGTATATCCAATGGTGTCGAGGGCGTACTTGATGCCTCAGGTTTTCTTTTCTTTTGTTTAACCCTACATTAACATGTGTGCAATACGTTTATACAAAACAATCGATGAACTACATAATCAGAAATAAAACAAATATGTACATTTTCTAACATTAGTATAATTACCTCAGTGTTTTAACTTCCATTGTCGGTTCAGTATATGGAACTATTTGTTTTCGGAATCCTGATTCTAAAATGATAGAGTCACATTTAGATTTAAACAAATACAAATAAGCAAACGAAAAAGATCAACACATGAAACCCTAAACACTTTTTACCATTATCGCAACAGCAGAAGATACAAACCGGAAGAGAAATAGCTTTGGAGGCGAACGAACGGAGACCGCAGCGCTAGGTGAAAGAGTAGATAAGAGTAACCTGGGGGTAGAACGACCAGAGTCGGGCTTGAGAAATTCTATTTTCAAAATACTTCCTCAAAGTGAATGGATTTTCATGAGGCCGTTTAGGTTATTACAAAAATGCGTTTGTGGTTTTACATGAAATTTATATTATGTGAAGCATGCTTCGCTCAGGAAATCTTTTATATAATTCAACATTTTACAAAAAAAAGATACTCGAATAGGCGAAGAAAGCTTCGCTTGTTATCGCCGGATTATGTGAAGCATGCTTCGCTCAGGAAATCTTTTATATAATTCAACATTTTGAAAATGAAAGATACTCGAATAGGCGAAGAAAGCTTCGCTTGTTATCGCCGGATTATGTGAAGCATGCTTCGCTCATGAAATCTTTTATATACTTCAACAATTTAAAAATAAAAAAACTCGTATAGGCGAAGAAAGCTTCGCTTGTTATCGCCGGATTATGTGAAGTATGCTTCGCTCAGGAAATCTTTTATATAATTCAATATTAAGGATTGACATTTGATTGGATGGTAGCAGTTGAAATTTCTTGCCGTATACAGGTTACAGAATGAGACCGTCCTACGAATTGAAATACAAGACAGGTGAATTGACATGACAAAAATGTTTTGGCGCTTCAATTCATTATTATATCAAGCGTTTGTTTGTATTTAATATAATTTTTTATTTAATATAATTTTAAACTTAATTATATTTAATATAATTTTTTTTGTATAGAAATAATTTTTTAATTTAATTCCTTTTATGAAAATAAATTTTATCATGTAATAAAATAAATATAATATTAATAAGGGTAATTTATATATTTTAATTAATAAAATGAATGATTTGATTTATGATGGGAAGGTTGAAAGTTTTGGGATAAAATTTGGGTTTTATCCCAAACACACAAAGATCAAACAGGCTCTAAGAGTCAATGCTATTGTTTTTATTTTTTCATTAATAAAATTTAAATTATAAATGATGAGTCATAAGGACTGCAGACTTATCCTCCGATTTGATATTTGATCATGTGAAATTTAAATTTACTTTTTTTGAATGCATCTAATTCAATCGTTAAAAAAAAACTTTTCTATTTGCTATAAATGGGTTTTAACCATCTTGGTCCAAATGAAATTCGTGAGCATGAGCATTGTTGTGAGTGTGTGTTTGTTTAAGATATTTTGTTCGGATCTACTCTTTGGAAGATTCTCTGTGGTGGAAAACGTCTTCAATGAAGATGAAGAGAGTCCAGTTGTGTTGGAAAATATCTTCAGTTACTACAAAATCTTCATACCTGAAGTAGAAACTACTGACCAAATGAAGATCATACATGTCCACCGCTGGTGGGAAGAGACAATTGTAGGAGATTCCCTGGGGTGGAAAATATCTCAAGTAAAAGATATCTCAACAAGTGAGATTCATTAGCCGTATGAGATCCGTTGTGGTTGCTTTAATGGAGATGTAGATGAATATTGTTATAATGTACAACTGTGTTTATCAAACGTTGTAATGCAGATGAATATTGTTATAATGTAGAATTGTTTATGAAACGTTGTAATGAAATGTAGTTCATCGAATTATAAAAAAATAATTGTTATATATATTTTAATTCATATTTAATTATGTCAATTATAAAATAATGAATAAATAGGAAGGAATATATATATTATATATTTATTTACAATTCTTGCTAAGTATACAGAGACTGCCGTACAATTGTCAGCTGAAGGGACAAGATAAATTTTTGGCGCTTCTTCAATCATTTAGCTTGATTCAATATTGCAGATTAACCATTGATGAAATTTATTATACAAGCGATCCATTCTTCGTTCTATGGAGATTGTTTTCTTTAATAAACAAACTATGAAGCGAAGAAAACTTCGTTCCCTATAAGCGTTGTAAACTATTAGTAACAAGCGAATCAGACTTCGTTCCCTAGCACCGGGTTCGTTTAATAAACTAACTAACAAGCGAAGCAAGCTTCGTTCCCTAAAATCATTAGGGGTTTTACATTTGTGTATTTAGGGTTTTACATGAGTGCGTTTAGAGTTTTACATGAACGTGTTACGAATACAAATTAATTTAAATATAATTAAGAAGCGAATTATGCTTCGTTCTCAAGCACTGGCTCACTATAATAAACTAACAAACAAACGAAGCTATCTTCGTTCGCTTGAATCATTATAAACGGTTCTATCAAGCGAAGAAAGCTTCGTTCTATGTTTTCACAAGAATACATAAGGGGTTTTACAAGAATGCATTAAGGGTTTTACATTATAGTTTGAAATGAAAATGACATTCATATTGCAATCAAACATAATAACAATGATTCGAATTATATAACTTCACAACAATTGATTTTCATTTGAGTGCCAAAATACACAAAAACATTTCATAATTTGTTTACATAATTACTACACAGATTAAGCAACCAAATAGCAGTTCACAAAAATAAATTAAGCCTTAATCTGATTCATCAGAGGATGACTCGTCATTCGGTCCTGTCATTGATATGACTTCTTGTTCGATGATGGGTGGAATGTATAACTGACCTTCTTCGTTCACAGTATTGATCCATCGATTGGGGAATGAAACTGTAAGAGAAAGCTCCATTATTGATGCGTACTCGAGGTAAAGATCAGGAGAAATAGGCATCAAGTCCGCCGGAGGATTGAGTGCATTCGAAGGTAGGGGATTCCGTAAGCCAAATTGTCGATATATGGTAGCTATGTAGTAGGAGGTAGATCCCTCTAGGCCCAACACAATGATAAATGGAGAACCCCTCATCTCGTACATTATTTGACTAAAGAGATACCACAGAATAATGAACCGAATTGGGTGAATATCAGAAATAGAATTCTCAAGCCCGATTCCAGCAATCCTTTGCAACTGTAGATTTGCAAAGGAAGGGTAAGGAATTGAAGGACGGGGCAATCAATGTAATTTGTCTAACAACTAGAGGTATATAAGCAAAAGTGATCCACAGCGGGAATAGTTATCTGGGTCTGGAACAAAGTCGTTAAGACCAAGGAGTGTCTCAGCAAGTACAAGGCCAGCCAAACATGGGGCATTTCCCATTAGTGCAGGAACTACCTCCAAGAGCCTATCCGAAGGCCGTAGTCCTTCAGCCGGACACAAAAAAATGAGCAAGAACCACAAACATGATTAGATTGCTTTGTGTGTGGCTGATGGTCCTTTTAGTTCCTTGGACACGCCAAATGTAATCGTCTATGTGTGTCACATTGAGAAATCCATGTTGGAGGGTAAACAAAACAGCGTCAAACATTGTACAACCATAGAAGTTATGGCAAATTTCGAATGCAAAATGAGGTTCAAGATTGATAGACAAAACAATGAGTGCAAGACTCCCACACCTAAGGATTGAAGTGAAGTCCTCAATCATCGGGCATATGTGCATGTCCCCAATAAAAAAAGAACGAGTTTCCGTATTCCATCTGCTTTGAATGTGGGCCATCATTCCGTCGTGAACGTTTATTCGGATAAGAGGTATAATCTCATCTACATGATAAACACCAAAAGGGATAGGGTCATCATTGATCAGACTTAAGTATCACTCTAATTGTTACTGCGATAAAACCGACATCTCTATGTCCATCTGTGCCTTCTAAGATGAGTATTACACTAAATGAATGAAGAGAATGAATGAGGTAGTCAAAGAACCTAAATACCGGTAGAGATTTGGGAAGGAGAAAGTCAAAATAGAAAGAGAGAGTTAGAGTGAGAGACTAAATAGACGATGACAATAGCTACTGTTGAAGTAATAAATGATTTTTCATTCATGAATTGACATCCTTACATAACTCCGGTAGGGCGTTACATCTTGTGAAGATAGCTTCATTTATGAATTTAAAAACAGTACTTGTGAAGCTAACTTCGTTTATGAATTTAAAAACTAAACTTGTGAAGCTAGTTTCGTTTATAAAATTCATAACTTAACATTGTGAAGCTGGCTTCGTTAATGTTATAATTTCTGTGAAGTTAGAATCGCTTCATAACTTGTGAAGCTACCTTGGTTTATGAATTTAAAAACTGTACTTGTGAAGATAGCTTCGTTCATGAATTTAAAAATAGTACTTCTGAAGCTACCTTGGTTTATGAATTTAAAACTGAACTTGTGAAGCTAGCTTCGTTTATGAAATTCATAACTTAACATTATGAAGTTGGCTTCGTTAATGTTATAATTTCCGTGAAGTTAGAATCGCTTCATAACTTGTGAAGCTACCTTGGTTTATGAATTTAAAAATTGAACTTGTGAAGATAGCTTCGTTCATGAATTTAAAAACAGTACTTGTGAAGCTACCTTAGTATATGAATTCAAAAACTTAACTCGAAGGTAGCTTCGTTTTTGAAATTCAAAACTTAACATTGTCAAGCTCGCTTCGTTAATGTTATAATTTCTGTGAAGTTAAAATCGCTTCATGAAGGAATAAATATTTTCACATTCATGAAGAGATGTTTTTCAATACCTTTGTCAAGTAGTAACGATTAAAAATATGGGTACGAGAAGAGTAGAATGTGAAATATAATCATTGAAATTTATAAACATCAATAAATTATAAGTGCATAAAGTGAAAGTACACTAATTAAAACTTCGTATAATACATACAACTCTCTAAAATCTTGATCTGATTGTCTTCTTTAAGTTAATCTTATTGACATTGTGGTCAAAAATAAGAATTTTGTATAAATATTTGATCCTCAATGTACTCAAAGCTTCTTCGACCTTCAAAAGAACAAGAGAAAGTATAAGAACATATATAAAAAATGTCATAGACTAACATATGTTTAACACTTACATTGTCGCTAGTGATGTCAATATCAAACTTCTTCATATATCCTCTATATGTTTCCATATGTCTCAGTAAATATATACCACAGTCGGTTTTGTTTGTACTGTCTTACCAATCCATCTTTGGCCCCATTCTCCTGTATGATCTAATTTTTTCACCTAGTTGTGTTAGGTCTTGCCTTTCCAAGAAAGTCCCAAAACTATCAATGTGTTTAATCAAATTGGTATACTTGTCCAGAAGTTTCATTTTATGCGGACGTCAGGAGTTGTCTAGTATTTCGATTCTGGAAATAGAAATATTGACACATACAAAAAAGTAATGATGGGAATGGACGACCGGTAGAAATATCTGTAAAAAGAATACAAACATGAATTATTTGATTTCATACTCGTTACTTGGAATTGAGGGATATGTACATACCAGGTCAGCATTTTTTAGTCTTCTTTTGTTATATTGAAGTTTTTCATGTCGTCTTCACGGCAAACGCAAAATGCGGTGCAATCAAACTGTAGATTAACCTGAAAATAAACTCTAGAGTATCAAAGTCATGAACATTGAACAATACATAGCACAAAAATAAGAGAAGCACTTACATATGATATTGTTGAAAAACAAATTATTCGTTTTTCATGCATTGCAAACCTACTGAATTTGAAGTGCAAAAGTATGGCTCAAGCGTCCACCACTTCGCTCGCAACTTTTTCTTTATCTTTCATTGTTCGCAATATTTTACGGGTCATATTACCCGGAGGCCCTTCGTACAATACGTCCCTGCAAAATAGATTCATTTAGAATATAACTACTTTAATATTTCAAATTTAGAAAAGCATGCTTAACTAACTTTTCATCCAGGTCTTCACAAAACACAAAATCGGCCAATCTCTGTTCCTTGTTAGTTATTTTTTGGTCCAACTTCTTCGCAACGCCTTTCATGTAAGGGATTGAAGGAGCACCAAATTTTTTGTGATCTTCCTCTTAGGATAGTCTCTAATGTTGACGCGTCCCCCATCATCTTCATCTTCATCTTCATAAGATTCATCAGCTTTAGAAGTTTCGAAAGCTTTGGTTTCCTCACCCTCTTCCTTCCGTTCACCCTTATCATATGGTTCAACAGGGGGTGATTGATTATCTTCATTGTGCTCAACTGCATCCTCAAAATCATTTGATTCAACACGGGGTGATGTATTATCTTCATTGTCCTTAACTGTATCCTCATAAGGGTATTCAACTAGGGGACTATTAATTTTCAAGCCCGCACTCTCTAAAGTGTCTCCAAGTGCCTCACTTGGAGGATCTTCCCGACTTACACAAACCTCAGCATTATTCACCTTCAAGTGTTTCATAAACCCTTCGGACTCTCTTAGGTTCAGGAAACCAGCCTAAAAAAAAGGCTTCGGATCGATGTTGCGTTTCTCTAACTCCCTTGATAGGTAATTAAGTTGTTGTGCTGTATCTTTAAAAGTTTGTAAGATTTTGGATGTTAACATCTGTAGATGATTAAAAACATATTTTTTTAGTCTCAAAAACAAGAAAGTATAGACAAATGTGAGTCAATTTCTTGTTTCAACATACCTGATCATCGTCTTCAGTTAATTCCAATAAATTAATTGGAATCTCAGGTTCTTTATCTGTTAGGCGTGCCCTGCCCAGCCCAAAACCACCTGCGCGAGCTTCTAACGCGGTAATCTCTAACAATGTGATGTCATCCCAGCAAGAGATGATTGGAAAAGATCTTTCATAAGACTGACGTACACCTTTCACAAAAACACCATCTAGATAGCAAATCTGAAGTAAAGGAATGGGAAACATGTTAGTAAATATTTCATAACTATAAATCATATACAAGAGAGTAATTATTTACCAATAAAAGGGTTAGAGGTCCATCAAAATATGGATTTTTATCTTTTTTTTTCTTTTTATTTCCAACTTCTTACACTTTCAACCAATCGTTGTAGTGTGAAGTGACACTAGTTCAGCTCCTTTATGTTATCAACATCCATTAAAGATTTGAGAATTTTGAACTTGAATTAATAGAATACATGTGTAAGTAATCACAAATACAATTAGATATATAATATGTTTGAATACATGTTTACCTGGCTCGTGAATTTTGAACTGGACATAAAAAACTTGAGACAACAAAGACAACAAAGTCGATTTTGAAATCGTTGTCTTCACTTGTGTTACTTAATATCTTGGGTATCATAGAACATGTTTCAGGAGCTGAAGTTGATTCTTTCTCGCTCCATCTCGTCTTCCAATCCCTCAAGAAATTAAAAAATCAGGGTCCTTAGTCTTGTCCCCACCAGCGGACTCAACTACGTTCATTGGCCCTCTCGAGAGGTTCAGAACGAGTTGGACGAGATCTTCATCGATAAGGATCTCCTCACCGTTGGCCAATACCAGAGAACTCTTATCCGGGTCGAAACATCTAATTACGTGTTTCGAAAAATGACCCGGGCAATTGGAGACACCCAATGTAAGAAGAGAACCAAACTTGATTTGCTTCACAGCTTCCTTCTGTTCTACGCTCAATTTAGGAATCATGTGAAAAAGGCCATGAGGGGATGATCTTGTTAGAAATGTCACTTTCCTTTTTTTGATGGTTTTGTTTTTTGGGGAGATGGTGGTAACTCTTCTTCGACAGGTTTAGTAGCTGTAGCAATATTAGTGATTTTGGGGGGAGGTGGTGGTAAATCTTCATCGATAGGTGTAGTAGATGTAGCAATATTAGTGATTTTTTTGGGGGGGGGGGGGGGGGTGGTAAATCTTCATCGAAATGTGTAGTAGCTGTAGCAATATCAGTAGCAATATTAGTAGCTTCGACAACAACTATAGAAACTGATTCATCAGTCGATTACTTCGTATTCGTCTTCGTCTTCGGATTTCTCTTCCTCTTCCTTTCATATTTATTCAAGTAAAACCTCGAACGCATTATTTTCGGTGGGATAACATAAATCAGTATTTCACAAAAGAAATGGAATGAACGGGTGTAATATTAATAAAAAATATATAAACACAATATGATTAACCTACCTCTCTAGGTTATTGCCGGGATTGTCGTTGGATACAGGATTGAAGGCGGTTTCGTTTATGATGTTACAAACTACCAAGACGATCTCTCGGGAATCGAAAGTATCCACTTGCATGTTGTTGCCTTGGGTTTCAGACATTTTCACAAGAAATCCTTGTAGAATAGAATAAAACTCTAGGGTTTCAACGTTCAAAGAAAGATGATCGTTGAGAGATAGAGAGAGAAGAATATGAACAGTTTCTTATGAAAATGAAGAGTGGGATTTGTAGCGGAAAATATATGTTTCAATCCTTCATAAAGCGATTATAACTTCACAGAAATTATAACATTAACGACACAAGGTTGAGTCTTTAAATTAATAAACGAAATTAGATTCACAATCATTTCATTTTACATGGCACCTAGACTTGGCGAAGAAGTCTTCTCTCAAAAGCGTCAATTCATTCCTTTTTACATGGGACCTGGGCGAAGGATTCTTCGCTCGAAAATATTCTATTCGTTACATGGTTTATTTAATATTTAATATAGAAATATTATATTTTTATTAATTTTGGTGTTTACATACATGAGAAAGTATATTTACATGATAGGTAAACGGTCTTTTCATGGGTGGATTGAGAGTTTTACATTAACGTCAGGGTGCGTCAGTATTAAAATAATTGAAGCGAAGAATTCATCGCTCCAAAGCGTCTCCTCGTAAATAAATTTTTAAAATTTTTTTAAATATAAAAATAAGTAATTGAAGCGAAGAATTCTTCGCTCCAAATCGTCTCCCGGTAAATAAAAATTTAAAATTTTTTTAAATAGAAAAATAAATAATTGAAGCGAATAATTCATCGCTCCAAAGCGTCTCCTCGTAAATAAAATTTTAAAAATTTTTAAATATAAAAATAAGTAATTGAAGCGAAGTATTCTTCGCTGAATGTTATTTTTAATAAATTTATTTAATATTTAATTTAAAAATATTTTATTTTTGTTCATTTTGGTATTTACATACATGAGTAAGTGTATTTACATGATAGGTAAACGGTCTTTTCATGGGTGGGTTGGGGGTTTTACATTAATGTCAGCAGGGACGGACCCATGATTTCGAACTGGGGTGGGCTTAAAAAAAATTTATGGTGGGCTTAAAATAATGACGAGAAAAATTTGAAAAAAACAAGTATATAAAAGTAAAATTTTACCATTTTTTTAATAATTAAATAAAAAACAATGAATTATATTAATTGTTTTTAAGAAATTAAAGGGTAATGTCATATTTCTACCGTAAATTTTTTTTTTCGGGGTGGGCTTCAGCCCACCCGAGCCCCTACATAGATTCGTCCCCGAATGTCAGGGTATTAAAAACAGGGCTCCTGGGCGGCGTAAGCTTTGCTCCTTTCGCTTCTCTCAATTCCTTCTTACATAGCGCCTGGAGAGAAGTTAGCTTCGTTGGTGACAACATATCTCAATTTCTTTTGATTCATTCCTTTTGACTTGGAAGCTGGGGAAGGGAGCTTCGCTCATAACAATATATCTCCATTCCTTCTTACATGGCGCCTGGAGAGAAGTTAGTTTCGCTGGTGACAACATATCTCGATTCCTTTTGACTTGGAAGCTGGGGGAAGGGAGCTTCACTCTGTATGTTAACTAAGCATTCCGTTAACGACGTTTGGGGTGAACCCAGAATAAAACTCGGGTTCCGGATTCTCCCTCCTCCTCTTCAACCCAACTTGATTTATTAATATAATAATCAAACTGCAATCTGATTGGTCCGCAACAAGGGAACATGACAATCGATAGCAAAAAATCTGAATTGTAGAAGAATGGCCATTGTTTTATAATTTTTCAACGATTTGGCAGAGATCTAATCAACAAGTCAATATTCCTCAAACTTGAATTGTTTTCTAAACAAATAAATCATAATTGTGTACCATATTTATAGATCTAAAAGTGAGCAAACACATGAACTATAAATATTCAACTCAAACTAAATTAAGTAGCATATTAATCAATCTATATTAATAGTTAATATTAGTTAGGCTTTAACACATGATTATTGACCTTTAACACATGATTAATATGTTTAATACATTTTTAATACATTTAACACATTTTGACATATTTAATACGTTTTGTCCGTTTAAAATGTTTTTTCTCCATGACACATCTTTCAGTGTTAATATGTTTTTCTTGATTCGTTTCACATATGTTTTTCTTGATTCGTTTCACATATTTTTGATTCAATTAAATTAATTGATGAAATAAATTAAATTATTTAAATTATACATTATAAATAAAATTTTGAATAGAGTAAACTTTATTTATTTTTCAAATCAAACTAGGCATATTACAAAGATATATTATTTAACCGTCACATGGCTGAACTCTCTCTAAGTAATAAATGTATTATATCTTAAAATTTTCAAACTTTTTCCCAATTAATTGTAGTCTCAAGGGAGATCAACCTAATGAAAATAAATTGAATTAGAAAATAATGAAATTGATTTTATTTGAATAATTTGAGAATCTTAACCAATTCAATTTAAACACAACTTAATTTCAACCTAACTCAAATTAAATTAATTAATTAAAATAAAAATTTTAGATTTGGATTAGGGTTTAGGCCAGCCAAAGACTTTGACATTTGTCTTTCACATGATATATCATTAAAAATCCCAGCAATAAAATCATGGTTCTTGACTATTTTTACCCTATTTAAAATAACACTAGATATAATTTTTTCAATTAAACATCCATATATGAAAGAACTTTCATTACTCAATCATATCATGGTCAAAATCTACTATATATTGTCTTATAACATTGATAAATACATTAATAAAAACAGAATTCAACATGAAATTCAATTTATCAAATCTATTTGATCAAATCCATTATAACTATCAAAATTAAATTTGAATTGAATTGTCAATGTAGGTATGAAACCTTCACAATTCCAAGTAATTATGCTCATTTATTGATATGATTCTCCTTTTAGGCCTCGTTTGATCTCTGGGTTTCTGGGATAAAACCCAAGTTTTATCCTAAAACCCAACAATCCCATCATCATCAAATCAACACTTTTATTAATTAAAATATCCAAAATTACCCTTAATTAAATATTTTATTTTATATTTATAAAAAATAATATATATATATATATTTTATATTATTTTATTACATTATAAAATTTATTTTCATATAAATTAAATGAATAAATTTTTTCATTTTAATTTTTTTTATTAAATATAAATAAAATTATAGCATTCTATATTATCTAATATATCATTTAAATTTTAAATAGTTTAAATAAATAATTATATTAGAAAATAAAGTGACATATATTTAAATAAAAATATATAACATTAATTTTATGTAAAAAAATTATATTAAATAAAAATAAATACACACTATAAATAAAATTATAATTTATTATATTATTTTATGTAATATTTGAATTATAATAGTAGTTATTTATAAGTATTTATAAAAAAATTATTTATATATTAATAAAAGTTAATATTAATATATATATATATAGTTTTTTTAATATTTATTTTATTATATTTAAAATTTTATTTAATATAATATTATTTTATTATATACAGAGGGAGAGAGGAGACAGTGAAAAGGGTATAATAGGAATAAAATTAAAAAAACCTAGTTTTTTTTATTAATTTCGTGGGTTATTTGGATTTTTCCAAATAACCCATACATCAAACAAGGCCTAAGTAAAATTTAGATGCTTTTTCTCATATTGAAACAAACAAATATATTATGACAATAAAATCTTATTACTAATATTTAAGAAAAGTAAATAAAACAATTATTATATTACAACTATCTTCTCCACATCTTCCCCTTGTTTCATTCCGGCCATAGTATCATACAATGGCCGGTTCAAAGTCTCCGGCAAACATAACGCAAGTAATCCACCCAAAACGCCACAAACGCCGAACAACGTAAACGGAATCCAGCCACCCATCACCACCACAATCGGCGTTAAAATTGCTCCCATCTGAGTAGCCTGAGAAGCACATCCCAACGCTGCGTTTCTAACCACCGTCGGAAATAACTCCACTGTATATATAAAAAGCAAATTATAAGTTCCCGCCATCCCAAAAATACCCAATATTCCACAAACCATTCTCAGTGTTTTCAATCCGCCGCCGTACCCAACTCCAATCAAACTCCCCAACAAACAAAACAAACCGCTAAACCATAATGTCCCAATCGCTAACTGTTTCCGTCCATATTTGTCTAATAATAACGCGGTTATTAGAAAAGCTGGCATTTCTGCGATTGCGTTTAGGAAAACGTTTAAGCATAGATTTGTACCGAGATTTACTACGTTTAAACTCAGGCCGTAGTAGACAATGGAACACAGGAAATTAATCGTGATTGAGAGAAGTAACCGGACACGAGTCATCGGCGTACGGATAACATCCATTAGAGATCCTTTCGTGACAACGTTATTGTTCGATTCATCGTCAACATCAATGGATAAAACAACGTCATCCGGGAGGTGTTTTCCGTTTAATTTCGCGATTTCTTTCATGACATTCATTGCCAGATCTAGCTTTCCTCTGATTAAATACCAACGGGGAGATTCAGATACAAAAGGAAGAACAAAGAATAGATAGAACAGAGAAGGGAGGGAAGAAACCATGTAGAGAATTCTCTAGGATGGGAATGAATAAGCTATGCCGGAAAGAATGGCGATTCCCGTGGAGAAGAAGTAGAAAGTTGACATTCCGGCAAGGCCTCGTTTGGATAGTCCGACAGGTTCGGTGGCAAGGACGAATGCACAGAGGCCGACACCGCCGGTGCTGAAGCCGGTGAGGAAACGGAGGAAAGTGTATGTCCAGAAGTTTGGAGTGAAGGCAGTGAGACAACCAAACAGGGCGTTAAGAATTGTGACGATTGTAAGTGAGCCTTTTCTTCCTAGGATAGAATCTGATAAGTGACCGAATGTTCCAGCACCTGTCGTAATATATATACATAATCAATCATTAAACATGGTATAATAACTTAAATTAATAAATCTTCTTGAATAAATAAAAATTATCCTAATTTTATAATAATCATATAGTTGTTGATGTCTAATATTATATCAATTTTATTTTTATTTATGAATCAAGCAGGATACACATGGTGTCAGTTTGACATGATTTTATGTTTATATTATCAATTGAAAAAAGTTTTATATGAAATAGATATAATTTTGTATTTAAAAAATAAGAAAGATTTTTCAAACAAGATATATTATTTTTCACTTCAAAACAAAACAAATAAATAACCTGATAATCAATGCTGCAAACCGCCGCTATCTTGGACCATCAATTTTTTTCTGGTTTCGTTTGAAGTTTTGAGAAATAATTTTTTTTAAATCAAAAAAATATATTATTTTGTGTAAATTAAATTAATAATTTATTATAAAATAAATATTTCATTTAAGAGGCACTCAAATAACTCTTTTTTTTGTGGAGGTGTTTTTTTTAAAAAAATGTTTGAAATGATCTAATATTTTACTTTTATTTTAAATTAATAATAAAAAAAATTATTATCTTAAAAATATTCCAAATAATTCATTTTTTTATTATTTTAAAATTTCATAAAACAAATTCTAAAGACACAGTATCAAACCCCATTCTTTACCCCACTAAAGTGTTTATATATATATATATATATATATATATATATATATTAATAAAAAATTGACCAAAGGAAAATAAAAATCATCTATGTTCAAGGCTGATTGATTTAAAATAAAAATAAATTTACTTTTTAAAAAGTGTATAGTCAAATAATATTAATTATTTTTCAAAAATAAAAATAATAATGTTATTGTGCAATATATATATATATATGAAATTACTAACCAATCATACATCCGGCGAAGAACAAAGATTGCACCACCCCAACTTTATACTTTTCGCCACAAATCAATCCCCACTCCGCCACAGTTGATATTTCAATTCCTCCAATCCACTCCCACTTCCCGGCTTCCATCTCACACACCCCGCCACAACCGCCGCCTACACACCGCCACTCCGGTTCACGATCAGCGAAAATCATGACCATAGTATGAAAAGCTTCTAAAGCCCAAGCAAGACTTGTCAATACGAAATGACGGAATTGCCATCGACCGAACTCGCCGCAGTACTTACGTAGCATATCGTCCATAGTTAGTTTTTCGATATCAGATTTATGGGCTGCGGCCGAAGATATATGCGGCGACTTAGAGTTTGATTCCCTGATCGCTGTCGCGGTTGACATCTTTGTGAATGGGATGGTTGATGAGAGAATTAATTAGAATTCTTGGGTGCCCTATTTATTATAAATTTAGTAGACATGTGGATCATGATCTGTAGTTGATCTTTCTATTAGGAGAATTTTAATTGTATTTTAATTAGAAATGGAAATAGGTTAAATATAATTGCGTTTAAATATTTGAAACAAAATATTATAAAATTAACAAGTTAAATATTATAAAAATAAAATTTCAGTAATTCAAAATAATTGCTATCCATAAATATTAATAAATTACTTTTTCGAGCTACATGCATCACTTTATAATAAGATTATATATATATATATATATATATATATATATATATATATATTTCTAAGAGTTTGTTTGATTTTGTTTGAACTACAATTTTTTATTAGAATTTTAATTATTTTTATTAATTTTAAAATAGTTATTCAAAAGGGAAAACATGTTTAATCTCGAATAGAGATTTTTTTTTGAATTTATTTTCAAAATACTTTGCTTGATTTCATAGTGATTTTATAAATGATGCATGGATTGTTTTAATCTTTCGTTTAAGATATTGTAAATTTACATTATAAGAGGACTAAAATACAAACAAAAAAAAGTACAATTAATCTAAGCATTCTATTACTTTTTAAAGTTAATTCAAATTAATTGATATACATAAATATTATAGCAAATCACAACAATATATTTGAATTATAGATGTATTATTTGATTATTAAAAATATTTTATATTAACTAATATATTTTATTATATCAAAATTATATATTCATTCTTGTAATATTATGTTTTCAGTACAAATAATGTTTTCAACACAAAAAAATGTGTGTGTAATATGAAAACTTATAATTTTTTCTTTTCTTTTTTATTTTAGAAAGTAAAAGTATTTTAGTTATATAAATGTTTATTTTAAAAACCTTTATTTTATATTAATTTGCTGTTTTCTTCAAATAACTTTACATCAAACAAACTAATGTATGTAATCCTTATTAAGATTTAGGCATTAAATTTATAGTACAATGATTATTCTGTTAACAAGATTATATTATTAGTTATAGAAATATTTTCCAAAAAACAGTAAAAGAGAAAAGGTAGTGTAAATAAAATGACAATCTTTTAATATAATCTCATTTCATTAGGAAAGCAATCAACCTTTTTTAGAAAGAATTAAAATTAAATAATATATATATTTAGATATTTAATAAAAAATAATTTGCTATATAACCTTCTGAAAACTACTTTTATGGAATTTTTTTTATAGTTTTGATAGAATTTTAATTAATTTAACAATATAGTTAATTATTGTAATAGTAAATTATTATTTTCTTATATAGGTAATTCTATTTTGGTTCAATTCTTTTTTAATTACTTACAAAAATATTATATTTGTTATTTCTATTACTTTTTAAAGTTGCAATAATATATTAATATATATGTGTTTTCGAGTTACACGCATCACTCTATAATTCTAAGCAGGGGCGGAGCCAGGATGAAAAATTATCTGGGGCTAACTCCAATTTGTATCTCAGATTTAACTTTCTATGTTCCGTTTTTTTTTCAATAAAATTTTCACGATTATTAGAAGATGGAAACTCGTCATGCCCTCTCAATGCACACGTTTGCAAAGTGAGCCACCGAGTGCTTTCAATAGTTGTTGTAAACCGTAATCTGTTATTTTGTTTTTCATCTGAAGACTGTGCATTAAGTACTTTGTCAATATGATAAGGATATTCATTAGATTATCAAGATATTCAACTGCCCTATTATGTGGTGAAATATTATATCATATATGCATAACAAAAGAACATTTATCCTCATCATTAACTCGTTTTCAATATTTGAATCCATCTATTGTAAATGTAGGTTTTTGGGGTTGCTTATGTTAAAATAAGAAACATGGGAAACAAAAAGCAGCATCTTTCAAAGGAGAGTATTCTAACCAAGTAAATTTCTTAAACCAATGACTTTGGAACCGTCGATTTTGATTTCTAAATTTGGTCAGCGGATACTCATCCTTAATAGGTTTATATGACCTCATCTTGATATAAGCTCGTCTAATTTCATCCCTTTGATTAAAAAGATAATTCCATATCAGAATACGTAATGTTGGATCAAGTTTAAGAGAACTTACATCAACATCAATTCTAGGAGATTTGTTAAGTTCTTGAGTAGGGATATCAAATTCTTTATTTTAACTTGTTTATTAATATTAATTTATATTTTTCTTAAAATTTTTTGAAATAGTTTAAAACTAAGAAATATAAAACACTATTATTATTATAATTTTAAAATAAATAAATAAAAGATGAGGCCAGGGTTTAATCACCTGACCTCATATTCACATTTCAATAATGTAGTCAACTGACACTCATATGTCAAACAAATATATAAAACAAATTCTTTTAGCATTTTAATTTAGGTGGGTCTGGAGCCCACCCTAGCCCATGGGTGGCTCCGCCCCTGATTCTAAGAGTTTGTTTGATTTTGCTAGAGCTACAATTTTTTATTAGAATTTTAATTATCTTTATTGAGTTTTAAAATAGTTACTTCCAATTGAGAAAACATGTTTAATCTCGAATAGAAATTCATTTTATTTTATTTTTTTCCGAATTTATTATTAAGATACTTTGCTTGATTTCATACATGATGCATGGATTGTTTTAATCTTTCGTTTAAGATATTGTAAATTTACATTATAAGATAACTAAAATACAAACAAAAAAAAAGTACAATTAGTCTAAGCATTCTATTCCTTTTTAAAGTTAATTCAAATTAATTGATATCCATAAATATTATAGCAAATCACAACAATATATTTGAATTATAGATGTATTATTTGATTATTAAAAATATTTTATATTAATATATTTTATTATATCAAAATTATATATTCATTCTTATAATATTATGTTTTCAGCACAAATAATATTTTCAACACAACAAATGTGTCCGTGTAATATGAAAACTTATAATTTTTTCTTTTCTTTTTTATTTTAGAAAGTAAAAGTATTTTAATTATAAATTTTTTTATTTTATATTAATTTATTATTTTTTCAAATAACTTTAAATCAAACAAACTAATGTATGTAATCCTTATTAAGATTTAGGCCTTAAATTTATAGTACAGATGATTCTGTTAACAAGATTATATTATTAGTTATAGAAATATTTTCCAAAAAACAGTAAAAGAGAAAAGGTAGTGTAAATAAAATGACAATCTTTTAATATAATCTCATTTCATTAAGAAGCAATCAACCTTTTTTTTTTTAGAAAGAATTAAACTTAAATAATATATATATATATATATATATATATATATATATATTAAAAAAATTATTGGTATATAACTTTCTTGAAACTACTTTTATGGGATTATTTTTTAATTTTGATAAAATTTTAATTAATTTAACAATATAGTTAATTATTGTAATAGTAAATTACTATTTTCTTATATATGTAATTCTATTTTGGTTCAATTATTTTTTGTAATTACTTGCAACAATACTATATTTGTTATTTCTATTACTTTTTAAAGTTGCAATAATATATTAATATGTTTTAACGTGTTTTCGAGCTACACGCATCACTCTATAATAAGATTATGTTTATATATATAATTCTAAGAGCTTGTTTGATTTTGTTCGAGCTACAATTTTTTATTAGAATTTTAATTATCTTGATTGAGTTTTAAAATAGTTACTCAATTGAGAAAACATGTTTAATCTCGAATAGAGATTTTAAGGGGATCCTCCCAGCCGGACGTTTATTTTTTTCGAATTTATTTTCAAGATACTTTGCTTGATTTCATAGTGATTTTATACATGATGAATGGATTGTTTTAATCTTTCTTTTAAGATATTGTAAATTTACATTATAAGATAACTAAAATAAAATAAAAAGTTTCAATTAATCTAAGCATATATTAATTTGTTTTAATGTATTTTCGAATTACATGCATCACTCTATAATAAGATTATGTTTATATATATATATATATATATATATATATATATATATATAATTCTAAAAGCTTGATTGATTTTAGTTTTATAGTTTTTGAGAAAAACAAAATTTATAAAATAAATTAAGTTATTTGGATTTTTAATTAGTTTAATTATTAAAATATTATTTATATTTAAAATTTAATACAAATAAAGTAAAAATATTGTATTTGATAAAATGATCAGTAATTTGGTTATTAGAATAATAATAATGTTTTAAAAGAAATAATTTATAAAAAAAATTAGTAAAATCTATTAAAAATAAATAAAAATTAGTATAACTGCAGTTCAAAAAAATATACAATTCAATTATATTTAGATATAGTTATCAAATTGATTGTGAATGTGATTATTCTTTTAGAAAAAGGAAAAACACCCAACAATCATATATGTGCGCAAATTGGCTTGTTTCAAATCATATTAATGACCCACTACTTAGTCAACTCCTTGAATTAGTGTTGACTTCTCATCATGCCTTCTTTTTATTTAATTATTATTCGATTCAAGTTGTTTTATTTATTTATTTATTATTTAGCACTTCTAGTAAATGTTTGTTTTTTTCTTTGAATATATATATATATATATATATATATATATATATATATATATATATATATATATATATATATATATATATATATATATATATAAGTAAATCTTGGATCAACACAAAATTTGAATCTATAATAAACTTGAAAGAAATGGTATATACATGATACATAAACGAGAGTCTATAAAACAAAAGAAATTCAAGACCAATCTCATACAACCAAAACTAATCTTATACTAATTCAATGAAACAAAATAAAATTATAAAAAATCTTATCCATTCAATACATTTGTTTATCTAATCTATTGATGCATACCCTCGATCTTTTGTTTGTATCATAGTTTATCACACGTTCTAATGATTTATGTTGGAATTATTTTTAACATTTGGGTACATGTATTATTTAATAATTGTGTATTAGTTATTATCATATAAAGATTAAAGTCTAATTAAGGTGATCTATTAAAATATAAAGATTATGGACTTATTTAGAATAAATATGAGGACATATTTGTGTAGAAACTGAAATATCATTTACTATTTCGTTGATGAGCCGAATAATAGAATAATAAATGGGTATATTAGAGCTAGGTCTCAACCCATATATAACCCATATATATACATATATATATAGCCTACCTAGTTTGTTTCTCATAGACAAAAGGTTTCAGTTCATCTCTCAAGAACACTTAAGAAGACTATCGATATAGGGTTAGAAGACTTAAACCCATCCCACATCAAACATTCCGATCCATTCAGGCCCAGATTCAGAACAAGAAGATCCAAGATCAAGAAGAAGAGAATAACGAAAAACAACTTAATGGACTTAATGAACCGTTCTTCATTACAGATTCAGGTACGTTTCCGCAATTTATGTTTATCTCAATTTATCGACATAAAATATTAAAAATAATCTAACAAGTGATATTAGAGCCTCTATATCGTTTTATTGAGATTTAGATTTTTAATTTTTTTAAAAAATATGAAAAGACATTCATATATGTTCTTCATCTAATTCATTAAGAACTAATAAGGATAAAGATAGATTGTTGAATTTGGTTAACAAGATTATGAATAACAATTAAATTTATGTATATTCATATTGAATAAACATATTAGAATAAGGAAATTAAATAAATTGAATTGAATGTTCATCTTAAGGATAAGGAAGTTAAATAGATTTTATTTTTTTGTTTTTGTTTTTCTTATTTACGTTAGGGCCAAATAAAAGACTAAATATTATTTATAAAACAAAAAGTGAGATAATTAAGAAGAAATTAATTCTATTATATATATTTGATTTGAGGTTACATATCTCTTATTAATTAAAGAATATGAATAGATATTCAAACATGTTCTTGATCTAATATGTTCTTCATCTAATTTGATAAGAACTAATAATAATTTATTGGATTAGTGAATTATAAATAATAAATCATTTTTATGTATATGTTGATCCTATCAAGAAGACAGACTTTATACATCTAAAAGTTTTTTTTAGAAATTATAAAGAATAAATGGTTTTTTGGAAATCATAAAGAATAAACGGTTTTAGAATCATAAAAAATAAAAAAGATTGAAATTTTTTATTTCAATAATTGAGTTTAATTATTAATTTAAAAAGAATAATTCAAATTAATAAACTTATTTAAACCATGAGAAGAGAATTTATGTTTTCGGTAGAGAGAGAAATTTATAAATTTATGTTAAACAATAATTAAATAATTATATATATGAGGAGTGATAGAGTGAGAGAATTTGGTGAGAGAATGACGTGGCATCACCGTTGGAAAATGTAAAAATGGGAGGAAAGAGAAAAAAGAGAGAAATTATTTAATTTTTTCAGTGAATAAGATTATGCCACGTCATTCCCTCACCTAATCATTTCTCATATATATATATATATATGAAATTTAGTAATTATAATTAATTATAGAATTTTATATCGAATTTTAGAATAATAATTAATTATGATTAATTATTATTAATTAAGGAATTAATTAATTATATATTGGAAGAAATTTATGGTAAAATAAAGAAGTTTGAAACAATTTTTTTTAAAGAATTGGTCAAATTAATATCTCTTTATTTATATTATTAATTAGATAATTAAGGAGATATTAATTAATATATTATATACATTTCAGTTATATATATATTTTCATATATAGTGTGTATGAATTTAATAATAATTATAAATAATTTTAATCGAATTAATTAAGGAATTAAGGAATTCATGAAAGCTTCTTTGCCATTTGTATTGGAGAATTGAGTAAAAGAAATATATATACATGTTTATATTTACTTAACATATTTATAATATTGATTAGTATATTAAAAATTAAATATTATAATATATTTAATGAATTGATATAAAAACAGATGAATACATGACTTAATTAATGTATTAATGGTTTATATGAATATAATTAAAAATTAAGAAAAAGTCAAGAATAAAAAATAAAATAAAATAAATATTATTATTATTTTATTATTAATAATAATTTAATAAGTAAAGAATATCAATTTACAATAATTGAGTTATTTATCAAGAATTAAAGAAATCAATTAACCTGATAAATTTAGAATTTTAGCGCAATTCTTATCCGTATGTAATTGATTATTTAATTATTCTTTATTATTATATTTGGATGAATAATCTATCATGTTATATTACTTATTCGGATATATATTTATATATTTCGAAAATATTTGGGTAATGAGTAAAATCATAATTATTTGTTTTGTGTTATAAGCATATTGAATTTATGCGATTTTGATACATAAAACAATATTTAGATTTTTTTTTTTGTATTATTAACACATTCAAAATTTGATACACTTTTAGACCCACTTAAATTTGTAATTATGTGGTTGTTAATCGGCCCAAAAGAAGATTAATAATTGGTAAATAATGTACAAATTATTAATTTATATAACATATTTGTTTTATAAGATTAAGACGGTTGTGTTTGTAACTATGCGGTTATTAATCGGACAAAATGAAGTTAAATAATTGGTCGAGTTACACACTTAAAGTATGTACATAAGTTATTAATTTATTAAATCAATTAATTGAAACAACATCCTATCAAAATAGGCTCTCTTGTGTGGTTAATATGTTTTATAAATTAAGAAGGTAGTGTGTATCTAATTCATGCGGTTATTTAATAGGCTCAAATGAAGATAAATAATTGGTCAGAATAACATTGCACATGTGGTAATAAATATGTAACAATTATTCGGTGTGCCATGTGAATAATTAGACTATCCAAAGATAACCAATTGTTTGACAGGACTTATTATTAATATTTGATTACTACAAAAGAGCCCCGTTTGCAAGTTAATATTTAATGTCCAAAGACTAAATATTTAATGTCCAAAGACTAAATATTTAATGTTGTGTTTGGTATTTTATAATTAGATGTGTCATTATTTTGAATTTATGTGATTATTAAAATTTTGTGAATATGCTTGTTCATTTGTTTTGTTATCTAATTAAGTAAACACTTATGCTTATAAAGATTTTTTTTTGTCAAGATCTTAAGTTTATTTTATATGACGAAGTTTTTAAGGGCGTATTTAAATTTTGTTATTTTTTTAAGAATTATATCTAAAAGGGTTAAATTTGATAAGGTTATTATTAGAATAAAGATTTCATAATATTTTCATTTTTATTTTTCTAATGTATTGAGAGTGGTTGGGATTCTTTTAGTGGATTCTACATTTTAATCTATTAGAAGATTTAGGTTATTTAAATAATTTTATTTAGTATAAATTGAAAAAATAATTATATTAGATAAAAACAATTAAAGTGCTAATATTTAATAAAAGGAATATAATCAATAATTTGATTAATGATATATAATATTAGACTGAAAAGAAACAACTTTATTTGAAACATATTCGACACTATTTGGTATTTTATTGGACGATTTATTATAAATAAAAGAGGACATCTCATTAGGAATGTCCTTACATAGTTGTTTATTTATTACAACATCAGGCACCTTTTCACAATGAACAAAAGGGGTGTCATTATTATAAAATCTCAAGTTGATTACAAGAGCTTTATCAGTTACTTGTAGGTTTACAAAATCGTTCTAAAAAAACTTTCATCATCTGAATCATCTTCTTCCGTCACAACAGAATTGTGTCTGACCAGCTTTTCAAGGGTTTCGTACCAATAAGTAGTCATTTTCTTAATCACGTCAACATCAGAGTTAGGATTATAAGAGTAGTCTAAAAAGATTTCAAAACTTGGAGAGCATGTTTACAAAGTTTGATTGAAAATTGGTTCGGGAAAATCTAAACATAGTGTGGTTTCCCCTTTCCAAACAAACTGTCAATTTAGGGTTGGAGGGATAAGTATATATTGCTTAGATATTTTACCTTTCCTGGACTTTCTCCATTTGTTGGAGTATAACCAATGTCGAAGTTATCTGAGTCGTAACGAGACCAAGGAAACGAGGGTATGCCAATAGAATTTGGTCTTAGACCCATACCCGGGAAATATACAATGATGTATGACGTAAAGTCGGGATTGTTAGTCGAATCCTGGATTTGCCTACATATAGGAAAAATGTTGAATCTACTTAACTCGACTTTTGGATTAGTGACTTGAGTTGAAACCACAATGGCAGTGACACACTTCTCACCTTTTATGCTGACGAGTTTTTCGTCAGACATGAATCATATTTTCTGATGTAGGGTAGAGGAAAAAGCCTTAGCCTAGTGAAAACAAGGTCTTCTTAAGATGAGGTTGTAGGATGCTTTCATGTTTATTACGCATAATTTTACCTTAAAAGGTATATCGACCACGTAAATGGTTGTTTGGAAGCTACCCATAATTTCTCGACGAGAATTATCAAAACCTCGGACACTCAGGTTTGATGGAATGATTTAATCGGGAGAAATTCCAATTTCTTGTAGAGTCCTCCATGGACATATGTTCAGTACTGAACCATTTTCAATTAGAGCCATGGGATAACTTTGTTGTCCATATTTACACAAATGTAAAGTGCCTTAACATGGAATTTATTAGGAGCGGGTAAGTCTTTGTCCTCGAATCCTATCATGTTGATCTGTGGAGTTGTTGAAATGATTTTAACCAACTCTTCAGAAGTCGTGTTAGCTGGTATGCTAGTCTGGCTTTTCTAGTTTAACACAGTCTTCTTGTGTTCTATAGAGTACATATGAATTTCCCAAATGGAAATGTTGACATTAGTCTTTTTGAGTTAGGTTAGAAGACTATTGTCTGGGTTCTTAGCTCTGGGATCATTTTATTTCCTTGGGCCAGTGGACGGTCCAGGAATAGTGGTCATAGCGGTAGGAATTGTTTTCATGAAACTGGGTTGGAAGTCAGATCTACTTCGGGTTGCTGAGACTTCGGGTCACACATTTCTGGGTGAAGTGGTATTTGGATTATTAGAGATCCACCACTTTTGAGATATCGTTGGCGGAGGTGGAGTCCTTATATCCTTCTTTTTAGGCCATGGATTGATCATATTGTTGGATCAAATTATTTTGATTGAGGGTCAAATTATTTTGACTAAGGGTCAAATTATTTTGACTGAGGGTCAAATTATTTTGACTAACAGTTTTTTGATAATAAACTTGTGTAAAACTTAAATAAGAATGAAACTAAGTCGTCTAATTGTTTTTGTGTAGGTGCATCAAAATGTGCTAAGTTAGACTTAGCTTAAATTAGGTTCATTAGACGTGTAGGTCATTAAACGTATGCAGTTAGACGTGCAGTCTAACAGACGTAGTTAGACGTTCAGTCTAATAGACGTAGTTAGATGTGCAGTCTAATAGATACGTAGTTAGACGTGCAGTCTAAAACACGTAGTTAGACGTGCAGTCTAACAGACGTAGTTAGACGTGCAGTATAAGAGACGTAGTTAGACGTGCAGTCTAACAAACATAGTTAAATGTACAGTATAACAGACGTAGTTAGACGTGTAGTCTAACAGATACGTAGTTAGACGTGTAGTCTAACAGATACGTAGTTAGACGTGTAGTCTAACAGACGTAGTTAGACGTGCAGTCTAATAGATACGTAGTTAGACGTGCAGTCTAACAAATAAGTAGTTAAACATGCAGTCTAACAGACGTAGTTAGACGTGCAGTCTAAAAGACGTAGTTAGATGTGCAGTCTAACATATACGTAGTTAGACGTGCAGTCTAACAGATGTAGTTAGACGTGTAGTCTAACAGATGAAAGTTAGACGCAGGAAGTCTAACTCCTTCAGACTAGTCTGAAGGGACATGTAGTTAGACGTGCCGTCTAACTCCATTAGACTTGGTAGTCTAATGGATCCTGCTATTAGACGGGGCGTCTAACTTCATTTGACTTGGCAATCTAATGGAACACGTCTAATGCCTCACTTCAGTAGTTGCTTGAAGTTAGCATTCGTCTACCCACGATCAACTAGCTGTACACTACTCCTTCTCGACTAATCCATGCAAATCAGTACGATAGCCAGTTGTATCCAATGAATTAATGCCACGTAAGCAAATATTCTTCCCACTACTTGTTTCTTGCAGGACAATTCTAAAAGAATATTCGGTGCACTACCAGATTGGTACAGCCACGATTTTTGTGCACAGTGTCTGTTGTACATGTGTACTATGGAGGCTGTCAAATGAGTGCTTGTTACGTGTCAATACAGAAGATTCGACGATTGGTACATGTTCTCTATTTAAAGATCCTCAAGGACAACAGACGAACTGCTAGTCTATCAAACTTACAATCGATCTTACGAATAGCTCACTTGTTTACTTACTGTGTTTGTACATCAATAGAGAGATAAAATCAAAGTATTGTCTAGCTGAGTGATATTCTTAAACTGTTTGTAAGTTGAACAGAGTCTGTTCTGTTCAACAGTTAGCTAGCACTGAAACTGTATTTGATTTTAAGAAAAGTATAGTGAATCCTTCCGGTGGTTGGAAGAAGGGGTGACGTATGAAAGTTTTGCTCCGAACATCCATAAACAAATCTCTGTGTCTTTTACATTCTGTCCTTCATTCTTTCATTTGTTTTTAGCTTCAAACTCAAGCAAACATTTCCGCACTTGAATCGCTTCAAGTGTTTGCAAAGGTTTGTGAAGAATAGAAAGTGATATAAATCCCTAACAAGATTTCTATCAAACCGTTTTCCAGAAGTTTTAATCAATAGTTAGACCCCTGTCTCTATAGGTGCCACCAATCCTTTCACATATTAATATCAAGATTATTAACAGGTTCGTTTATGAAGATCATGTTTACCTGGTGATCAGGTAGTGGGTTTTTTTATGATCTCAAGTTTAGGGATGACCTTCTATCAATCAAGTCTTGGAATAGGTGTTTAAGGTCACTACAATTATAAGTAGAGTGACCTTTCATCGAATGATATGCACACCATGCATTTTCAAACTTACCCATGAATTCTTTACCCTCTCTTAGAGTCAGGGGTTTAATGAGATTCCTTTGTTGAAGGAGAGTGAGAGCCTAACTTAGAGTCATACCCAAATCATCAAAAGTCCTTGGGGTCTTGGGCCCTTTATATGGGTGTATTAGATGTCATCGGGGCATTTGTTTTAGCCAATATGGGTTTGATTGGGATTGTCTTGGGTGATAATGGAACTTGCCATGCGACTGTGACCTGATGAACCTCGACCTTCTTTTGAGGCCGTGCAGGAATAGCGTAAGCCTTTACGATTTTACCCTCTTTCTTTTCCTTTTCAAGGACTTCGTCGAGCTTAATACCCATTTTGAGGATGTTGGGAAAAATTAAAACAAAGAAAAGAAAAGAGTTAATTAAGTAAGAAATAATTAACTTGAAAAAGAAATAAACAAAAGTTACAATCTGAAACATTATCCTCACAACGTAATTTTGATGATGTTTAAATAGAATAAGACTAAATTGTCTATTTGTTTTATTCAGGTGCATATACAAGACTATGCTACTTTAGACGTGGTCTAAAGTAGGCTATCTTAGACGTCATATGTAGTTAGACGTGGAAGTCTAACTTCTTTAGACGCGGTCTAAAGGGTAATGTAGTTAGATGGGTATGTCTAACTCCTTTAGACAAGGTCTAAATGGAAGCGTAGTTAGACGAGTACATATAACTCCTTTAGACGAGGTCTAAAGGGAAGCGTAGTTAGACGGGTACGTCTAACTCCTTTATACGTGGTCTAAAGGAAGCATAGTTAGAGGAGTACGTCTTACTCCTTTAGACACGGTCTAAAGGAAAGCGTAGTTTGACGGTACATTTAACTCCTTTAGACGAGGTCTAAAGGGAAGCGTAGCTAGACGAGTACGTCTAACTCCTTTAGACGATGTCTAAAGGGAAGCGTAGTTAGACGGGTACGTCTAACTCCTTTAGACGAGGTCTAAAGGGAAGCGTAGTTAGACGGGTACGTCTAACTCCTTTAGAGGAGGTCTAAAGGGAAGCATAGTTAGACGAGGACGTCTAACTCCTTTAGAGGAGGTCTAAAGGGGATCGTAGTTAGACAGGTACGTCTAACTCCTTTAGACGAGGTCTAAAGGGAAACGTAGTTAAATGGGTACGTTTAACTCCTTCAGACAAGGTTTTAGATAAATTAGATAGTTAATTAATAAGTAATTAGCTATCTAAAGAACATAATTAAATTCAACTCTATGTGCACGTACAAAGAAGCGGTCACATATTTGGCCGGTCAAACTTACACTTCTAAAATAACACAAACCGGAATCAACCATATTGATTTATCTTATTAGAAGACCGGTCCGGCTTAAACTTCAGAATTTGTGAATCTATTATTAGAAAAGCGGTAGGACTAATCAACCGGTTCTCTAGAAACAAAACGTTATGTGTCCGATTGATTTAATTATCGGATAATAATAAGCCAACGGACATTTCCAACGGACAGATTTAAATCAAGATAAGATCAAAGATATGGAAATGTTGACAGTTGATATTTCGGTGCAAACAGATATTCTTTGGGAATGTGCAGAGGAATATCTTCGAAGGATCAGAATGTGTCATTTCCATTCTGATACAAGTTTGATGTAAGTCTGCAGGCAGCAGGTAATTGTAAGATAAACAGTTACCTGGGTTGGTATAAAGCTAAAAAGAAGTTTTCAAGGAGCAGGTAACCGTCAAAAGTACAACCGTCCAAATTACAACTGTCAAGTGAACAGTTACCTAATTTGAGTCGGCGCTGCATTAAGCCTTGGGAAGCTTCAACCACATTAAATGTTATGCGACTCCTTTTGACCAACTGCACAAACCGCATTAAATGCAAATCAGAAAGTGAAATATGATTGTTGTCATATTTATACTATAAAAGAAAGAAACTGAAGAACTGAAGACATAGATTGAGAAAAAGAGCTGAAATACAACGAATGATCAAGAGATTGATATTCTGAGAACAAGAGATTAGCATTTTGATATAATCTATTCTTCTGTTGATATACAACTTCTTAAACAATCTTTAGAAAAGCAAGCATTAAGTTGTATTTGTGAATCAAGTGTATTACAATTCTGTGTGAGAGTTGTAAAGTGAATATCGAGCAATAAATAAGACTCAATTGTGTGTTGTATTGTGTTTGAATATTCCTAGTGAATATCCTTCACATTGTTTGAGAAGAAAGGGTGACGTAGGAGTTTTATCTCCGAATATCCATAAAATCCTTGTCTTGTGTTCTATATCATTTCCGGTCATTTTATTATCCGAACCGATTTCTTCTTCTCTCAACCGATCCTTCATTCTTCTCTTTATCCGATTTGTGTGTGTTGCTCTAGGCTGAAACAAACATTTCTGCACTTGAACCCGGTTTAAGAGTTTGTGAAAGAATGTGTTGTGTTGAGACCTGTGTTAATTCCTAACCGGATTAGCGCCAACCGTTGTGAGTGTTTAAGAGGTCTCCTTTAGCCGGACCTTAGTCCCCTATCGGTGATCCCGATCCCATCAAGTGGTATCATAGCAGCTAGTCTCAAAACTCAAGTAACACCAAAGCAGACAAACATGACTCACAACGAGAAGCCCCTATGCTAGAAAGTGAGGAGTTTGTCAGCTGAAAGATTCAGATGTATCTATATCTGATTACCATGGATGATGAAATGATGTTCATCCATTCATAAGGTCCGATAAAGATCAAGAAAGAGAGAAGAAAATGGACAGCTGATGACAAGAGAAGGAACAACCTAGACAACCATTGCAGGAGACATATTTTCAAATCTCTAGACAGAAACACTTTCGGGAAAGTCAGAGATTGCAAAACTGCAAAGGAAGCCTGGGAAACGGTGATTCAACTTCATGAGGAAAACGAAAGAACTAAAGAAAACAAGATACTGGCGGCAACCCATAAGTTTAAAAATATCAAAATGAGGCCAGGAGAAACTATGAAAGAATTTAGTGATCGGTTCACTAGTGTGGTGAATGAATTGTCTACACTTGGAAAGAAATATGACAACAAGGAAACCATTGTTAAAGCATTAAGATCTCTACCCAGTGCTTGGGACATAAAGACCATGGTAATGCGAGAATCAAACAACCTCGGGCAAATGAAACTGCACGATGTCTTTGAAGACTTGAAGGCATATGAGTTCGAGATGAGATCTCGAATCGAAGATGAAGCCTCAACGTCAACCGCAACCAAAGCCTTGGTGACATCCGTGGAGCTAGCCGTTCCTGCACCAGTTAAAACTGCCGAACAATTTATCGAGGATGCGATGGCTATGCTTGCAAGAAAATTCGGAAAATTCATAAAGAAGAGTCAACCGTTGAACAACTACAACCACAACTATGGTGACAAATCTAATGTAAGATGTTTTGACTGTAATACTTTAAGTCACTACAGGTCGGAATGTAGAAGGCCAAGAAGAGATGACCGAAGACCAGATGACCGAAGACCGGCTGACAACAACCAAAGGGGTGAACATCAGCAACCCGGTGAAGGCAAGGAAGTTCAGAAGGCATTGATAGCCGACGACGATGGAAGCTTGTGGGCTCATACCGACTCGGATACAATGACGAAGGAATCACTTGTCTCATGTCTAAGAATGGTCGTACCTACGAGTGCGAAGTAGTACAAGATTAAGTGAATACCTGAGAAATATTAAAAAATGATGTTAGGTTTAGAAATAAACACCAAACGGGGATTTAATCAAAATATTTGTTTTGGGGGCATCCCGAAAATAATTTAAAATCATTTTCATAACTCAGGACTTTTTGAAAAGAGGGCCCAAAATTACAAAATAATTTTAGGATTTGAAAGTGGAACCAAACAAGCCATAAGACCGGAGTCCTAAGACTTGGGTCCATTTTTATCGGTCGGAGACCGGAAGGGCTCGGTCCTGGCCGAGTGGGCTCCCAGTCGGGCTGTATGGTTATCGTTCCTTGGCTGTGAGGACCGGTCCTATACAAGGAGGCTCGGTCCTAGGGTTTTAGAAAACTCGGTCATAGGCTGAAGAACATTAGTCCTAGGGTTTTAGGAAAATCGATCACAGGCTTTAGAAAACTCGATCCTAAGTTTTAGAAATCTCGGTCCTAAGCTGAAGAACATCGGTCCTAGGTCTCGGTCTTGACTCAATAACACCGGTCCTTGGTCTCGGTCCTATGCAATATCTATCGGTCCTTGGTCTCGGTCAGGACCGAAGGATCTCGGTCTTGGCTCTCGGCCATGTTTTGCGGTACTTGGTCCTAAAGGACCGAGGTGTTCTTTATTTGGTAAAGAAATTGCAGGTTATAATTTTTGATACATATCATGAAATCATGATATGTAAGATGCAAACAACGCATATAATTGTGGGGATTAAAACCCCTAACCCTATTCACGTTCAATCGAACTATACAAAGGTCAATTTTTAAAAATTATCTTTATGTCAAAATTTGGGATCTTTTAAATTAAGTCATATCAATGCCTAATTCTTGTTTCATTAGCTTTGAAATGATGAATATAGTCGGACACAACTAAAACAAGAACATCATTCAAGCTTTATAACATTTTTTTGAAGATGGAATTTAAATCCATTTTTTTCAAAATTTTAGTTGGATCAAACATTTTCAAAATGATGTTACAGTTATCTAGAAATTATCATAACATATTTACAAACATGTTTAGCAACTATTTGAATAAAAATTCAAGATTAAAGCTCAAGAACATGAATTTTACAAAATCCATATTTTCAAACTATTTTTCGAAAATTTTGATTTAGGTTGATTTGATCAATTCTCTTTCAACAGTAATTTCATATAACATTTAGGGAGTGCTTCTAAACAAGAACAACACATAATTGAACCCTAGAATAGATCAAACCGATCAAACTTTAAAATTGAAAAAAAAATTAAATTCTTAATCACAAATTGGAATACACATGATCTGGAATTATACAAACAGCTGGAGAACACTATTTGGAGGTGTTGGAAGCTTTCTCAAAGACTGGATTGAAGCTTGGATTGTCGGAGCAAGTTTAAAAAAAAAATAGTTCACCGGAGTTCCTTGATCCTTCGATTTAGGTTGTGATATTTGGTGATTGTTTGATGATCTGATAGAAGGAGACTTAGAGACTATTTATACAAAGTTAGGTCGGTCGGGGTGGAGGAATTCAACTTTGATGACATCAGAAGTTCTATCCCTAATATTATCTTCGATCGTGGAAACTTAGTTCCAACGTAGGACAAGTTCAATAGGCTTAGGGGTTGTACTAGAGAGGATAAGGGTGGAAAACAAAGGGATAAGTTTAAACCTAGACGGAGTTGGACCTTCTGGAAGATCGTTGGTCAATGTAGCATTTCCGGCGAGTGTTTCCACTCAACAAAGAAGAAGACTCAAAACGACGTCGTTTTGTGGTGCCGTTTGGTGTTCTGTCCATGTCCGTCAGTGGTTGGGCGATATGGGCTAACGGTGTTAATCCATCACGTTAGTTGATCTAGTAGAGCGGGCGCGCGCGAGCTTGGCTATAGTTGGCTATGTGGTACGTTCATGGGCGTTAGATGATGTTTAGGAGCTCATCTGATGGCCCAGGTTCCTACTGTAATGGATTTTTATGATTTCAGCCACACCATATTATCAGTTTAATTTTTTATAAAAGGGTTATTTGAAATCGAATTTTTGACCCTTTCTATTATTTTTCTTCACCAAAAATTCCACAAAAAATATTTATATAAACATAATAAAAATTATGTTCACATTTTTATATTTTTTGGTATTTTTGGGATATTTATTTAATTGTTTTAAATAATAAATTATACATAATTCATGTTTAAATCACAATTAAATATTTTTAACTTCTTTTGGGTAAAATAAATACAATATTTTAACCTCAAATTAATTTTAGATTTTCGAATAATTTTCTTAATTATGGTTTAATTAATACAATAATTAACCCTTAATTTGGATTTAATTACTCCTTTGGGTTATTATGAATTAAAAATTTTCAATAAATTCTAAATATTATCATAACTTAGGGTATGTCAAATTTTCATGTCTACAAAGATGGAAGTGTTGATAAACTTTAGGCCAAATTAGTTGCCAAAGGCTATCATCAAAAGGAAGGTTAAGATTTTATAGAATGTTTTGCACATGTAGCTAAACCAGTAACTATAAGAATACTTTTGAGTCTTGTTGCAACAAATTGTTGGCATCTACATCAAGTAGATGTTAATAATGCATTTTTACATGGATTTATAGAAGAAGATATTTATATGAGTGTACATGAAGGACTTGATTCTATTGAACCAGGAAAAGTTTGTAAATTAGTTAAAAGTCTTTATGGACTTAAACAAGCCTAAAGACAATGGAATGATGAATTTACACGTAGATTGATCGAATATGGAAGGATTCAATCAATCTACAAATGATTATTGTCTTTTTATTTTTAGAACATATACATTTACTACAATATTATTGATCTATGTTAATGATATTCTTATTTATGGAAATAACATGAATGAAATTCAAAAGGTAAAATCTTTTATAGATCAAAAAAAATTTAATAAAAGATTTAGATGAAGCTAAATATTTTTTGGGTTTAGAAATAGGAAAACTGATAAAGGCTTATTCATTAATCAAATAAAATATATCCTAGATATTCTAAGGAAGACTAGAATGATATGAGCAAAACTAGAAAACGAGAAATAGTTCAAAAGAATTATTTTTGGAATTATTTTTTTAGTTGGTTCGAGTTCTTTTTGTTTTTCACATAAGCTTAATGCACTTGCAACCAACGAGAGATAGTTCAAAAGAATTCTCATAAGTATTATCGCGTACGTGACACTCTTTAAAGACCTGTTGAGCAGTAAGAATTATAAAGATTACTTCGCTCCATATTTTATAATTTTTACTAACAATATAGTTATATATATATAAATAATTAATTAATTAACATTAGTGTGTCAAGACACGATATGACAAACATGAAAACGGATATCGATACGATTGGGTCGAAACCCTGGTCAAATAATACGAAACACAAATTTGAACATTAGTTAGCACGACATGGATAAACTTGTAAATATGAATAACACGACACGAAAGAGCCTGTGGAACATAATATTTTGAATTAGTCAAGACACGACACAACACACATAAGATTGAGCCACGACACGATTGAGAGACTAACACAACTTACTCGAGTCGAATACGAACATTTATACACGATGTTCGGCTCTATGAAAAAGTATTAAAATAATGAAGATGGATAATTTGTTGATTCGATTATGCGGGTGTAATATTTGCAATTTTAAAACTATAAAAATAAAGAAAATTCTCTTTTCTTTGGGTAATTTAATGATTTCTATCATATATATATATATATATATATAAAAGCTAATTTGTTTTTTTTTTGTTTTTTTTTAAGGTTGTCAACGCACATGAGCTTAAATATATATATAAAGCTATATTTTTTGTTTTTTAAAGTTGTCAATGCACATGAGCTTGAAATTCATGTTCGATGCCGACAGACCAAGCATCTAAACGATCGTATTTACTTTACTAATGAGAAGACAATCAACGGCGTGTGTATGAGTTGCAGGATACTACACATGACTTGTATGGGTGGGAGGAGAGTTCCTGATAATTGACATAAGAGAAAGGACAAGGAGATTTGTTTTTTCGTTTTCTTTTATTGGAAAATTTTACATTAACTGTTTTTATTGCCTTGGGTTAAACTTGGTACTCAAACTGCTTCATCAACCACCGACAATACAATCCAGCCACTATTAGAACTGATCCTACAACCCTAAAAAAAAGATCAAATATAATATAATCATCAAATGTTGGTTTCTTTTTCATAAAAGTACTACTATTACTACTTGCCTTCCCAGGTTTGCTCAGAAAGAAAAAAAATCTCATTATGGTAACAAGGACCATGCTAAGAGGGTTGAATGAAGTCAAAAAAAACATGTCCTTTCCCTGCAATAATAACCCAATAAATCACACATTGATACAATTGGGTCGAAAATTAGAATAACACGAAATGCGAATTTAAACACGAGTTACCACGACATGAATAAACTCGTAAACACGAATAATATGTCACGAAAGAGTCCAATGATCATAATATTTTGAGTGCGTCAAGACACAATACGACACGCATAAGATTGAGACACGACACGATTGAGAGTACTCTAACATAACTTGTTCGAGTCGAATACGAACGTTTATACACGATGCCCAGTTTTATGACAAAGTATTAAAATAATGAAGATGACTAATTTGCTGATTTGATATTCATCACAAAAGATTCCAATAGATGTTGATCCTTTCATTAATTTATCTTAAAATCATAAAATTAAAAATTAAATATTTATAATAAACGTCATACTTGTTTTCTTAGGAATTTTAAAATAAATAAAACAAAAAAAAATCAATCATTTCTCAACAATTACATCAATCATTTCATTATCAAAATACTAAAATGTCCTATATTTTAAATTTTTATTTTTTCTTTTATTTATATATATTAATATCTGTTTTAAGTTTTTTTACTAAAAATAATAATCTCCTCCTATAAATTATCAATAATTATTATTTTTTTCTCCCTTTAATTTTTTTTTTAAAACTCTAATTCTAATGAGGCCTTAATGTCACATATGTTGGTTCTTTCCTTCTTTTCATTGAGCAATAGAAGTTGTCAAATTGGTACTTCATTTCTTTTTTTTTTAATTATTTTTTTCTTTAATAACTGCTTTATTAATGGATTAGTTAGGTTATATATCTAAATTCTTTGTTTTGTTAGTATTATAATTCAATAAATGATTAATATTAATCGTAATAATTATGTGTATTAATATATATAATTGTATAAATAGTCATTTTAATTAACATATTCATATGAACCAAAGAGTTTAAGTATTTTTAATCGTTTTAAAAAAAAAATAGTTTAAGTATTATTTTTTATACCGAATTTTTGAAAGAAAAAATTATAACTAAATTAATTTTTTTTTAACTATTATGAATCAATCTCCACGTTTAATTATTAATTTATATTTTATATTAAAAAACTAATTAATTTTTATTTTTTTTAAAAAGTATTTTATCATTTAAACTAATAATTCAAAATTTTATATTATGATGAATATAGTTCAAAATTTCATCTTATTTTTTTAATTTAATTGTTTCAAGTTTTATATATGGACATGGTAACTCGCAAATGAGTTGTGTGTTATGAATACGATAACCAAGTTATTTAGAAAACTGTGTTTATTTATATATATATATATATATATATATATATATATATATATATATATATATATTATAAAAATTAATATAAAATTTTTAAATTATTTAAATGCATTAACACACATTTATCAAATTTTAGTTGATTTTAAAATATAATTTTTTATTAACTTAGTTGTTTAAAATATTTATATATATATATATATTCATTTTTTAATTTTATTTTATAAATCTAATCAAAATTTTTGAACATGTTAACACGTAAATTAACAACCTAACTCATTACTTTAACAAAAATGAATGCGTTTTAGTTCGATTACCAAGTGATTATAATTTTAATAATATAATTGAATATAATTTAAAAATACTCGTTTGTCTTTTTTAAGGATGTTTTTCACTCATTTTTTTTATTTCACAAAAAGAATAGAATTGGTGAAATTTGTTTTACATTTTCATAAAAATAAAAATTCAGTTTCATCATTTATGATTTAAAAAAAAGTATGGAATTTTTAATTATATATACCTCCAAATATATATGTTAAAGTTTTTTGGATATTAATTTATATGTGTTTTATATATTGCATTTCTTTTTGGTTGGTATTTATTTATTTATTTATTGTAATTTAAAATTAATCTGTACTACATGAAAGTAGTTAAAGTCTTTAAATTGAAATATGATATAATTGTATCGGTGTTCCTAAAATTCAATATATATTATTACTTTTTGTTTGTTTGTACTAATTCCTCTTCTTCTTTTTACAATTTATCATACATTTGACTATTTTTTCAATCATACATTTCATAACGAAATTTAGGATTTAAATAACTTTTTGATCTATGTTCATAAAATCCGATTGAAAAGTGAATTCACATGTCATTGAATATGGTCAGCATAAATACTTATGTAATTAATCCAATCCGTATTTTCTTTAACAAAATTTTTAAAAAGAATTTACCCAATACATATAGATTATAAAAAAAAAGTCAAATATGAAACATCTATTCTCTTCTACAAAATTTATTTGTCATATAAAAAGAGTTTAAATAACTCAATTTTTATAAGTATTTTTAATTCCTTAACTCATGTTTTTAGCAATTTTATTTTTATTTTATAAATGTTCCTAATTAAAAAAATAATAATTTAGATAACTAAAGCATTCATATACCGCTGTTTATAAGATTTTGTCTGTGGGTTTGTTTGGTGCTAAATTAAGAATTTTAAGTAACTTTAATTTAAAGTGTTATAAATAGGAATCGTGATATTTTTATTTTTATTTATGATAGAGACTATTTGTGATTAAATAATGAGATGTTCCATTGTTTATAAATTATTTAAATAAATTTAATATATAATAATTTGAATATCATGAATACATAGTGTGATAATAAATATTGTGAGTCAAAATCTTGAACACATTTTTTCACAAAACAGGAAAAGAAAATCGAACACTTGAGTTGTGACATAAATGTTGTGTAATTATTGTAAATCTTTAATAAATTAATATTTTAGTAATTTATAATACTTTAATCTCCATTCTTACTTATTTTTTAAATTGTGAGAATGCATAATTCAAAAATAGAATTATGATGTGTATATTAATTTTCACTTTAAGTTATTTAGAAGATTGAAAATGATTATTACTGGTTCTTGCTTTTATTACATATTGAGAAGATTTTGTTCAGACTTAAGTTTGTTTTTAAATTTTTGTTCAGTACTACATCTTGTTAACCAAATTAGTTGATTGTAAAAAGATTTTTTTAATTTCAATAATACACTCAACTTTTTGTGGATGGTTTGTTATTATATGCTTCAATTTTATCGGTAATCATTCATTGAGTGCAACGATACATTTCTTTAGCAACAAAGAACTATATCTAAAATTATTTTTCATTTCTTCAATCAAAAGTCAATTGATATTTCATTTTGATGTTATTTTTATATAGTTTGTTATCATTTTTTTTTTGTATTTTCAAATTTCGAGCAATTTTCATTATCATTCATAATATTTGTTATAGATTTTTATCACACAGTTTGTTTATTTCGTTCAATTTCTTCTACTTTATTATTTATTGTTATAAAACTAAAATAAGTTCGTTTTTGTAATCATCATCAAAGATTGTTACGAACATTTTCGTTGTAGTTTTTATTTTTGTAAATTGGTTAAATAATTTAACATTTAGATACTAATTTAATTATTTTAATTTTGTAAATATTATTTGTTATAAATTATTTTTTTGTATATGTGACTTTTTATTTAAAAATAAAAATTTATTTAATTTTAATTCTTGATATTCAAATATAGTATACTCAGGTGGTTAAATTGTTTATTTTTTAAATAAGAAATTTGAATTCAAACCTCAATCTAGCATGTTTTACCTTTCCAAAAAAATAAAAACAAATACATATAATCGTATTATTTATTTGTTAGCATATATGTAAATTTATATTAATATGTTTTTCTTTTACACTTTAATCCATCAATTTTATTTACATATATAAAGTCTACACCTAGAAGTGAGCAAATGGGTAAAACCAATCCGTTTTGTCCGATCTGTCGTAAATTCAAACTAAATTTATACGATCTGTAATCCAAACCATTTTACTAATTAATACGGATTAGATTGAAAATGGTTTGGATAATCCAAACTAAAAAATATTTATATATACCAACTTAAAATTAGTCAACAATATTTTATTTTTATTTTTTATTTTTATTTTTTTTTAAAAAATCGAATTTTTTATTATTATTAAATTTGAATCTGAAAAAAATAATAAAAATAATAATAATAAAAAAATAAAAATAAATATCGTTATCAAATTGATGATAATAAAATATATATTATATTGAGATGAAATTTAATTTACAGAAAAAATAAATTAAAAAATATATTTTTATTTAGATAGTTTGGATAATTTGGATAATCCTAATCCAATCCGATTTAATTCAATCCGAACTCAATCCGATCCGATCTCAATCCAATCTGAAATATCCAATCCAAATTAGTATATAGAATTCAGATTGGATTGAATTTCGGATTAATCTACCCCTGTCTACACCCAAAATTAATGAATTTCTAATTAAATAGCACTATATGTTATTTTTATTATTTTTATTGAGAAAAAACATTATTGTTTACCTATTTTATTAACCTTTATCAAATACTTTAATAATATTATGTATAATACTTTGCGCGATGATTTGTGTGATTTTTTTTTATGTTCTAATTTTATTGAAATTTTCTTTTAAACAATTGTATTAAATTATTTTTCATAAAACTTTATTATAATTTTTCCGATATTTGCACAAGATATGAATCAACAAATAATTTTATCATAAATTAAAATCAAACCATCTCCTAAATAATTATTTTTAAAAAATGAAATAGGGTGTGAATCTAGAAAAAAATCTCTTAAATCTTTTTCAAACACTTAAAAAGAGAAAAAAAGAAAAATAATAATATTTGGTAATAATTTTGAAAATAATATATAGATTACTAGCATGCATATATTAAGATAATCTACAATATATTTATTATTTATCTATATCATATCTTAAAATTTTCAAAATAAAATATAATTTTGTTATATAATCTACAATTTGTTTATTAAAAAAGACACATATAAATTGTGTTCATGCTGTTTGCTCCGATTCATTTCTAGTTCCATACATTCTCCATTTTCACAATGTCTACTCAATTAGGTGAACAAATCTATCTATATATCTATCTCTCGTTCTTTACAGAGAATTCAAGACTTAAATTTTGATTATTGTTAAATTCACATGCAGGACAAGAACGTGAGATTCAGAAGAATTATTGGGTTGAACATTCTTCAGAACTTACTATTGAAGCTATGATGCTTGATTCAAAAGCTGCTGATCTTGACAAAGAGGAGAGACCTGAGGTTTAAGACTTTTTTTTTTATTCAGCTGCTGTGATGTTTTATGCAATTTCATGTGTGATTCTTTAACCCAGTTCATTCATAAAAGTTACCATGCTGAAAATGGTGCAAATTTACCCAATTTTGGAGTAACCTTAGATCATCTACAACTTTATTTAAATCTAAATATTTTAGAAAGTTCAAATATAGAATCTAGAACTGGAAACTATCTAAAGGCCTATTACAGAAGCTCATGTATAAGGAATGGTTTATGCAGGTTCTTTCTTTGTTACCACCTTATGAAGGAAAAACTGTACTGGAACTAGGTGCAGGAATTGGTCGCTTTACGGGTGAACTAGCTAAGAAAGCTGGTCATGTCCTGGCTCTGGATTTTATTGAAAGTGTGATAAAGAAGGTATTCTCATATACATTGATGCCTTCTGTTTGATTTTTCATTATATATTTTTTTAACTGTTGCAAATGTTGTAGAATGAAAGTATCAATGGACATTTTGAGAATGTTAAATTCTTGTGTGCTGATGTAACATCATCTGATCTCGTTATTCCTGATGAATCCTTGGACATAATATTCTCAAACTGGCTACTGATGTATCTCTCTGACAATGAGGTGAGATTTCTTTTGGTTGTTTTTGTATCAGTTTTTTTTTTTCATGTAGATCATTATCCATACAAGATCTACATTTCTTATGTTTTCCAACAATTACAATGGTCTAAAAGGTAATACGATGATTCATGATAAAAAAAATATATAATCATATCCATGAAAAATATACATTATAATTTGGATCCTAATGAAACAACAAATTACATCATGTCATGATCCAAAAAATAATATGATCTAGTTACCAAATAGGCTTGAAGTCAAGCCTTTTTCTGAGGACAACACTGGCATTGCACATAAATTAGCTATTATTTGAAAATAGAAACACAATTCATCAGATAAAGACAGAAGCACATCTAAAATTGAGCAGACAATTAATCACTTGAAATGTATCCAAGTCCTCATGTGGCTGATTATGCAGCTATTCATATGGAGCAAGTATTTACACAAATCTCAGAAAACCCCTAAACTCGTGCTTGAAATAGGTTCATCTAACTTGGTTTAAATTATGCACAATTAGTAGATCTATTACGTGATAAAAACACATAAATAGTTGATATTGTCATTTTCATTCTCTTTACTAAAAACTCATGCATCTTCTTCACTGCAGGTTGAGAATCTTGTGAAAAGAATGGTCAAATGGTTGAAGGTTGGTGGATATATTTTCTTTAGAGAGTCGTGCTTCCATCAATCAGGAGACCATAAGCGAAAGAACAACCCAACTCACTACCGTGAGCCTAGATATTACACAAAGGTATCTACTTGGGTCAATTGTTCTCAGAGCATATATTAAAATAATGATATGATTCTGAAACAGAATAAAGATGAATGCCTCATATAAAGAAAATGAGAACTTCAAATAGAATACCCCATGAAAGAAAGAAAAAAATGGTGGATCTAAGTAATCTTTATGATTCCTACTGCTCAACAGGTCTTCAAAGAGTGTCACGTACGCGATAATACATCTGAGAATTCTTTTGAACTATCTCTAGTTGGTTGCAAGTGCATTGGAACTTATGTGAACAACAAAAAGAACCAGAACCAGGTAAAAATATTAATAATAGTTTACAATCCTTATGTTGGTGTTATTAATGTGATCCAGATCATAAAAGTTGTTTCTAGCATCACCTGTTTTCCTTTAACAGATTTATTGGTTATGGCAAAAAGTTAGTTCTGACGATGACAGAGGGTTCCAGCAATTCCTTGACAATGTCCAGTACAAATCTAATGGAATTCTACGCTATGAACGTGTGTTTGGAGAGGGATTTGTTAGCACAGGAGGAATAGGTATTCTATTTTTGCAATTGATGTCCAAAAATAAATATATTGAAAACTCGTATTTTATCACAATCACAATTCCACTGGAAACTCGAGAAATTTAAATTGAAAGCGATTTTTTCATTCGGGTATGGTTTTCTTTTTCTAATCATCGCGATTCTTGGAAAATGTAACACATTTAAAGTTTTCAAGACATGAAAAAAGTGTATAACAAAACAGCCCTTGTGTGGAATTTTTTTATTTGAAGGGACAGAACCACAATTTTCTGTCTTTGGATTATTTGACAAATGGGTAGATTGAAAGATTTTCCATATAGTATAAATATTGAGAATTAGAACCGTTTGATTCAACAGAGACAACAAAAGAGTTTGTTGAAATGCTCGATCTTAAGCCTGGTCAGAAAGTCCTTGATGTGGGATGTGGAATCGGTGGAGGAGATTTCTACATGGCTGGGAACTTCGATGTTCATGTAATTGGCATAGATCTTTCAGTCAATATGATCTCTTTTGCTCTAGAAATGGCGGTTGGGCTAAAACATGCAGTTGAATTTGAAGTTGCTGACTGCACCAAGAAAACTTACCCGGATAATTCATTTGATGTGATTTACAGCAGAGACACCATTCTCCACATTCAGGTAGATTTTCTATGTTCACTGATATGGAAATATGTATATGTTTAATCAATTATAGTTTTTATATTTAAAAGTTACACAAAGAGAACAAGTTAGATTTACTAAACTTAAGTCTGTTGCATTCTTTCCATATCGTCTACCACAATTTATATCGATGTTTTCTTTTGTTAGGATAAACCTGCATTGTTCAAATCATTCTACAAATGGCTGAAACCGGGAGGCAAAGTTCTCATCAGTGACTATTGCAAGGGTGCCGGAACTCCAACAGTGGAGTTTGCTGGTTATATAAAGCAAAGAGGATATGATCTTCATGATGTCGAAACATATGGCCAGGTACTCTCTCAACATTGATCCTATTTGAAAAAAAATATGTACTTTGTCACAATATGTGTCATAATCACAATTCCATTGAAAAATCGCCAATATTGAAACTGAAATGATATTTTTATTCATTTTGTTGCTACATAATATTAGTAATCAACATTACAAAATTCCATGACTTCTATTTGATGTGTATAATATATTGAGAATCAACTTTCACATTCACTTTGTTTAGATTTAATCATTATCCACATTATAGTGTTATCTTTTTACTTATTTGATTTCAGATTATTATGATTTTTGACAAATATAAAGAATCTTATGTTGGTCTCTTACAGATGCTTAGAGATGCTGGCTTTGTCGACGTTATTGCAGAGGATCGGACCAATCAGGTTCTCATGTCCATAAAAAACATTACTTTTCACCGTAATGAATTTGTATCTTAACCATATTTTCTTTCTTTTCAGTTCTTAAGAGTTCTGCAGGACGAACTAGATAAGATTGAGAAGGAAAAAGAAGAATTCATCGAGGACTTCTCTAAGGTATGCCTTATGTGTGTGTGTTTAAACTTTATGGCATGCATTGATGAAAGCAAAGATTTTTGATAGGCTAATTATTCTATGCATGCAAATGTATATTCTGTAGGAGGATTATGATGATATAGTTGGCGGTTGGAAATCAAAGTTGGTTAGGAGTTCAGCTGGCGAACAGCTGTGGGGTTTGTTCTATGGTGTCAAGAAATGAACAATGAACTTAAGAACGAGTGGTTAGCCACCTGCCCGAGTCTTGAATTATCGTGATCGTGTTGTTGTGTTTGTTGCGAATAAAAGTGGTTCTTCTTAGGTTGACTAGATTTAAGATATTAGGTATTATTGGTTTCTTTGGAGACCATGGTTATTTTATGGATATTTGGCTTATTATTAATGTTATGATCAAAACTTTATTTGGAAATTTAGCTTGTTTCATATATAATTAAATCTATATATATATTATGTGATTTGAATATGATAAATTTATATTTGAATAAAATTAAGAATTAAGAAATAATGGACAAAGTGAAAGTCCCTGGTTTGGAAACATTAATGAAATGAATACAAAAATAAATACAATTTGTGGTAAATTCAATATTGTCTTATTTTTTAACTAGGATAATATAATATATATTTATTGCTTAAAAACCCACTAAAAAATTAGGTGTTTTATGATATTTCAAGCAGTAATTTTAATTGAAAATTAACTAAAATAGTAGGAGAATGAAATATATTTTTAAGTGCATTGTTATTTTAGATTGTGAATGTTTATTCAAATCGAAACTTTTTGTTTTAAATTATTATATTATAGTAATGTTTTTATCTTTGATGAGTTGTTTTAAAATTAATTTAAAATATAAAGAACATACGTTCAAAATCCAATTATCAAAACCGGTAATATTTGATAACATAAAATGTCACGAAAATAGAGAGTCAAATATAAAATTTTGACAGAGGATAACCAATGTAATAGAGTTTGTAAAAAATAAATAAATAAACCGATTCAATCACCCTAGCATATTGTGTTTGCTGTCGCCCCTGTTTTAATATTTTTGGCCAACCTATATAGGAGAGAAAAGAGAGAATATGGAGCAACAGCATTCATCAACAAGCTGAAGAATGAAGAACAATTAGTTTAGGGTTTTAAAATAACATAAATAAAATGAAATAAAAAATAATTTAGTTTTAAAAATGGATAAAAAAACAATATAACAATCCAAATCAGAATTAATCAGCAGCTTAAGACTCATCTCCAAACATTTGATAAACTGCAGTTGTAATTAGATGAATCCCATCATCATGCATAAGGAAAAGCAAATGAACTATTATCCTATAAACTAAAATCAAACAAAATAAAATAAAACCCTAAATCCTCAAATTCCACAATAATAAAACATCAAATAAAATAAAACCCCAAATCCTCAAATTCCACAATAAAAAAATCAAATATTACAGTGATTATTCTCAGATCAGTAAATATATATATATATATATATATATATATATATATATATATATATATATATATATATATATATATATATATATATATATATTAAAAAAGCATTATTTTTCAATGCTAAATAGTAAAAAAAACAAATACAATAACTTCTCACCATTTAAACGGTTAGAATAAAAAAATTATATTAGATGATATATTAAGAGTTACACAAGTTATCTCTAATATATAGTCATTAGATTAGACTTATATAGAAATTAATATAATAATATAATATTAATATTATCATAATGTGTCATATTGTAATAATATCTTACGGTTATATTATCTTATATTTTAACATTACTCCTCAAACTCAATATGAAAATGACTTGAACAACTTGAGGTTGAAGACGAGATGTTGAAATGTTAATGATGTATTATTCAAGCTTCAGAAACTCGTGAGCTCCATCTAGTTAGATGATGGAAACATGTTGATTGATAAATCATCGAAGAGGTAGAATCTCATGGGCATTGAATGCTGGGGTAAAACAACAACATAATGAACTCTGAAGTTACTTGTGAGTCTCGAGATCCATCCAACGATGGGATGACAGTGTGTTGCATAAAAGAAAACCAGCGAAGAAGGTAAAAAATCCCATGGGCATAGAATGTTGGGGTGAAACAACACCTGAAAAACTCATTCTAACGGAAAAAATGGCAGTGTGTTGACTAAGTAATTACCAGTAAATGACTCACTCTTTACAATTGTCATTTGATTTGTTTAAAAATTCCACCCAATAAATATCTTGTAATTTTACACCACGTACTAAAAGCAGGGTTCAAGTTGACTTCCTTTCTTTGATGACACATGAACGGTTGAGTTTTGCAACAGCAAAACTACGAATCTTCTTAGAAATTAAATTTGTAACAAATTAGTTTCCAAGTCGTCTATTACGAACAACAAATTTATCAAAATTGAAATAGCATAAAATAATAACAACACAATATACATGGTTCTGTAAAAATCGACTTGCATCCACGGGAGGGATAAGTTTTACTAAATCAAAGAATGTCAATAGTAGAAACTTACATACCCCGATCTCAAATGAAAGAAGTGATTATACTATGAATGATTGGAATACTTCACAATCAAAAGCTCCCCCAACATCTCTTTGGATCAGCCAAAGAACAAGAAGGAAGTAGAAAAATCATAGATTTGTTCACTCTCTCTCAATCTTATTGTGTTAAGAGAAAAAATACTAAAAAAATATATTTATACACTAACCCATTTTCATAAAAGAAAACTATGACCCGTTTTTATAATAGAAAATCCTGACCCGTTTACACGTGAGTTAAAACCCGATCCAATGGCAAGGAACACCTCAACAATTTTCCCATTTCCGAGGCATGAGAGAATGTTGCTATAAATATTCATCATTGTGACGCCCCTACCAGAACTATTTCGGCTTTGGCACAACATATCTCATGCTTGTCTCTTGGCAAGCTCTTTGTCATCATATTTGATCCGTTCTCATTCGTATGCACTTTCTCCAAGTATAACTCCTTCTTCCTGAACACTTCACGGATCCAATGGTACCTTCTTTTGATATATTTTGAACGTGAATGAAAACTTGGATTTTTTCTCACATGTATAGCACTTTGTGAGTCACTAAACACCACAAATTTGTCTTGTGCTATACCCGTTTCCTTCAGAAATTCCTTTCAGAAATTCCTTCATCCATCTCATTTCCTTACAACATTCAGTAATGAAAATATATTCAACTTTTATAGTAGACAAAGCAACACATTTCTATAGACGAGACTATCATGATACAACTCCTTCAAAGGTAAACAGATACCCTGAAGTTGATCTCAATGTGTCGACATCACCACTCATATATGAATAAGAAACTCTTCAATATGTGGCTTTCCAGTACCATAACACAAAGCATACTTGGAGGTCCCTCAAATATATCTCATTAGTCACTTAATCGCTTCCTAGTGTGTCTTACCGAGATTTGAAAGGAAATGACTAACTACTCCAATCGTATGAGCTATATTAGGTCTTGTGTAGACCATTGCATACATCAAATTACCTATTACTGATGCATATGGAACCTTGAACATTTCTTGTCTTTCCTCTTTATCCTTGGGAGACATTGTCTTGTTTATTTTCAAGTGTGTAGCCAATGGACAAGCAACTAACTTTGCCTTGTTCATACAAAATCTATTTAGAATTTTCTCAATATATCTCTCTTGAGACAAGCATAGCCTTTTCTTCACCCGATCACGAATGACCTACATTCCAAGAATTTGTCTTGCTTGACTCAAGTCTTTCATCTCAAAAGAATTGTCCAAATCCTTTTTCAACTTGGAAATCTTGAGTTTGTCTCTCTCTATAATCAGCATGTCATCATCATATAGGAGAAGTATAATAAAAAATCATTAGAAGCAATTTTTTTCACAAAGACACAATGATCTATAGACGTCTTCATGTACCCATGAATTATCATGAACGAATCAAACTTAAGATACTACTGCATTGGTGATTGCTTCAAACTGTAAAGACTTTTGACAAGTTTGCACACCTTGCTTTCCTCAGTTTTCTTAGTGTAACCTTCAGGGTGTTCCATATAAACATCTTCATCCAAATCACCATAGAAAACGGAGTATTAACATCAAGTTTTTCAACCTCAAGATCCATACAAGCAACTAGACTTAACACCACCATAATGGAAGTCATCTTGACTACCGGTGAGAAAATCTCATCATAATCGATTCCATGCCTCTGGCCAAAACCTTTGAGAACCAACCTAGCCTTGTTTCTTAGTTTTTTATCATCACCTTGTTGTTTGATCTTGTACACCCATTTATTTTGTAATATTTTTATGTTCTTTCCACCAGATCATATGTGCCATTTTTCAGTAATGACTTCGTCTCTTCATCCGTGGCAGCTAGTCATTCTTCCTTATGAGCATTCTCAAGAGCCTCCTTATAGCCTAGAGTCTTCCCACAATCAGTTAGAAGGACATACTATGTGGTTGGGTACTTAGAAATTGATCTTTTCTCCCTAGTAGACCTCCTAAGCACCTATGTTTGTTGATTCTATTAATTTTCATCTTCTTGTTAAACTTCAAAGTCAGCCTCAATATTATCACCAATATTAGTTTATGTATCATTTTCATGGCCTATAGTTTGGCTCTGAGGAACATCATCATCACTATTTAAGTCTGAAGCTACATGTGGCATTGTCTCCTCAACATCATGAGACAACTCAAGACCAGGAAGATCAAGTATGTATGCATCAAGAAGGCGGGGAGTGTGACAACGTACATGTTTCCCTTTACTCCATAGGTCCTTGTCACTATCTTTAAAATTCTCAATAGTCTGATCTTCAAGGAATACCACATATCGGTTTCTCAAAACCTTATTGTCTACTAGGACATAACACTTGTATCCCCACTTTTCATCACTATTAGGATCGAAGACAACAGTAAAAGGGGGTTGAATATTGTTGTCCTATTTTCACTTAAATTCGATTTTAATCCTATTAAAGATTGAAAATATATTTATATTCTTGGACAAATCGTAGCAAGTTCTTGAACGGTTTTAAGTGCGGAAAATGCTTGCAGGATTTGAAGCGGCATATATAAGATTGAATGAAGCAATGAAAAGACAACACAAGATTTTATGGATGTTCGGAGATAAAACTCTTACGTCACCCCTTCTTCTGTTTCTAAAAGGATTCTACTAGAAGACTTTGATTTGTATAGACGCTACACAAACCCACTCAGATCACAAGTCTTAACACTTGCATGTTTGAACTTCTAGCTCTCACACTATCTTGTTCAACAAACGACTATCTGTTCAACTTACACACAAGTAAAATGATTATTGAATGATACAAAAGATTATCGCTCAACGTATATCGTCTCGTGTATGCGTAACTTAGTGACTTGCGAAGAACGAGCTCGAAGAAGTAGAAGCAAAAGGAGAGGTCCATCGTTGTTCTTTTATGCCTTTTTATATTTGATGCATGACAACGGTCGAATCCATTTTGTCGATACTTGGCAACGATACGTTTGTCGTATGTCAGGCGTATGGGATTTTAGTGTGCAGGAGAATGTAATATTCGTTTATTGTTTTGCATGTCAGATAAGAGAGTTGGTTGTATATTTTGTCATATTACAATAAGCATTTAGTTCATATAGAACTTAGCTAATATCGAGCTCTATTGATGAGCTACTCTGCTGATAGCGAACTCAGTAGCGAACTCTACTGATGGCGAGTTCTACTATTACTGAGCTCTGTTGTTAGCGAATTCTGTTGTTTTAGCAACTCTACTACCAGCGAACTCTACTGTTAAAGCAACTCTACTGCCAGCGAACTCTGCTGTTAAAGCAACTCTACTGTTTGAGCAACTCTACTACCAGTGAACTCTATTGTTAGAGCAACTCTACTGCTAGCGAACTTTGTTATTTGAGTAATTCTATTTCCAACGAACTCTACTATTTGAGCAACTCAGCTGATAGTGATTCTACTAACAACAACTCTACTATTGGCGAGCTTTGTTGATGGAGCAGCTCAGATGATAGCGAGTTTGTTGACAACATCTTTGTTGTTGGCAAGTCTTCAGCTGATGGTAACTCTGTTGTTAGAGAGTCTACTGACAGTAATTCTGTTGTTGGTGAATTATGTTGATGGAGCAGCTCAGCTGATAGCGAGTCTGCTGATAGCGAATGTTCAGTTGATAGCAACTTTGCTGTTAGCGAGTCTTTTTACGATCAGTTGCCTAGAGAAGATGTCTTCAATTTTACCTGCGCATTAACACATTGCTGAACTTAGTTTTATTCATTCGTTAAAACCATGTGTGTTCATTTTAATTATCCTAAGTTCATTTTAATCAATTAAAATGTTTTTCATAATTCAACTTAATTTAACGATTTCCTCTTTAACTTAATTTAACAATTTCCCCCTTTTTCTTAATTTAACAATTTACCATTTTTGATGATGTTAAAACTAAGTGATGATGCGCAAGGAACTATAGATATAGACAATGATAAATATAAATAAGCAAAATGTTCATTGTCTATCTTCTCCCTTTGTAGCTTGCTTGAGCCCACTCTAGCTGACTTCTTTGCCTTGCTACTTTTTCCTTCCTGGTTTCCCCCACTTTTTTCCCTTTACTACTTTCCCCTTTTTAACATCAGTATCTCCTGATCATTTAAGGAATTCCGTGACTTTAGAAATCTGCATTCCGATTGTATCGATATTTGTGGAGAGCTCCCTATTGTGATTGCTTAGGGAATTGCTTAATACGATTTTGAGTCTACTTAATGATTCTTGATTATTGTAGTCTATAGATTTCCCTTCGTGACCTGGTCAATAATTTTGTCCTAGGCTGATGTTGTCGAGGCAGTTGTCACTTGCTCCTTGAGAGATTCCATTTCTCCAAAGTGAGTGGCAATATTCTGTTGCAGGGGAGCAAGGGAGTCCTAAATAAGGCCGTAGAGATCCACCGCCCCTTGTGATGACTCTTCTACTGAATAAGGAGTCGATTGTTAATGTGTGGAGATGGTTGGTAATATTTGTAGGGGAATAACTTGTTCACCTTCCTGAATGGTTACTTCCTTGTCAATGGTTGGCATAGGCTCTTTTGGAGATGGAGATGATCGTGGAGTGGGTACCTATTTTAGCGTTAGAGGTGAGAAGTCGGATTGTTGAATCTTTGCACAGATGTCTGTGATTAGTTCAGTTACTGATACAGAGAGACTGGATGCAGTTGGGGAGGTTTGTTGCTCGGTTGGGGAGGGTTGCTGCTCGGTTGGGGAGAGTTGTTGCTCGGTTGATGGGTTGGTCGGCACTGAATTGACTAGAGTTGACTCGGGTGGAGGAGTTGATTCGGGAACTTTTGTCGAGTGGGAGGTTAGGGGACTGGTGTTGGATGCATTGAGTGGTGCACATGGTAGCTTAGAAATCCCAGAAGACTTAGTATCATGTTTAATTGTCATGGCTCTCGAGTTGAGTGGTTCCAGGATCTGTTGCAGCTTCTCATTAACTCTGGAATCCAACCATGCAATTTTGTCTGGTGGCCAGTAATTAGCCATTCTCTGGCGAATGAGTGTTTGCAGGTTAAATCCTTTAACGTTGACTGCAACTAACTCCCTCCTTTTTAGAGCCTCATGTATGTTGGTAGTGGAGGTCCACTTCAGAATTATGTTCTCTTGACGTATCATCCCTTTAATCTTCTTGACTGTTAGGAAATCATAGAATCTACCATGAAGCCTCCTATCACTCCAGTCGTCGAAGAGTTCCAACGTTTCCTTCGCTTTCTCCTCGATCTCCTCCATTATTAGATCTATGCTTTGGGGAAATGGGTTCAAAGATCGCCATTTTTTTCTTTTACATGCAACTTTGGCAGGTCGTGAAACATGTAGGACTGGTTCTCTTATTTGGACACCTTTAGCAGCTAGAGTTGCTGCTACGTTATCTACTGGTGAGACACTTGTTAATGAAACAGCTTCTGGTGAAGTTGATGTTGTTGGTTGTGTTGTAGTAGGGCCTTTAGCTGACGTTGTAGCCGGTCTTTCAGCAAGATTATCAGCTAACATTGCAGCTGGTGTTTTAGAAAGTCCTTCAGTTGGTGCTTCAGTTGGTACTTCTACAATACATTCAAGTGACGCTTTGGTTGGTACCACTGTAGGGGTTATCTTAGGAGTTGTAACAGAGAATGTAGTAAAATTTATTTCTATTATTACATCAGAGTCTGTTGCTACTTCTTCTGCTGTTATTTCGTTCAGTAGTGCCTTCTTGGCATTAGAAACAGTCTTGGATGACTCTCTTATTGAGTTAATGGCTCGGTTGCTTGAGCTTTCAACAGATTCCTCAAGTATCAGTCTCCTTCTTTTTCCTATTGATGGTCGTTGGGAAAGGGTTGTTGACTATCCTCTTGACTGTTGTGCGGATACTTCGAGGTTGGAGTCCTGCACTCCTCTTATCTTGAGAATGTAGGTATTGACCGTCCTGATGGTCAGAATCATGGATTGATGGATGTTCACTCCCCTGTCTATGTTTACCTTGAAGTGCTCGAGCATCCTGCTGATCTGCACAACAAATCCAAAATGTTGCTTCTTCGGAAGCGTCACCATGGTTATTAGGGTTGTGAAGAGGTCTAATGACTAATTGATGGACATCCTTTATTGATGCCCACCATTATCTTGAAGCGGTCTTGAGTGTATACGTCGAAGGACCATACCTTCGCTTGAATGGATTTTGCTACAATATCGTTGAGCAGACGATAATCTGGTTTCATCAGCTTCTTCTTTCCATGAATAGGAATGGGTTGAGAAAAATCTAAGAACGATGTTTGCATCTCCTTAATTGCGGATGCCAGTATATGGTCGAAGGCGATGAGCTCTTCCGTCGGAAGCTCAAAGTGTTCGGCGAACACACCTCTTCTGAGATAGTGAGCTTAGTGCCTTTCACCATGCACTGGATGGTGTCCCCGACGGCCTTCACTGTAGAGAAAAATTGGCGTACCTCTTCTTCGTGTACGTTGTTGATTCCTCCTAGGAACTTCTTCAGGCCGGTTGCCTCCAGAGATTGGAACATCTCCACCATCTTAGGAATCGCTAGAGTGTAGACAGACTCGAAGTCTACTTGTAGAATGTTCTCAGAGAAAGACGTCATTGCAAATGCTTAGGGTTTCAGAGAGAAGATGAATAAAGTTAGGGTTTAGGGCTGAGATCGCAAGAGAGAATATGAATCGCTTTGAGAATGTGATTGGTTTAGAAATGTTGATCACATATTTATATAACATGACAGTTCACGTGTTTTTATGTTATTTGAACAAAAAATTGACGTACATAATTTTTAAAAAAGAAATAAAATGAAGTATTTATTTTTAAAATTTTAGTTTATAAATATAACCGTTAATTATCCTAAGGGAGATAATGCGACATCGTATTGATAGGGTCGAAATGTTGTTCCACTCGGCTGAAGAGAAGTCGATTGATATTCACTCAGAAAGCTGACACACCATGTTGTCCGCATTTCTTGTGTCACTACTCTACTGAGGGCGTTCTGCTGACGCATAGTAATAGCTGATATACTATGCCTGACACCATACATTGCTCATCGGCTGAGTTGATGTACTCAGCTGATAGCGCGTAATATTCAGTTGACATACACTGCCGATAGCAGGCTTTGCCTATCAGTTGAGTGTCATTATTCCACTGAAATTACAAGTTGTTTATGCATAGCCTTGTCTGATGTGCAGTGTCATCAGTCGACTCTTCTTTCAGTTGAGTTAGAGACAGTTGTTTCAACATGTCTAGCTTATCAACTGACCATCAGATAAGTTTATGTATGAATAATTAATTTAAATCTAAAAGACCTAAAATATTTCTAAAGTAAGAAAACTTAGTCTCAGGGAGTGGCTTTGTGAAGATATCAGTCACTTGTTGATCGGTTGACACGTATTACAGTCGGATGTGCTTCTGTACTACATGGTCTCAGATGAAGTGTTGTTGAATATCGATATGCTTTTCCCTAGAGTGAAACATCGGATTATATGTGATCTTTATGACACTGGTGTTGTCACAAAGATTGGCGACTCATATGCCTTAATGCCAAAGTCCCTCAGTTGATCCTCTCTTCTAGCCTAGCGGCAATAAGAGGTGAATATCCTCCAGGTCTCCCTGAGGTCTTGGGTTCGAGCCTGTCAGGCGGCAAGTTATGCGCCTGGTTAAATGGTTAAGTATGTTTGCGGGCTATGTGCTTAACCCGCGAGGATTAGTCGCACTCCATAGGAGCAGAGGAACCCAACATTCTCAAAAAAAAATCCATCAGTTGTTGTTGAATCCACAGCAGGTGAGCAAAGTAGCTGTCAGCAGCAAGGTATTCTGCTTTTGTTGTCGAAGTGGCAATAGACGTATCCTTCTTGTTGAACCACGAAATTAGACGATCACTAAGGAACTGACATGTTTCACTGGTGCTTTTCTTGTCAATCTTACATCCTGCATAGTCTGCATCAGAGTAACTAATTAAGTTGAAACTGGAATTCTTTGGATACCACAGTCCAACACATTAAGTTCCCTTAAAATATTTCAAAATACGTTTAGCAGCTATGTAATGAGATTGTTTAGGTTAGCCTGAAATCTTCCACACACGCTGAAAACAAACATGATATTTGGTCGAATGGCTATCAAATAGAGCGGGGAGACAATGATCCCTTGATACGATGTGATATCAACATCTTGACCGCCTTCATCTTTGTCCAGTTTGGTCGATGAGTTCATGGGTGTTGAGGAAGTTGAGCAGTTCTCCATACCGAATGTCTTTAGTAATTCCTTTATGTACTTAGCTTGATTTATGAATATTCCATTTTCAAGTTACCTAACTTGAAGTCCAAGGAAGAACGTTAGATCACCCATCATGCTCATCTCAAATTTGTCATGCATTAACTTAGAGAACTTTTCACATAATTTGGGGTTAGTTGACCCAAAGATGATGTCATCTACATAAATTTGTACAAGTAAAATATGCGAGTCTTTAACAAATTTAAAGAGTGTATCTACATAAATTTGTACAAGTAAAATATGTGAGTCTTTAACAAATTTAAAGAATGTTTTATCTATAGTGCCAATAAAAAAATTATGCTCAAATAAGAATTTTGACAATGTTTCATACCAAGCTCTAGGAGCTTTCTTAAGTCCATATAATACTTTATCTAATTTGAAAACATGATGAGGCAAAGTATGATTTTGAAATCCAGGAGGTTGTTCAACAAAAACATCCTCATTGAATATGCCGTTAAGAAAGGAACTCTTAACTTCCATTTGATATACTTTAAATTTTTTGAAAACAACATATGCTAAGAAGATTCTAATAGCTCCAATCTGATCAAATTGGTGTAGTTCTTCTTGCATGGCATTGATCCCATCTGGATCAAGCAATGCTTCATCTACTTTCTTAGGTTCGATTTGAGAGATGAATTCAGAGTTAGAATATTCATCAATTAATTAATTCTGGTCTTAAGAAGTGCATAGGGATTTCTTATGATTAATTTTGGTTGATGGTTTTTGTTCCATTTGAAGTTCGGTCCTAGAAAGCCAACTGTCTGATCAGTTGTTCCAATAACATCCAGACTGTCAAATGCCTGCTGACTTTCAGTCTGGATGTTTGGTTGAACATCAACCGTGTCAGTTGGCTGATTAGATGGATTGTTCATGTTGACTTGAACTTCATCGTCACTATCAGATTAAAGATTAGTTGTTTCTGATCTGTTAGATAATTCATTAATTTCATCATAATTATTTTCAACAGATTCATCAAATATAGCATGGGTTGATTCTTCAATAGTTAGAGTTTGTTTAGTGAAAACTCTATAGGCTTTGTTGACTGAAGAATAACCTAGCATGATGCCAATATCTGCTTCGGCATCAAAGGCAGTCAGATGATTTTTGTCATTGTTGTGAATAAAATACTTACAGCCGAATATCCTAAAGTATGATATTTTAGGAACTTTGCCATACCAAATTTCATAAGGTGTTTTATTAAATCGTTTATTAATCATCAAACTGTTTTGAGTATAGCATGATGTATTGATAGATTCTGCCCAAAGTTTTTGAGACACACCAGAATCAGCTAGCATTGATCTAGATGCTTATTTTACTATTTTGTTTCTCCTTTCAGCAACACCGTTTTGCTGTGGAGTTCTAGCACTAGAGAACTCGCGTCTAATACCAGATTCCTCAAGGAAAGAGGACAGATTCTTGTTTTTAAATTATGTTCCTCAGTCACTTCTAATTTTTATAATGCTTAAGGATTTTTTATTTTGTAGTCTTCTAAGAATTTTAGTTAAATTAACACAAGGTTGATCCTTAGATGCTAAAAATACTACCCAAGTAAACATTTAGTGGTCATCAATTATGAACAATGTATATCTCATTCCCCCTAAACTAGTTATTTGAATTGGACCAAATAGGCCCATGTGTAGTAATTTTAGACATCTATGAGATTGGATATTCCCTTTGTTTTTAAATGTTGATCTGATCTGTTTGCCCATTTGACAAGCTGGGCAGACCTTGTCTTTATTAAATTTCAGTTTAGGAATTCTAGTTACAAGATCTTTTGTACAAATATTATTAATTGTTTTAAAACTTCGGTGATTAAGTCTTTTATGTCATAACTAATTTTGGTCAATTTTGGAAGTCATACATACGGGATCGGAAGATTTATTTTCCAATTCATTTTATAGGAGTTTCCTACTCTACTTCCTGTCAGCAGGGTGATCCCCTACTGATCTCTAACAAAACAGGCAAGCTTGTGAAATTCTACTGTGTGTCTATTATCGCATATTTGACTTATGCTAATTAAATTGTAACATAAATTTGTTAAATATATATAAAAATAAATAATTAATTAACATCAGTGTGTCAAGACACGACATGACACACATGAAAACGAACATCGATACGATTGGGTCGAAATTTGAGTCGAAATAACACGAAACATGAATTTAAACACGAGTTCGCACGACACGAATAAACTCGTAAACACGAATAACACGACATAAAAGAGTATGTGGATCATAATATTTTGAGTGAGTCAAGACACGATACAACACAAATAAGATTGAGACATGACACGACACGATTGAGAGTCTAACATTTGTGATTGTGATAAATCCGACCCAAATATCTATTTACTCTCACATATATATCCAAATTAACCACAGCTCTCGACCCGACAATCCGGAGACATTAAAAATTAAGCATCATTATATATATATATATATATATATATATATATATATATATATATATATATATATATATATATATATATATATATATATATATATATATATATATATTAGTTAGTTAAAAAGTTGAACTTATATTATTAAAAATGTCCAGCATTCATCAAATTTGGTGTTGAATTCAAAATATAAATTGTTATTAGCCTAATTGGTTAAAAGGTTGTATTTGTTTTTATAGGTTACAAGTTCGAATCATACTTATAGCATTTTTAATTTTATTTTTAATCGTTTACCGTTTATGGGAGAGTCAACCCATAATCCGACCTCAAGTATCTATTTACTCTCAAATATATATATCCAAATTAACCACAACTCTCGACCTAACAATTCGGACACTTTAAAAATTAAAATTAAGTATCATTTTATTTATATATATATATATATATATATATATATATATATATATTACAATTTCTTCCACACTTTAAACATAATAATTAATATATTAATTTTTTAATTTTACTTGAATTGTGTTCAACTGTTATTTGAATTAAATTAGAAAAAATAGTTGTTAATAATTTATTAAAATATTAAATAAAATAATATTTAAACTTTAAATTGATTTAAAATTTAAATGATATATATAATTAAATATTTTTAATAAGAAAATAAGATTTTATACATATTAAAAATATATAAATATATTATAATGAATTTAATATAAAAAAACTTAGCACAGTAAATAACTTTAGTTAGATGAGAGATTAAAATTAATCAATTTTTAATAATACATTATTTACTTAAATTTTTCATAATTCATATGTTTAAATTAGTGGATAATACAATTACATATGTCCAAGGACGGACCCAGGATTCGGTAATGGGGTGGGTTTAAAAAAATTTTAGGGTGGACTAAAGTAAAAAACGAAAAAAATTTGAATAAAACGGGTAAATAAAGGTAAGTTTTACCATTTTTTAATAATTAAATAAATAAAATAGTGAATTATATTGAATTTTTTTTAAAAAAAAATTATGGGAGTAATGTCACATTTTAACCGTAAAAAAAGAAAAAAAAATCGGGATGGACTTCAGCCCACCCGAGCCCCTACATAGATTCGTCACTGCATATGTCTAAATTATTTTTCTCCAAAATCCATGCTTTATCCACATATATTAAAAACAAAACAAAATGTGAGGTTCTTAATCTTGAATTCAATATCTAGTTATGAAATTTATAACAATGTAATCCCAATAAATTAACATAAAGATTACTTATCACATTTTGTGGATATTAAAACAAGATAATATATTCCAACGATGTTAATATATTATTTTTTTAAGTTTAAAATTTTTCAAACAATCAAACATATTTTATTTTTGTACATTATCTTTTCATAACAAATAAACATAACTTTTTTTCTAACCCTACCAAACATACTTATTGAATTTTATCTTACATTTAACAATTACAAAACATACAACTTTTATTGGTTCAAAACAAACAAAGAAATCTTAACAAATAAATTCAAATACAAATAAGCTCAATCAAACTAACCTTTGGAGAGGAGAGAGAGAGGGGCTGCCTAAGCCTAAGCCTGATCTGTTTGGTTTGGCAAGCAATAATTGACTATTATTATTATTAAAAAAAATTATTTTAAACTGAAGCAATGTTTATTGACCAACATATTGGCATTTTTCGATTTGAAATTGACATGATTGTTTTTAATGAAAAATAAATTAAGCATGTTGAAAAAATAGTTGAACATAAAAATGAAAAATATATATAGATTTGTTTTGTAAATGTTTGAACTTAAAGTAAAAATAAAGTTTTTTGGTTGGTTTAGACAAAAATAAATAAAGATGTTTTCATGGGAAAGATTTAGTGTAAAAAAAAATAAATCTATTTGATTATCTCCAAAATTCTTTAATATAAAAAAAATTAATTGAGACTCATAACTTAGTAATATTATTAATATATAGTAAAACATAAAAATAAAAATAGCTAAATATAAAACTGAACGTCTTAATAATAGATGAAAAACAATTATTAATATTCCATTACATCAACTTGTTTATATTATAAATCAATGTGCATATATAAAATCTTTATATTTTGATTAAGTGTGACTGGTGGTGGACCGAATTGCATTATATCAGTTTTCTTTAGATAAAATAAAATGAAAAATTATGATGGTTTTGTATTGTAAAATAGTTTTGTATTATAAAATATAAAAAAATATCAATTTTTCGGTATACTAAAAATGGTACAATATTGAAACTAAAAACTTTGAAATTTTAGTATATATATACTGAAATAATATTTATAAAAATATATACATTATTATAAGAAAATAAATAATAACTAATAAAATTATACATAATTATGTCTTAATTTTAATTTTAGAAATTAGATTCACACAAACACAATAAACTTTTTAGCAAGATCAAACGATCATTAACGAATTAATCGATCTTAGTAAATTTATCTTTCTAACCAGCTTAATTTTCAAGTATCTATTCTATTTATCTGACTTTAAGAAATTTCTTTCTTTCTCACGCATATAATATATGATAAGATGATGTTAATTCAATTATAACAATCTAATCTTTAAAAATCAAATTAAATATATATAATTATATTATAATATTATTCAATATAAGTCCTCCCTAAACATTTTATTTTATTATATATAAAACTAATTTAATTTCACTTATTTTTAAATATATTTTTTCGGTAGAAACGATATTATATCAACCATAACGAAATCTTAGTATACAGTCAATATTTGAATTATCATAAAGTATATAGATATAATTTTTTTAAACTCTACATATCACTTTATATTTAATGAATTAAATATATTAGTTATTAAATTGAGTTTTGAACTATTATTTATATTCAATAATTCTATTTTGATATTTTCAACTAATTATAATAATAATAAAAAAATACAAAAACATCATTAAAATAATAATTTCAAACAACTTTTTTTAAAACAAAATATAAAATTAAATTGATATATTTCTAAAATCAAATAATACTTAAATCTAATCTTATTGATTAGTTTATACTAAATCAAGATTTTAAACCAAATATTCATATTTTAAAATTTCCATCTTAATTTTTATACAACATTACAATTAAATAAACAATAATAAAAAAATGTTTGGTTCTATTTTGAACAAAGAAACCGACTAAAAGTCTGGTCTACAAAAGTCTAATGAACTATACGACACGTGTTAGGTAACCCATTTAGCCACGTCATCATCACCACTCAGACCAACCCAAATGAACTGCCTTAAAGCGGCCCGTCTTGTTTATACCCTCTATCACTCTTTCTCTAAACTCTCAGATGGCGTCAAATTACTTCACAAGCACCGCTTATAGAACCAATTCTTCCTCATTCCTGCCAAAACCCTACCTTTCCTCACTCAATCCGGCGCATTCGCCGCTCAAATCCTTGAATACTACACAGCGTTCAACATCTGGTAAGAAAAACCCAGTCTTTTGCACATTCACAGCTCACCCAATGAAGGAAGTTGAAAAGAGTGATAAAGATGAAGTCCTCCTCAGGCCAGACTCTTTCGGTCGGTTCGGCAAGTTCGGTGGTAAGTATGTCCCGGAAACTTTAATGTATGCCCTAACGGAGCTCGAATCTGCTTTTCGATCTCTCGCGGACGACCACGAATTCCAGGTTGGTTTTCCTTTTTATGATCTGGGTATCCTTAGATATATGTCAATTTACTGATAGGATCAATTGATAAGTGTAAACTTCTTTTTCTAGCAATTACTGGATTTTGGTATGTGGGTGAATGTATATGGATCTGATTTCTGATTAATCTTTCAGAAAGAACTTGATGGGATATTGAAAGATTATGTTGGTAGAGAGAGTCCTCTTTATTTTGCTGAGAGGCTAACTGAACACTATAAACGCCCCAATGGTGAAGGACCTCATATCTATCTCAAGAGGGAAGATCTTAACCACACTGGTGCTCATAAGATCAACAATGCTGTGGCTCAAGCTCTTCTGGCTAAGCGTATAGGTAAGACACGCATTATTGCTGAAACAGGGGCTGGTCAGCATGGAGTTGCCACTGCAACTGTTTGTGCTAGGTTTGGCTTACCATGTATTATCTACATGGGAGCTCAAGATATGGAAAGACAGGCACTTAATGTCTTCAGAATGCGACTTCTTGGAGCTGAGGTACTGGTTCTAGTTGAACAAATTCTCAGTTTAATTCGCCATTTTAGTATTTGATCAAAATTTTGCTTGTGGTGTTCTGTTCATTTGATATATGTACACAAATCACATGTTAAGCAAAATTGAAAACAAAAGTTTAGAGCAACATCAAAAGCTAATTCATTTTAAGTTCTTGAAGAAGGTCGATGACAGACCCCAACTAATGTGGTGATTATCGAACTCTTAAAGATTCTGATCAGACCAAATGGTCCACCAATTGAGATTTGATGTTGTTAAAGTAGTTTAAATTACTCTTTTTAGTGGTTTCAATTAAAGTACTGACAAGTTGTAGATATAGGTTAGAGCAGTTCATTCAGGAACAGCAACCTTAAAGGATGCGACATCTGAAGCTATAAGGGACTGGGTTACTAACGTGGAGTCAACCCATTATATATTGGGATCGGTTGCTGGTCCACATCCATACCCTATGATGGTTCGAGAGTTTCATGCAGTGATTGGTAAGGAAACAAGGAGACAAGCCATGGACAAATGGGGAGGAAAGCCTGATGTTCTAGTTGCTTGTGTTGGTGGAGGTTCAAATGCTATGGGACTGTTTCATGAATTTGTTGACGATAAAGAAGTTAGATTGATTGGAGTTGAAGCTGCTGGTTTTGGTATTGATAGTGGTAAGCATGCTGCTACTTTGACTAAAGGAGAAGTTGGAGTTTTACATGGAGCAATGAGTTACTTATTGCAGGACGACGATGGGCAGATAATCGAGCCTCATTCCATTAGTGCCGGGTAAACTAATTTTTTGTTTTTCTTTTCATAAAGAAAGAAAAAGGTTGTATTTTTAATGATTTTGTTTATCTCAATATTATTAGACTGGATTATCCTGGAGTTGGGCCAGAACATAGTTTCTTGAAGGATTTAGGACGTGCTGAATACTATAGCATCACAGATGAAGAGGCATTGGATGGTAGGTTTGGTTCTTGCATTTTAAAGCCTGAATTTGTAACTTTGTTTCATCGGGTTTCTTTTTCTTGTTATTGTGCAGCTTTCAAGAGATTATCTCGTTTGGAGGGAATTATCCCAGCACTTGAGACATCGCATGCACTGGCTTATCTGGAGTATCTTTGCCCTACACTCGAAAATGGAACTAAAGTGGTTTTAAATTGCAGTGGGAGAGGAGACAAGGATGTTCATACCGTCACCAAACATTTGAAGCTCTAATAATGGAAGAAGATTAAATTGGTAATAAATTGGTATGATTTGGCATTGACAGTTAATTTACCTTGAATAATATATGGTTTTATAATATGTAACTTCAGATTAATCTGGTGGTTGTGTCTCAAGTCTCAACAAGAAATCAAGAACCCTTGTTTTCTTGTCTACCATTTGTACAATTTGGATCATTTGAAAATTATTTCTGGAGTTGGAATTGTATGAGTTTATTCGGAAAAAAATATAGGCCATTGTTATTTTGAAAACATTTACTTTTATCAATTCTAACCCATTAGAATAGCTTGCAAAAGTTCAAAGGTCAGATTCTTATAATTTCTATCTTTTCTTGTTCAAAGTGTTTCTAAAGGAGTATGATAGGATTATTAAAAAATATATTTTGACATGAATCAATTTACTTAAATTTGTATGAGTGTATATT